>NW_009953964.1:4650126-4655326 GCF_000747805.2 Chaetura pelagica
GCTCCCATGATGGAGCTCCTGGTACGGGGCGGGGGGGCACTGGGGAGGCACCCAGCACCCACTGTCTGCCAGCTTTGCCTCGGGACAGCAGGGATGTAAGATAAGCAAAGTATTTTCCTTAAGACCCACATTGCTGCCCAGGAGCCAGCAGTGATCAAAGGTTAGTCTGGCTACTGGATGGGGCCATCCCAAAGAGCCTGCAGGGCTGCCACAGCCTCCAAACCCCCACCAGCATACACCAGACTTGCCACATGGGGAACCCCTCCTCAGGGGGTTTCCAGCTCTTTCAGGGCCAAATGAGATTTCCAGGTTTTATTTTTTCCTTCCTTCATTCTGAAAGAGGAGGCTGGTTTAACATCATAATTTGGAGCAGCTCAACCCTCACTGTTGCCTCTGCCCATGGAGGCACAGCAAGACAGGGTAGGGTAAGGACAGGGTTGATGAGACCCTGAGAACAGCCAGATCTGTGCAAAGTCCTTTGGCATTTCTTGGAAGCGCCCATTATGAAAAGCAATAAATAAATAAATAACAATTAGTGAGCCAGAGCTCAGGAAAAGTGCTGAAAAGCAGAACAACCAAGTGATAAGGGAAGGGAAACACACTGGTTGCACCATCACCTGGTGCCTACAGCACAGTTGCCCCTGGAAGTGGGTCACTACCTCACCTGACCACCTGCCCCATTAACTTCAACCTTTAGTCTCTGGATCATTACTACAAGCAGGGGCAGCTAAAAACATCCTCTCCCAGGCATTCAGTGGGAGGGTAGCTCACCAGGCAAGTGGTGGGAACCTGCCCTTCCCAGCATGGCAGGGAGGCAGAGGAGCCAGGTGCCCACTCCTGGGGTGTGGACAAGGGGCTGCCCCAGCCCAAGTGCCCCATGGAGGAGGGCATGGCCAGCACCGCTGCAGTCAGCATGGCCGTGCTAGCAGTGGTGGCTCCAGCGTGTACAAAGTTCCCCCTCTGCTAAATCACTTCAGGCTGCCAAGCAGTCACGAGAAATATAAGCCCGTGCAGGGTTGCCATGGAGTGGGGCTCGGCCACTGGAGCCCGAAACCGATTCCTCCAGCAAACACATTTGCCCACAGAGGCCCTGCTGGTACCTTGTGTCACTGGCGCCTTGTGTCCCTGGCTCCCGTGCGGTGCCAAGGGAACACAACGTGCGTGGTCCCAGCAGAGCTATCTCTGGGGACAGCCCTTCCCAGGCACAGCCTGGGCCCACTCCATGCTGGAGAGCACCACAGGGCACTAGAGCTCAGAGCACCCTGCAGGAACAATGCCCCTCAACCCAGTGACAATGTCTTCCCAAGGCTGGTGAAGCACTGGCTTTGGTGGAATTTGCCAGACTGTCCCTGCACAACACCTATGCCCCAGCCAAATGGGTGACATCCATGAGCTCCCAACGGGTGCTGGCACATCCCAGCTGGTGGAAGCACACCCTTGTCAGCACTCTGCCCACTGACAGAGCAGATGTGGGGCTCCTACACTCTGCCACAAAGCCAGCCCCAGTCCCACCAAAGGGGATTTCAGGGCCTGGTGAGCTCCTGCACCATGGGAACAGCAGAAGCCATGGCCAGTGGCACAGCAAACTGCCCGACACGAGCCAGCCTGCAGCATTCCTGTACCCTGTGCTGGGGACAATGAGATCCATTCCTCAAAGCCTAGAAGGGATTGGGGGCAGGAAGGGCATCCCCCAGGCATTTTTAACTGGACAACCAACAGTGCTGAACACTGGAGCAAGTGGAGTTTCTAACTACAAAGAGGCTTTTGACATTGGAAAGGTTAATGTGGGAGAGAGATCAGTCTCACTCACAAAGCTCTCTTTGCTAGAGGCACTAGGTTGAGACCTTAATTATTCACCTGTTGGAGAGGTGCCTTTCCATTACAGCATGAGAGTGGGACAGGGATGGGCAGACAGGAGGGAGGAAAGCCCACAGGATGGGGCGGCCAAGGTGGGGAGCACCAGGAATTGTGGTCAAAAGTAGGGGGTGATGGCAGGCAGGTATGCAGGGAGGCTCTCCAGGGGCCAGATTTCAGGCCAGCCCTCCTTTCTCCAGCCATTGCTCCCTCTCCCTACTCCCAGCAGCTGCCCTCTCCCGGCTCGGAGCGGCGGGCTCAGCAGTTCCCTGCACTCCCCATCTCCCACAGCCACCGCTACGGCGCGGGCAGCTCCCGGCACCCCCAGCATCCACCACCCCCACTTTGCACAGCGTGGCCTCTGCTGACTGCCACCCTCCGTGACAGCCACCCTGCCACGGCCACCTTGCAGTGCTTTCCCCAGAGAGCACAGGGGACTCCAGCCCCAGCAATGCAGCGGCCCTTCAACCCAAGCTGCAGCAATGCAGCCAGCCTGGAGACTTTGCACAGGCCCTTTTGGGCTGTCTCAGTCATCCAGGCTTCCTCCAAAAATCTTAGGAGAGGATAGCCAGAGAAAAAGCAGAACATTGGCGTGCTCGGTGAGGACTGTAAGAAATTAGGGATGCATCCCCACTGAATATTTAGCAGTAACAATCCACCTGATGGTCTGCATTTCCACCGAGGGCTTCACTGTGCTCCTGCACTCATCAATACATTAAGCTGTTAGCAGGAGGCTGAGAAGTTAAAGAGGGAATATTGTATTTCAGTTCATGTGGTCTTTAAGCACCTCTCTGATGAGCAACCTAGTCGTGTTTTTTTGCTGTTTAGTGGTGTTTCTTTTTCCCCCTGCTGCACTTTGTTTGGGCTTTTTTAAATGAATCAAAGCCATAAGAGTCAAACTGCTCCTGCCTCTCGCAGGGATGCCGAGAGCCAGCGGCTGCTCCTCAGCAGAGCTGCCTGGCTGGCACTTCCCAGCGCCTGGTGCCAGCAGACAAACCAGCTACAACCAGCTTCCTACCTCTGAGAACTAAAGACTTGCACAAAATGGATTAAGCGGGCCCAGAAATGACACGTTTTGAGTCGCAGCAAAACAAAAGCACTGTCTTTGTTGTTAAGAAGGGGGAAAAAAGGAGTTGGCAGGAGAAAGGCAGATACCAAGTGAAAAAACCTGATTTTCTTTCTGTAGCAATGCAGGTACCACGTGAATCCTTGCTGTCCTCGATATGTAAATAGAGGTTAGCAGGCATCACCAGCACATATAATTAAGGGACTGATATAAATATCCATGCCAAATCTTCACTGTGCATCTTCCCAAGAGCCCTCCTGAGGATTCCTCCCCTAGAGAGGTAAGGACCACCTGGCACCTGCCTGCACCCAACTGCGCATTTCTTGAAAGCTCCTGCGAGAGCAAGGACTGGGGAGGAGCATGGGGGAGAGAGGAGCAGAGTAAAGAGTTCCTCAAGATTTCCATGAACAGCTAATATTCATTATCTCATGGCCTCCTGACATTGTCATCTCTCAGGATAATCTGATCTTGTGCTGGAGCAGTGGGGACTTTGCGGAAGCAGCTTTCGGGCTTCATTGAGAAGTCAGTAACCCAGTTGTAAGCAAAGGCTCGTACAGTAGTAGTGGGAGAGACGTCAGCGGCCGGCCCGGGACCGCCCCCGCTGCCGGGGATGGAGCGGGCATGTGACAGCAGCCTGGCTGGAGCCCTCCCTGCAGTTTCATCAGAGGTTAAGGTACAAGCACAACACATGCTTACAACTTCAGGCACTTCTTAAGCAAATACATGCAAATCATAGCTGGAGGGAGGCTTTTTTTTTTTTTCTTTCCTCTCTTTTTTTTTTTAATTTGCCTTTGACCCCAGCCCTTCACCCCTCCGCGCACGTGGGGACAAAGAGGAAATGGAATTATCGAAAGCAGGCGCCGGGTGGGAGAGCCGAGGCAGGGGCTGCACACACCGCGGTGAAGGAACCTGCAAGTCTGCAGATCCCTCTGCTGCTCTTCACATTACACACCCCGCAGACACCAGACTGGCACTAACTCTGAGCACATACCTGCACTGCTCCCTCCAATTTAGTGCATGGATGGGAGAGGAAGAGGAGAAGAGAGGTCAAGCACAGCAAACCGGATTTTGAGAGACGCCATAAAAATCATTTTATTTCATCACAGGCCATTTTGCAGTCCCAAATTTTACAGGGGATGTTCACAACATGGTGGTTTTGCACCAGACAAGGATGAAAATTCTCAGGATTTTTTTTTTTTCCCCCAGCAGTCCCTTTTTGGAATAACATTCCTAAATAGGCATGTCAAACGCTGACCAAACAAGCAAAATGAACCAAGCCTTGAGACGCGTGCCGCAATCACATGAGCTTTTCTTCTCATGGAAAGCATGTGGAGACCAGGCAGGTTATTGCAGAGAAGTGGAACCACGAACTTTCACCTGCCCAGGGAGCAAGAGAGCTGGTGGGAGCTGCAGCCATTCCGCAATACTTCCTAGGGATGCCATCCCACACAGCAGCCTCCTCTTCCCCAGCCGACCGTTTCCTCGCAATAATAAATCCGTCCAACTCAGAAAAAGCAAACCGATTACCAGATCTTCTCAGCCCACTTCTCACCCTTCCTGACCCTGCTGCTGTAATCAACCTGTCAGCAGCTCTCCGCTACCAACCAATGCTGTACCTCCTCCCCTGCTCTGCCCCAGCACACTGCCCAGGTCCCACGCCGAGCCGGAGCGCTCTGGAGCTGGTGCATGTGAGGAGAGACGCCGGGACTACATCAATCTAGCTGGTGGCAAGACCTGCCTGGTTCTGTCTGGCACATGCACCAGGGGCCAATCTGATTTACCAAGTCTTGAGACCTTATTTGTTTTGAACCCAAACAGCAGGATTAGTCCCCGTCCTGCTCCTCGCACACACGCTCCTGCTGTTTGCGATCCCGGAGCTGAAGTGGTGAGAGAGCAAGGGTTGGGATGAATGTGCAAGCTTCACAATCGAAGCTATTTTGTAATCTCTGGTTATGAAAGTGAAGGGATGATATATAGCTATAGCAAACTCTTCCCACTTGCACCAGCCTCATCAATCTGACTGCGAAATGCGCGGTTGTGCTACAGATCAGTCACGGCTCTTGCTACTGCCCGGCTTATTGTATAGCGCCTCTCTTCCAGCCCCCAAAATGGAAAAGCATGCAAGCCCTATAGCCAGCACGGCTCGCTCTCGTGATCCTGCGGGAGCTGCCAAGGAGCCTTAATCTGATTTTAATACCCGGCTCCATCCAAACGGGAGCCCATCCAGATTTTGGAGACGCTGACTCGCAGCAGCGAGACCCCTTTCCCTGCCAACCCCCC
>NW_009953964.1:4656425-4665836 GCF_000747805.2 Chaetura pelagica
GCACCCACACAGGGCACCCATTTTAACCGCCAACAGGCACACCTTGAAACTGTCAGCCCTCAAAGGCAGAAGCACTCCAGACCACCAGAAGCTGCTCTAATGATCCCTGGAACACCGTGAGCTACATAAACCCTAAGCGCAGCCTGCTGGGCTGAGGGGCACAGCCCGGCTGGGTGGGTCTGCGCTGGAGCGGGGCCAGGCGGCTCGGAGCTAAGAGTAACAAGGGCTGAAAGATCCTCAGGTTTCCCTCTTGTCCAGCTCAGTGCTCATCCTGCTGTTGCTGTGAGCATCTTGATGTCACACGTGTCATTTTTCTGTCTGGGGTTTTGAAGCCTACGTTAAAAGCTCTTTCAGAAATAATTAATGACAGGCCCAAAAATCTCATGAATGTTCTATTTACCTACCCATAGCAATTACATGGGAAAGAGCAGGGCTTGGCACAGCAGCCTGAATTAGCTGATACACAACAGAGTGGGAATACCTGCAGCCTAATGGCTCCAGATCCTCAAATCCCCTCAGATGGCTCAGACTGGCCTGCAGGATCAGTGGAAATGGCTGATGAGGCAAAGGGATGTGGAGTGATGTAGGTGGAGAACTCTCTGTCAGGTTCTGAGGGGTGAACAGGCAGTGCTGCTTCTGCTGGCAGGAAAGGCTTGCTGCCTGTCTGTATTCCCACCTTGCTTTTGTTTCAAAGAGAGAGCTGTTTTCAGCCTCTCTGCCATACCCTCTGACCTCTCCTTGGTTCAGGACATGCTGTAAACACCATGCAAAGTAGCAATCTTGGATTTTCCGTGATGTTCCCCAGGCTTGCACCAACAGAAGATGTTAGTGGGCTGCATGTGTTACATCACAGGGCTGAGCAGGGGCGGCTCAGCTGCTGTGATGGGGCAAAGTAAGAGAGAAGCTGTCACCAACTCTTCCTCATTGCTGTGGCACTTAATTACTAATTACTGTTATGAAGTGCTGAAACAGTTACCCAAGGTGC
This sequence comes from Chaetura pelagica, assembly GCF_000747805.2. Taxonomy (NCBI): domain Eukaryota; kingdom Metazoa; phylum Chordata; class Aves; order Apodiformes; family Apodidae; genus Chaetura; species Chaetura pelagica. Next base: position 4,657,411 of record NW_009953964.1, read on the forward strand.
TGTTGAAGCTGCTCTGCCAGAAATGAATGTTCTCTTCCTGTGGGTCTAGAAACGGGGCTGCTGGGACACGCAGCTCGCAGCAGGCACAGCACAGAGCACAGCACTGCCAGGCTGCATCAGAAGGGCCCAGGGAAGGAAATTGCCTTGTTCTAGGGCACGTGCAATTCCTGGCAGACCAAGACTCGAATTCCCAGTTGACACTGCTGGCCAGTGATCTGGATTGTCTTCCCCCCAGTCCTTCCTTTGCAGAAGATGCAAGCTCTGAATGCTACTAAGAGAGGAGATGAGCTGAGAACAGGAAGGACGTTTGCCCCATCAAGGGAAAAAGCAGGACTGGAAGGCCTCGCCATAAAAGTAGTCTTCTGGGAGGAATTTGTTGCACAAAAGGCGAGGTTCTCACTCGAGTATCTCGTGATTTCCTTTACACCAGTTGTACTCAAATAGGAAGTAACCATTCACGGGAATACTTGTGACCAGTTGTTTTAAAATCAAGTTATGCATAGCCATGTGTTTCAGAAATGCCTTTCCCTTCTGGTGTGTGTGCAAACACGGTTCCTCCCTCCTTGCTTTCTCACCTAAGGAGATAAGCCCTTTCCAGCTTTTGGCAGCTGGGGGAGCAGGGTATCCACCCCTGCAGCAGTCACTGCATGGTGTGGCTCAGCCAGGCAGCCCAGAGGCCCCAGGAGCTGGAGGGAAGCAAAGCCCAGCCTGTGCTGCACCTTTTGTCCTCTGGACAGAGATGGGCTAGGGTTTCTTTCAGCCAAGCTGGCAATACTGGTTGGGATGTTTGGATCAGACTGCCCTTGTGCTGAGAGGGGGCCAGAGAACAAAACAAACAGGGCAAAATGGGGACATCTCAGAGGGGTGGACTTGCTGCTACTTCTGCATTTCAGTGAGATCCCAGAGTTCGAAGTACAGTTGCTCACGTGGCTGCAAGTTGGTGTTAACATTCACCAACTTTTGCTCTTGACTGCTCTGGACTTTTGCACACCCAGTCCAAGTGTTTTTCTCTGGCTTTTGTGTTTTTTCACCCATAGAATGGAGATCACACCACTTCCCTGTGCCCTGGAGCTTCTGGTGGGATTGGCTGAATAATACTCATAAAAGGGCTTCAAAAGCACCAGGAGAGAGGCAGAAGAGGACAAGATATTATAGATGTTATTCTCTCCACCTCCTTAGAGATCAGTTGTGTGGCAGCCTCAGAAGTGCCAATGGTGGGTAGAGAGGCTGTCCAATTCATGGTACTTCAGTGGAATGGTGTGAACAGGAATTTACATTCCCATGTGCATACCCCTGTCCCTGAACACACAGAGGGTGGCCATGCCATTTTGCTGTGTGCTCACGGCTTTCCTCCTTAACCAGAACGTGTGTTGTGAGCAGGAGGGGCTGCCAGAGGTCCAGCTTCTGCTGCTCTGTGTTTATGTACCCAAAGAGGTGTCAGCCACAATTGGTCAGAAACCAGCCCCCCTGTCCTGCTGGCCCTTGCTGAGCACTCCTGGCACCGCAGCAGCGCTGCAACCAGCCGCGGCAACACGATGCTGAGCCCGGAGGGGCTGGGGATAATATTACCAAGGTAAAATATAACAGGAAAAGTCTGCAAATGCCCTTTCAAAACAGCAGAGAGCGAGTAATGTCATTAGGCCAGTGGTCAGGAGGGGACAGGGTTTGAAGGTACCCTTAGCCTACCAAAGGCCAACGTGGGACAGGGGCAGGAGCCAATGAGCAGCGGCTGGACAGGAGACACCCCATGCTGTGCAAACTCCTGCCTGTGGTTTCATGTTGCAGCTGCCCCTGTTTGTGGATGGGAGAATGTTGTAAGGACTGGGCAGTGAGAGGCAGCGGCAAGTGGGGCTCCTCCAAGTTACAACCCAGCCTCCAGCAGGTCCTCAGTAGCCCCCCACGTTGTGACAGTCTCTCCTTGGCACTAAAATTAAATGCAGCCTCAGCAGGGATCTCACTGGGGATGCAGGGGAGGAGGACTCTGTGCTGGCTGGGTTTAAATGAGCTGGGGTTGGGAAGGGGAAGGAGCCCCAAAAGCTCTCCCAAAATCCTCCCCCAAAGCAATCTTCATTCCTGTGGGTTACTAATTGGAGGCTCCGCTTGCCACGGAGCAGCGTTTGTTCGCAGGGCCATGCCCTGGGGTTTCACTGAGTTTCTCTGCTTGGCATCTTTCTGGGAGCTCTGTTTTCTTTTTCTTCAGCCCTGCTCGGTACTCAGATCAGCCTTGTCCTTCACCTGCAGTCGCTAAGTGCAGGGGCCTAGTGTTGCTTTTCCTCCATGCTCTCCGTGTCTGGTGGTTCCTGGTCAGCCATGTTCATCTGGAAGCTCCTGCTTCCTCCTTCTCTTTGGCTTAAGACATGAGGGCTCTGTGGTGCTTAATGGTCAGCAAGGAGTGAACCTCTGGAAATGCACAACTGGGTTATGTGGCCCCTTGTTTCTGGCAGACCTGGGTGGAAGATGCTCTTCTGCTCTCAGCCTGATGTCCTCCTTGCCGTAAGGGCTGAGGATGTGGCCTCTTGGGCTGGAGGGGATCTGGGAAACAAAAGAGTGGATTCAGATGACAAGTGGGTGCTGGCTGGGCTCCTGGCTCTGAGCTCCAGCCTGCCCAGGGTGCGGGGCTGTGGCTATGCTTATTCAGAGGTTGCTGTTCCCTCTCCAGCATCCCCAGGCATCATGAGGAATGATGCTTCACTATGCTGGCAAAGCCCCTCATGCAGGCAGACACAGGCACCATATCTATCTGTTCTGTGGCAGAGAATGCCCAGTCCCCTCTTTGCAATGCACCTGGCAGAGGGTCCCTCCCCACCCTCTGCCACCAAACTCAGTTTGCTGTAGCTCTCTTCCCCTGAAGCAGAGAAAGGTGCTTGGGCTGTGGAGCTAAAGCCACACAGCTATTGCAAAGGAAACCAATGGATAGAGAAATGTGGTAGCAAAGGAGTAAGAAGGGCACTGTGGAAGAGCTATTAAAACAGAAGGGAATTTCCCAGAGCAAGCGGCAGAGCCCAGGCAGCACAGCAGAAGGTAGGGAAGGCTCCTGCATGATGGCTCATGCTGCCCACCAGCTGTGTGAGCTGAGCAAGGAGACCAGGATGTCCACTGACTCCTTATGGTGTTTTCAGTGACTCATTTGTCCACGGGAAGCAGCACACCCGTAGCAGCTGAAGCAGCCTGTTCTCCTCCCCAGCTGCTCTGGTTCAGTTGGGCCAGCCCAGCCCCGTCTGCCTGGGGACAAGATTCTGGCAGTAACCCCAGGCACTTGGCTCACCATATACTTCACTTCATCTGGAGGTAGAGACCTCCTGTTAGAGACCCTGCACTGCTCTTTCTTCACTGCCTGACATCCTGCCATGGAGTCCCAGGCCTTCCCCTTGCTGTTTTGCTGGTGTCCCCACGTGCTGCCTCTCAGACAGGCTGGTGTGCTGGCACTGTCTGGCCATCGGCATGCAGGGGGCAAAGGGAACTGCACTGGATGGCACAGGACTCTCACACTTACTTTCTCACTCTGGCTGAGCTCAGCTTCCCTGACACACTGTGCCACTGGTGGTTCTCATACTGCACACTGCTGGTGTGTGTCGCATCCCATCAATGTCACCTCAGTGTCTCCTTGCTGGCCCACTTGACCTCTCCCTGCCTGCTGGGCTGCCTCTGGTCCTGCAGGTGCTGCTTGGCCTCCCTTGCCTGCCCATTCCCACCTGGCAGGACAACTGGGGTGTCTCCTCCACCCCCATCATGCTGCTGTTGGCCATTCCTCTGCTCCATGGGAGGAATGAGGGGGTGGCTGGGCAACACCCAGACTGACTTCATCCTTCTCTTCTTACCCAGGCCCCAAGGAGGACAACACCTCCTGCCTCTTCCCACGGGCTTCTCAGAGTCTGGGTGCTGCCATCACTGTTTTCTCTTCCTCTTTCTGTTTAACTGCCTCCTCTCAGGGACATGCTGTGATCACCTGAGCAGGTCCCAATCCCTTGCACCAGCAGAGCTGGCCAAAAGAATGAGCAGTGAAGGGAGCTGTGTTGGATCCCCAGTGCTGCTGAGTGAGGACTTACTGTTCCTCAAGCAGCCATTGCTGGCAGGCATGTCTGTGAGCATTTCCCTACCTCGTGGCTCCCAGCCCAGGGCAACCACCAGCCAGGCTCCTCCCATGTTCCTGGGCCCTCAAGCAACCCCCATGGCAACCAGCTGTCACTGTCTCCAGTTACTTTACCTCCAGCCTGGGCACCTGCAGTGAGAAGGGGCTGGTTTTCAGGTCCCCATTCCCCCTGACCACAGGCACGAGGCACACAGAAACCCCTCCACAAGCTTCTCCTTCTGCTCCCCTTGCCAGCCCAGCAGCCAGAACTGCCAGAAGCACTTTGGGGACTGGCAGGAGCTGGGCAGTGCACTCTGTGGGGCTGGGGGCCTGGTGCTGGGGCAGCACCCACTGCTGCATCTCCCGGACCTGTGCAGACACAGCTCTGCTCTTCCTCAGCACCATGTCCCTGGGCAAGAGACACTTCAGCTTCAGCCAGTGCTATAAATAAAACCACACTCTTTTATCCCGCCAAGTAGGTTCTCATTGATTCTACCCACTCCTTCTCTTCCCTCCTGCATCCCTTTGATGCGTGAAGTCAGGTTGGGAAGCCACCAGCCTGGTGGGGAAAATGTCACTTCCTCCAGCCCCTGACCCTGGAGAGAGCCTTTCTCCCCTGGATTTTGCTCTCGGAACAGGCGGCACAACTGGAGGAAAAGAAACAAAGTGCCCCAGTAGAAGTTTGCCAACTAATTATTTATTAACCTCCTCTTGACTCTGCAATTGCCAGCAGGGAGGGAGCCCCCAAGTCCCCTGACACGGTGAAGAGAATGGAGGGCTCTGCTGGAGGGGCCTTCCTGCCATGCTCAAGGGGCTCTGTGTGAGCTGACACATCGCTTCCTCCTCCTACGGCTGCTTTGCTTACAGTTGTACTGGTGACTCAGATAAGGGGGGCCCATGTCAGAAACCCTGGGTCCCCATCCTGGGAAGTGCTGAGGGCTGGTCCCTGGTGATGCCAGCTGTGGGACTCACCACCCCCCAGGCCAGGCAGTGTGTGCATGCCTGCTTGCTGCAAGCCATCCCTCTGCGCACGGGAGCTCCCCTTGCAGACATGGCTGGCAACAGAAATAATGCAGCAAAATCACAGCTCGCGCAGCCTTCCTGGCACTTGAAAGCATCTCAAGAGCTTAAAAAGCTGCAAGATGCTCTCATTCCCATCCCTCCCCTGCTACCCTTGCCACCGACCACCTGTGTTTCAGGCCCCATTCCTGGGGGGTGCGCAGCACTTCCCCAGCCAAAGGGTACCAAGCTGAGCGTGGTGAGTCCTGCCAGGGCAGAGCAGTGGCAGCAGGCAGAGCAGGGAGCAGGCAGAGCAGGGAGCAGTGGGAATAGGGAGCAGGCAGACCATGTGCTGCCCGCCCGAGCGGGCTGTGGTGACTCATCCCCATGGAGTGTGCAATTACCGAGGCAAGTGCAGGCCCCTGTTGTTTTGCACAGGTATCTGTGTCAGCCAGGGCTATTTCCAGCTCTCTCTGCACTCCCAGCTCCTTCGAGAGGTAAGGAATCCAGCCACCTAGCTACTCTGCCCGCCACAGGGATGGGCATGATATTCCCATGCGCAAAGAGCCAGGGAGTTCGATGTTGCATCCTGAATTGCAGAGCTGGGGGAGGAGGGAATGGTGTGCGATTGTCCACCCGTTCTATGCATTTAAGGCCACAGGCCGAATGGAGGCACAGAGAGATGCAATGAGGCTGCACAGCGCCCAGTGCTGCCGACTAAGCACCACACGAGGAGGATTTAGAGCTGTTATTATCAGGGTTGGTACTGCTGGCAAGGAAGCGGCAGAGATGGGGTGAAGCAGAGTTTGGAAAATGTGGTTGAGTCGCCGTTCCTGGAGGCATTTAAAAAACGTGGTGCTTAGGGATATGGTTTAGTGGTGAACTTGGCAGTGTTTGCGGTTGGGCTTGATGATCTTAAGGGTCTTTTCCAACCTAAATTATTGTATGATTCTGTGAAATGTTCTGACCTGGAAAGGTAGGGGAGGGAACCAGGATAAAAGCAGCAAAGCAAAGTGAGGCAGCACCTTCTCCCCTCCCTGCCAGAGCAGATAACTGCAAGCTCCATGGGACAGCCTCCCTGTCTCCTGAACTGTACATGGAGTGTGTGCCATCCCCCATCAGGCTGTTAAGCCAAACCGCGCTCAGAGAGTGAAATTTTTTGATTCCCAAAATGTTTGCCTAAGACTTTGCTCATTACTTTTCCCTCCGGTCTCTGCGAGCAGGAAGCGGGTGAAAAGCTTAGGCGTTGAGCACTCCTTGGACAAGCTCCAAGAAAGGGCTACAGCCCTCCAGCTGCAAGCCTCATTTGCTATGGGGGGTTTTGTAACTGGGTTGCCACAACAGGGCAGCAGCTGCAGCCCTGTCCCTATGGCCATACGTGGAGGCAGCTATGTCCTTGCATCTGTGCTCTGAGCATGTGCTCTGAGCAGCGAATCGCATCTGTGCTGGGGTGGGTGGTGGGCACCCTCCTGGGAAGCCTGAGCAGGCTGAGTCTGCCTGGAGGAAATGAGCTTGTCCTTGCACAACCTTTGGGAATTTTTCTAGGGTGCTGGAGGTTTGCTCAACTTCACCTGGAGGCTGCAACACGGCAATGCAGATGTGCCTGGTGTGGGCCACTCTGTGTCTACACAGCGTGGTGAAGCAATGGATACAGGAATTTAGCGAAGTGCAGGGGACCCTGTGCACCACTTGTCACTGCATGTTGTGTGTCCCAGCTGGGCTTGGGCAGGCAGGTCTGCTGGAGGCAGGCATGGGGGTAACAGCCGAAGGAGGAATGGATGCAGAGCTGGGACCTGTGAAGAGGCTGGGAAAGCTCCATGCCACAACCTCCCTCCTTTGCCTCACACATGCCCACCAAATCCTGGCCTTGGAGGGCGTGAGGCCACAGTCAGATTTTGCATGAGTGTGGGCTGTGCCTGCTGTGGACAAGTCACTGCTCTGCAAGCACCAGGCATCAAACACCTTCGTCCTTCCCACACCCCCCAGCAGAGCCCTTGAGATGGGAGAACTACAGTGTTTTGCTGGAAAAATCACAGTCATCATCCTCAGCACCGCCTCCCTGGCCTTTGTCACAGTTTGGTGCCCCAGTGCCAGCTTCGTTTTAAAAACATTCTTTATTTTTAATAAAAACTGTTCTAAACAGCAACATTGTCAGGATGATAAAAATAAAATGTTGTCACAACTGTCAGCATCCTCGGGAACCAGGGTCTGGCAGTGCTTGGCTGAGCTCCCTGTGCAGTCTGAGCTGCCACATGGCCAGAGGAGGAAATGTCCAGCAGCACGTGCCTGCAGGCAGCCCCTGCCAGAAAATGCAGTGCCTGCTTTTTCTTTTTTTAATACACAGGTGCACTTCTTACCTACACTTGTTATTTTCTAAACGTTCAGAAACTTTCATTTATTGCATGAATAAATGAGCAAATATGACATATACAAACGTTGGAAAGTAAATTAGTTTATTAAGCCCCTTCACTAAAAGAAGGATGTATTATTGAAGTATCTCTGTTGCCATGAGCTGATATCACCTGAGCAACAGTAAGATATAATAAGAAACAGTCTTTATCCATATGAAACTAGATTTTCAGGGCACAGACCTGGCAGCGTGGCATGATTGTTGTGTGGCTGAGACCACAAGCCGTGCAGACCACCAGCATCTCCATTTGCCCAGAGAGCAGTGGTGGGTCATGGGGAAGTGTTTCATGTCCCTGGCTGATGGCCTAACCAAGAGCTGCACCCCAAGGTTGTCCCAGGAAAAGTCTGCTTTTGTTCCCCAGCCCCACAGTGGTGCCACCTCAGGTGGGGTGAATAGGAAGGGGGCAGGAAGCATGAGCATCTCTGCTCCTTCCATCGCTCTTCCTTCAGGCGGATGGAAATAAAGCTTCACCGGAGGCTCCTGCACCAGAGCCCCTGTGGCTTTGCTGGCTCTGCTGGTTTCTCCCACAGGGCCATGGCTTTGGCAGGGCCAGACAGGGGCAGAGTGTGCTTCAGGGCTCCTCTCAAGCTCAGTTTCTTCCTGTGTTTTCCAGCCTGGCTTTATTTCCAGGCCCAAGCCCCATGAGTGGCTGTATTTGAATACTGCCGGGCTGGAGCAGAGTGCAGCCATGTCTGGGACAAAACAAAACCAGCATTCAAGGGCAGTCATTTAAATTCCCAGCAGCTGTTCCCTCCCAGCACACTCACACCCACCCTCCTTTGCTGTCCACAGGCACTTTGGGGGCTTTTTCCCCGTGACCCTGAGCAGGAGCTGAGCTGGGCCTTTTGCCCCCAGCTCACTCACATGAGAAAGAAATTGCTCTTTCGTGGTTTGGGTTTAACCCCAGCCCTGCTTTCTCGTGTGGGCTGGGAGCAGAAGGGCCTGGCA
>NW_009953964.1:4665944-4679957 GCF_000747805.2 Chaetura pelagica
AGTGGCACGCCAGGCACCGGCAGCAGGAGCCGGCGTGCTGCGGTTTTCCAGCCAGGGAAAGGCAGCTGCTGGGAAGAGCAGGTGGGGAAACGATGCCTGCAATCCCATTACGGCTGCGAGCACGAGTGAGTTTAGTGGCCTCAATTGGATTCCTGTTTGTACATGGTAAAAAAAAAAATTAATAAAATAACTAGAAAGAGGAAGAAGAGTGAAATCAGGGATCAGCTGGGACAGGGAGGCGCGAGGTGCAGAGAGTGTGCCCAGCCCTGGGCAGAGGATGCTGTGCTGGCAGCAGGGATGGGGCTGAAGGGGGTTGAGAGGGACATGTTGGTCCCAATGGGTGTGCCCAGCACACCTCAGCCTGGGCTGGGAGAGTGACCACAGCTTTGGGTAGCTGGAGACCATTGGCAAAGGAGTGCAGTGGGCACAGGGCTCCCCATCCCAGCTGGAAAGCCACCTGGATGGCAGGCACAGAGCTCCTGCCAGCCAAGCCAAGCCCCACAGGGCAGGACACCATGTCTCCCTCCCTTCCTCATCCCTGGAACACATGTGGTTGTGGGACAGTCCTGGCTGTGGGAAGGACAGAGGAGGGAAGACACTGCTTGAAGCCCCAAGGAGCAGGGGCTCCAATTTCAAAAAATAAAGTGAGGATTTTAATCTGTATTTGCTTAGTGAGTTAATGACTCCTGATGTGATGCTCTTGTCTCTGATGACTCAGGCACAAAAAGGGAGAGCAGATAAGAGCAAAGAGGCCCAGCTGGAGGGATGCTGGTGGCTGCTCAGTGCCCAATGTCCCTCAGCCTGGATCCCTTCCAAAGGATTCCAGAAATGCCACTGGCACCAGGAGCAGGCCCATGGGCACCAGGGCAGGCAGCAGCTTGGGGAGGTGAAAGCAGAAGCAGCCATCCCTGATAAGGGAGGGGCTCTGCCCCATTATGGCTGTAGCAACCACACTAACAAGGGCATAAGGTATTTTATAGTTGGCATGATGTGCCCGGATCACACTGTACCACCAGCCCTCTGACCTTGTCCTCTTCTGGGAGGAATAAACCTCTTGAACAGGGAGCAGAAGAACCTATCTCCTCTCCCTGACACCACTAGCTGGAACAGGGGAGCTCCTCTCCCCCATTTCTTGTTTCCAAGTTCCACAAGCCCCACAGATATGTGAGCAGAGCTATTTGCAGTTGGAGGGCAAACATCTCAGCTCTTGCAAATATATGGAAAATTTATTTATTTATTTATTTAGTTTATTTATTTTCCTCTTTTCCCAAAGTCCAAGAACCCAATAAATGACACAGCAAGTGGAAGCCACAAATAGATTTCATGTGTCCTGACAAATCTGGGAGATGAAAGCAAGGGAAATGGCTCCTGCCTTCCCTGATCCAACCCAGGTATGATGGCAGCATATCCTTCCTGAGTTATCTTTCCCAGGAGAGGCTTTGGGGCTGGCCCCAGCTTGAGACCCACACTGCCTATGAACTGCTTAGGAAAGCCTTCCACCCCAAGGGCTCTGGTGCTCTTTGCCCGTAGGCCCAGGGGGCTTTTGACCAGACCAGGTCCCAGGCTGGAATGCTGGGTTGCTGGCCTGGTGCTCCAAGGAGCATCTCACTGCTGTGGTTCAGTTTCACAGCCCCAGGCTCTGCCAGCAGTGCAGCTGGATGTGCCTCCACATCCACCTGGGAATGGCTCAGGATACAGGAACCCCTCTTTCCTTAGGCTTTATGCCTCTGTCCTTTTTTTTTTTTTTGAGTGGTGTCAGTGGGGCTTATACTGCTCCTACAGCCCTTGGGGACCAGGTTCTTCCAAGGCAGGATGGGATCCTCCCCGGAACTGCTCCCATCAGCCGTGTTCCAACTATTAAGGTAAGTGGTAGAACGTGCCCAGCCTTCAATTATTCCTATCACGTCCCATCTGGAGACAGAAATCTGCCTGCTGGCTTTACAATTAAAATTAAAATGATTTGATTATGGGGCTTCATTAGTAAAAACAAACACCAGGCAGCCTTCCTCCCTCTCCCTGCCTCCCACCCAGCCTTTCCTCCCTGGGTCTGTTTCAGGTAAACCCCAGCCAGGCTGTGGGCTGGGCACACAAAGGGGGTTCATGTCAGCAGCCTGTGGCTATAGTTGGGTGCAGCCCAGAGGAGGCAAATTTTAGACCCACAAATCACCTCCTTCAGATGGGGATGCAGCAGCAGCCTCGGGTTGACGGGTTGTCACGCAACAGTAGGAGCAGGGACACCCGTAACAGCAGCAGGACATGTCCCAGCTGGCAAACCTGGGGGCTTCCCGAGCCCTCGGGGCTTCTGATTTAAACTGTGACTCCTTTCCCTTTGCAATGGGGCCGTTTGCACCTTCACACTTGCCATTCCCAGGCCGTTCTCCTTCCCCACATCAGGCCCGTCCCGGGCGCGCAGGCAGCTCAGGGCTGAGCAGCACAAAACCCCCGTGGCCGCTGCAGGTTTTCGAGTCCCCGAAGCTGCGGCAGTTCTGGGGGCAGTGATTCAATTAACACCGGGGCTTTGGGAACAGGCTGTGCAGGCTGGGAGGGGAGGAATGCTAATGAAAGAGGGCTTGGGAATGCTGCTGGGTTAGAGTGCCTACTCGATCACTCCCAGAGCCTGATTTTCTGGAGCAGATGGGATGGCTCCAGGCAGTGAGGTGGGAATTAGGCAACCTTTCTGCCTGATGAAAGGAGAGGGCTTTGAATCGGTGCTTGACACCGGATTGGTCCCTTTGAAAGGGCCTGTTGCAGAAGGAGTGTGCCAGCCCCCAGCAGCACCCTGGCTGGCACCCTGCCACGGGTCCCATGCCTGCAAAAGGCAGGATGTCCCCTCTGCCCTCTCCCTGCCTGCGGGCAGGAACACTTCCCTTCTGTGCTCACCTGAGCTTCTCCATCCCCACCTCCCACCTGCACTGTCTGAATTTGCTCCAGCAAAAAGCTGCCTTTGGGGTCTGCACAGGCACCAGCAGGGCTGTGCCTCGGGTGAGCAGCCAGCTGGGCTGAGAGAGCAGCCAGCTCCCTCAGGCAAGGGAGAGGGCCAGGGTCCAGAGTCCCCAAGCCCAAAGTGACTCAAGGCTGGGCTGCCTTTGCAGCCTGGAGGGCACCAGCACCCCAAAGACAGCCCAAGGGTTTTATCTGGGATGACTCTGCAGGCATGTGCTTGGGAAGCCCATGCAATCTCGGGTACTGCTGTGGCAACCGGGTACAGTCATCCAGAGGATGCAGGCTCAGGGCCATGGGAGAAGAGCTGGGTCTGTCACCTTTGCCAAGCTGGGCAGTGGGAAAAGGCATCTGTCACTGGAGCCAGCAGGAAGGCAGGAGGGTGTTGTGCACCTCTTCCCTGCCACGCTTGCTCCTTAGCTCCTGCAGCCCGGGAATGCTCTCTGTCCAGTGGAGTGACCCTGGGGACAAGATGAGATTGCAGAGATCTGCCTTTTGCTGTGGGGTGGATGAAAGCCCTTGTGCCACGAGGCCAAGGAAGCCCCAAGGGAAAGGGTACATCTCCCTGGGACTGCCAGCTTGGAGGATCCCTGCCTGAGGACCCCCGGGACATGGCAGGGACACCCAGTGCAGGGGCTGGCAGAGCTATTGGAGGTGGGTAGCACTGCCTGGCTGCTCCAGCTGACTCATGTCATGTCAGGGCCAGGACGGCACCCCAGTGGCATGAAGCCTCCCCCCAGCTGGTGGCACTGGGCCAAGCTGCAGCCAGGGCAGGTGGTGGGGGTGTGGGTTATAGCGGTACACTGAATAAAGAGCAGCTCCCCTCCCCTGCTGTGTGACAACTGCCTGCAGATGCTCCAGCTCCATCCCCCATGCAGGGGCCTGGATGCAGCCAGGGAAGTCGGCAGCATTAGTATTGTTGTTGTCCTACCCAGGCTTGCTTTGTGGGTGAAATCTTTAACCAGATCAAGGGTTTAACATTATCAGTGGCTGGAAAACTGTGGCACTGTTACCCTGGGGCAAAGTATCCTGATTGCTGCAGAAATCCCAGATACGGCTCCTTTTCCAGGGCCCCACTCAGCAGCTCCCCAGCTCGTGTCTGGCTGTTCAGCCCAGGGACTTGAGGGACCCTCCAGGGCAGGGAGCACCCCACACCCTGTGCACAGCCTGGGACTTCCAGCTGGCCCATCTTCCCTCCAAAATCGTGGTTTACACAAACCCAGGCAGCAAGGTGCCAGCATGGAGGAGCTGGCACTTCCCCTTGGAGGGGGTACCTGAGCACCGACCACTGGGCACAAGAAGAAAGCCACCTCTGGAGCAGAGGCTTCTGTGTCACCTGGAAGGGAGCCCCCCTTCAGCACCACAGTCCCCCTACCAGCCCCACCAGCTTCCCAGCCCTGGAAAGCCTTCCACAACCCCTGTGTAAAGCAAGATCATGGCACAGAATCACAGCACGTTAGGGGTTCGAAGGGACCTCCAAAGATCATTGAGCCCAACTCTCCTGCCAGAGCAGGACCAAAAACTAGATGCTTGATCATTGTTATTAAGGCTGGAGAACAGTTTCAGTGCACATCCAGGTAGTTCAGGAGCAATTAGTCACTCTCTGGGGAGGGAGGGCCGGGCTGCCCCTGTCCCTGCTGAGCTGGAAGCCCTCTGCCTCCCATGCAAGGGTCCAAGGTGGCTCCTGGCACTCCTGGCACAGACAGAGGGAGCCCTGTCGCCCTCTGGACTTTACCTGATGGGGACTTCAGGCAGTTCCTTCCTGGGAATTGGCAGGGCTTTGGCAGCAGTGCAGCCCCAGGGGTAGGGCTCAGTCCTGAGCTGACCACCACACCTCAGGGCATCTGATGTGGGGGGAGAAACAGGGTCTGCAGCCCCCAGGCAGGGATTCACCCCCCACCAGGCTGATACACTCACAGCAGCTTGTGCTTTTACAGGGGGTGGGTGCAATGGAGGGGCTGAGGAGGAGAGGAGGGGTGCTCATCCCTGGGATGGTGGGTGCCACCCGGCAGCCCCCAGCACAGCCATCCTGCAGGGCAGTGCCAGGCACAGCTCCAGCCTGGGGCTCATCTGGCAGTGCTGTGACAGCAGTGACCTTGGCAGCAGCCAGCTGCCAGCTGGGGGGTGTAATGATGGTCCTTCTCAGCAGAGGTAGCAGAGCATGAAAGCAATTTCACACTTTATTAGACAATTCAGGTGCTGGCTGCGCAAGCCTGGAGCGAGCACTGCTGCTCACAGCTCAGCTCCTCTCTAGCATCCCCAGAGCCACTCTCCATGCTCAGCCCTCCCTGGGTCACACAGCACCCTGCTGGTCAGGGCTGGTGGCCTCACAAACAGGGCCAGCACAGGCTGTTGGGGTCCAGGGTGCTAGGGTGCCAGGGCTTTGGGCTTCTTCACGTGGGCCACCCTGCTCCCACACACGTGCAGGCGTCTGGGGACAGCACAGCCACAGGCTGGCTCTGCTCAGAGCCAGCTCAGCCTGGCAGTGGTGGTGAACTTGAGCACCATGCCTGCAAATACAGCTCCACTCGGGCTGGCTGTGCCCTTCAGCTTGGAGCTGCCACTCTGCTCTTTCTGGGTCCCTCTCGCTGCTCTCCTCCCCTGCCCACTGCAGCCCTGCTGCACCCCTCCTCCCTCCTAGCACCCTGCCTCAGGGGATGGGCAGGATTCAGGGCTCCAGGCTTCCCTCCTGGCTGCTTTCCTCTCACTCCTCCCTGCCTCCTGAGTGCCCCACTCAAGCCAGTGGGTACATGGACACCTGGACACGCAGCCATCCTCCCGGCAATCCAGGTGTCCCCATCTGGAGATGTACTTTGCAGCTCCCCACCTTGCCCAGGGCCACACGTCCCTGGGGACAGGAGTGTCATGCAAGGCAGGGGAGAGCAGAGACTGAGCTGTAACTGTCCTGCTTCCCAGCATGTGCTGTGCTAGTGCCCTGCACCCCAGGGACATGGCCCTGTGCTTTCCCACCCCACAGATGGATGCTCTCCAAATGCCTGCACGTCCAGGATATGAATCAGCCTGGACAGGAGTGCAGGAGCTGCTCCTGGACAAGCTGAGCTGCCCAGCAGGCTGTTCCGGCAGGCAGGCTGTGCCAGCGCCCAGCCCCTCTTGCAGGCAGCAATGCCTGCTTGGCTCTGCCACCTTTCTGACCAGCCCTGGGCACGGAAAGACCCTGGCCTGTCATGCATGTCCCTCCCCCTGCCACAGCCCTGCACAGCAGCACCAGCCACAGACAAGCCTCACCTTGACCTGACCTCCTGGCCAGGAGCCGCCATCCCGGCTGTCCCCTCTCGCCCCCGGCCACAAGCATGTTCCACCAGGCTGGCCAGAGCATTCCTCCCGGGAGAGCCTGTCCTGACCAGGCTATTTAAAGGCACACTTGTGCCCTTTATTCCCCCTTGTGTTTAGGCAGGGAGAGCCCTGTACCCTCCAGTGACTTCAAGAGGGCACTTTCTGGCTTGAGGCTGCAGTGGGTGCAACAATTTTGGGTGAAATCATGGAAGAAGTGAGGGATATCAGTGTTCCATGTCCTCCAGCCAAGTATGACGGCATGTCCTGGGATAGACCCTGTGGGGAAGGATCCACCACCATGGTTGGTAGCAGGGCTGGTGGGTATTGCAGAGCCCAGCTCACCCTGTCAGACCCAGAGACCAAAGGAACCACATGAGCTAATTCCCCTCTTCCTAGCAGGGATATCCACAGCATACTGGGGTGCTGCCACTGGGACCTCAGGGTAGGCAGGACACTGGTGCCACTGCTGCTGGGCAGGATGCTGGTACTGGCTGGCTCAGCACCATATGAAGGAGCCTCTTGGTGCCTCAGCTGCAGCCAGCTTGGGGCACAACCACGTTATCTGGCAGGGCAGGCAGCCAGTGCCTGACACAAACAGCATGTCCCCAGAGTGCTGCCACCTCCTGCACTGGTGTGTGGCTCACGTACATCTCCTGGTGGGACGTGCATGGACAGTTTTCACCTTGTCCTTCATGCCTGTCAGCCCTGGCAAGCACTGATAGATGGAAAATTAATGGGTAGAAGGGGCCCACGAAAGGCAGCAGGGGTCTAGGACACCTTGGAACAGTCTGCACCCCCTGTGTCAGCTGCAGGCAGGGCAACAAGCTCCTTCTGGCCAGCACTAACATGCAGGCAGCCACAGAAGTGGAGGGAGAGAGGGGAAGAGGAACTATTGTTTCAGAGCACATGAAATCCAAATTCCTGATGAGTTGGACGGAGAAAACCCAACCGGTTTTATAAGCTGCCTATTGAGACCTGCCCACCCCAGGTCTCCTTCCAGCAGGCAGATCAGGGCACAGACAGCAACAGTTTCTCAGTGCTTCTTGTCCCACTGTCACCTTTAACCCTCCAAAGGGTCCCAGGCACCCATGGGCTGCAGAGCAGGACCTGTCCAAGCCACTGACTCCTGCCATTGCCATGCTGGTGGGGCTGATTGGATCTGCACCCTGCTGAGCTGGCAGGAAGGCAGCTTGGGGGGGAATCCGACCTGATGTGATTTGATTAGGAACGGAAAAATCCAGAGGAGCCATCAGCAGCGAGCTGGGAGTGTTGGCCCTGCTGCTGTGGGGCCAGGGCTGGGTGGGTGAGCCTCAGAAACACAGCCCTGGTGCCCCCAGCCTGCCCTCTGTCCCAGCCCCATGGAGCCCATCGGCTTCCCACAGGCGGAGCATCCTCAGGCAACATCCCCAACTCTGGCACTGCCATCCCCTCCCAGGCTTCATGTGGGTGAACATTTGGTCTGGGCTTGCAATGGCACCTGGGCAGAGGCAGCAAGCCCCAGGACCCCGAACGTACAAGGGTGAGCCCCACAGGCAGCTCTGCCCCAAACCAGGCAGCTGGACCCAAGTGTGGGGTGCGGAGCAAACACAGAGCAGCGCCTGGGGCACGTCCCTACCTGCCTGACACCCATCCCATCCCTCCCAACACGGTGCAAGCTTGGGTGAGGACATACCCCTTCTGCCCCTCTGCCCATCCCACAGCTGGGCTGCAGGGCAGCACCACAGGAACCTGCACCCAGCCACATGTGTCCCGAGCCCGTGGGAGGCTGAGCATGCTGCCTCGCTGCCTGGCAGGGCCAGCACTCACCAGCTGGGTCATCCCACCCTTGATGTGGGAAGCAGCCAGTGCCACAGGCAGCCAGGATGACGCCAGGCTGCTGCACCACAGGTGCCTCCATGCTCCACTGCCTGCAGCGGGCAAGGGGTGGGCAGTGTGGCACTGTGGGCTGAGCTCTCCCATGGAGGGAGCACGGTGCCTGAGGGTTGCAGCTCCTGCGAGCTCCTGAGCACCATGTCAGTGCTGCTGTGGGCAAAACTCCCTGCTCTGAGCTGCATAACAACCACCTAAGAGCACAGCATCAGAACAAGCCATGGGGAAACTGAGGCACAGAGCTGTGACACCTCAGGCAGAGGTGGGAGGGTGTGCTGCCTCCATCCCCAGACCAAGCCATAGGTCAGGGACTGACCAACACAGGTTGATTCTTCCAAAAACCTCTTTCCACAGGGCCTGTGCTTCTGGAGGGCATTCATGTATCAAACCACTGCAGATGTGCGTGGTCAGCAAGGGGCACAGGTTGTCCTGAGAGGCCCAGGAGCTGTGGTCTTTTCCCCAGCCCTGAGCAGCACCAGCTGGGAAAGAAGTGGTGCCTTTAGCTGCTGCCCTGGCACAAGTGTGCTCACACTGGCTCTGCCAGCCCTGCTGCTTGGCTGTCCCCACACCGGCCAAGGACACGCAGGCTCCATTGCAGCAGTGAAGCCCCCCTGCAACTGGCCGCCAAACCAGTGCTCCCAGTGCCCTGCCAAGGCATGCTGGGAGGTGCCACGGGCACCGCACAGCCCCTCAGCACGGCTGGGGCAGAGAGACAGCACAATGGGTTTTAATGCCAGTGCATCAGTCACACAAAATAGCAGCAGTAGCTCACAAGGTGCTTCTCATCACCAGAGCCTCTCAGTGGGGTCATTAGCATCAGTCTCACTGCACAGGGGAAAACTGAGGCCAGGAGAAGTGCTTCATGGCCAGGAGGGCTGGGAACAGCCTGGCACCCTCCTGTGTTGATGGTGTAGCTGGGCATGTGCTGGTCTTGCCATGCCCTTTAGCAGGACATGAAGGCTATGCTGCCAAAGGGACCACAACGGCACACTGGGGTGGGCATCCAGGCAGACATGGTGCCCAGTGAGGGGCCGTGTCTCCAGGGCTGCTCCACCTCAGTCTGTGCTCACACCAGCACTGCCCCAACAGCCCCTTTCCAAGAGTCCCATATGACCCCTTTTGCAATGCTGCACCCTTTTGCAGCTTGGTCCTGATCTCACTGGGGACAAGGCTGTCTCATTAGCCCTAGGGACAGTTTTGTCACCAATATGAATATCAGCAAATCCCTGGAAAACCACATCCACCTGCCCTTACTCCCACACACCGCTCTCCTTTGTGCAAACATCTATGGGACATGACACTCTCACACCTGCCCATCATAAATTGCCTCCCAATCGCCATCCCTTGCACCAACGTCCCTCAGGACATATTCTGCTTCCCACCTCCTTCCCAGCCCAGGGCCACCCTCTTCCAGCATCTCCCACCACGAGCCCTCTGGTGTCAAGCAGACGGTTCTCATCCGACGAAGCCTTTGCCCTGGGGCACGGGCTGGCCCTGCTCACACGGGCAAGCTCCAGCCCAAGGGCTCCTGCACTGGGATGGTCACCAGGTAGCTGGAGGGCACGTAGCCCCTCTGGCTGTTCACCTCCACCAGGCTCCACTCCTTGCTCCCCTTCTTGTCGTGCGGCTCCAGCACCACCACGGGCTGCCCGGCCTGGAGGCTCAGCTCCTGGGGACTCCTGGCTGCGAAGGAGAAGCCGGCAACCACCTGCAGAAGGCAGGGGAAGGAGGGAGGAAGCCCTTGCTGGACTGAGAGTCAAAGAGGGAAAGGACAAACATGGCAGGGCAGGTGACCATGTCTGAAAGGGCAACGCAGCAGCACCATCAATGGAGGGATGCTGGGGAACCGACCAACCACAGTTCTCTTCCTCCATCTACCCCAGGTCCCAGCAAGGCAGACACCAGCTTTGTGGGGCACTTGGCCAGGGGTGACAGCCCCCTGCTAGGCACATGGCTGCAGATATATGACCACACCTGTGCTGGAAAAGCAGGTCCACCTCCCCACCCACACGTTGCACACGCAAGGACCCTGGTGGGGTTGCCTGGAATGGTCCTGGGGGGTGTCCCCCACTCTCACCTGGAAAGCTGGGGTGACGGTGGCCACCTGGGGCCTGGGAGCTTCAGGAAGTGCATATGAATGTCTCCTTCTCTCTGTGCTGGTCTCCAGGGTTGGCATCTGCATCCCGGGCTGCTGGCTTTGTACCAGGCAATAGGGCTGGAGTTTTCCAGCAGGCACAAACCCTCGGGGACCTGGAGGACATGCACACACACAGGTCATGGGGCCCCACAGCCTGCCACATGTTGGAGGAGAGAGGAATGACAACTTGGCTGTTGCCTGGCATGGCACAGCAGCCCTCTTCAAACTGGTCCATTGCTAGGGGACATCCAGCAGCAAAACTCCCCAAAAAGGGGTTTTGAGACATTTCTGTGTGGACTGGGATCTCCTTTCCTAGCCATGACAATTCACAAGTGCTCCCTTGGGGAATGAACAGGGAAACCTGAACTTCACAGCTAGTGGCAAAGCAGTGGGTGGGTTTGTGCTGAGCAAACCCTGGAGGGGAGGACTCAGGAGACAATCCAAGATGAGGAAGTGGTTCGGGTTTGGTTTCTGACCCTGGTGCTGAGGTGGGAAGAGGCTCCCCATAGTGCTCACAGTACCTCCAGCATCCACCAGCCATCTGTTCGTGTTGCCCTTTGTGTCCACACTTTGCAGCAGAGCTACAATTTGTCCCCTTTGCAAGGTCAGGTCCAAGTCTTTGCTGCCACTGATGTTGCTTGTCACTTGATAAAGCTTGTCTGGGCCATGCTTGCTCACAAGGGAAAGGACCTTTCGCTCCTCAGCAGGGTTCAGAGGCTGGTGGGGAACAAGAGACACAGGAGGACTTGAGACACACAGGAGATTGAGGCCCTCCATGTACTCTCCTTTCTGAAGGATCACACTCCAGGGAGAGGTTAGAGAAACTCCTTCAGACTAATTATCTTCTCTATCACATGGTTTGGAGATGAGTGTCCAGAACCAGAAGAGCTGAGACTGTTTCAGACAGGCTTTTTTTCCCCAGACTGCTGCTGTCAGGGCTTGGTGGAAATACTGTGGCAATTCCCCATGCCTCTTTCTAAGCCAACCCCCCAAGGAGATGTTCTGCACCAGGAAGACACAGTCCTGCCTCTTAATCTTGCTGTCCTGAGACAACCCCTTCCCAGCTCCTACCTGTGTTGCAGGGCTTGGCGTGACTGTCTCAAACGCCTGGCAGAAGGCACGGAGCTGAGTGCCAGACTGCTGCAAGGTGTCTTCCACCATCTTCCAGAAACTGGGCAGAGGCATGTGGCCGTGGGGCATCTGTGAAGATGGATCCCAGGATCAGAGAAGGCTTTAAGGAGGGGAAAAGCTGTGGGTAGGGCCAAAAGGGGAGGAGCAGGAAGACTAGGGCTGCCAAAGCAAGAAAAGAAATGTTGCCACTGAAGATGGACCTTGTATCTAGGATCGAAGCAGCTCCTCTCTGGTTTTGAGCCATCTTCCCTGGGCAGGGCCATCACACATGGGGCTCTTGGGCTCCAGCCAGCCCACTGCAACAGTCTTTGGGTCCTGCTACCCTGACCCAAGCACAGAGCCTGTCCCACCTCACTGTACAGGGAGACAGGTGGATATAGCTCTGGGGTAGGTATCAGCAGCATAAACATCCCAGACTGAGCAGGAGGAATCCACCCTCATGACTAGGTACCTACGAGCAGTGCCTGAGAGGAACCCCCCCATGGCTGCATCTTGTTCTCATCTTGGCCACAGGTCAGGCCAGGGACATGCTCTACCCCAGGGCTGTGGACTGGCCTGACCTACCATGTCTGCAAACGTCAGGCTCAGCAAATGTCTGTGCAGTGAGGAGTTCTGGGAGGCATCTCCCAGGGGACAGGGATTCAAGGGATGCTTGTTCCTCGGGCCAGGAACTGTCTTCTTCCTCCTTGCCTTCCTGGCACAGAGCTCTCAGGAACTTGGAGTTAATATTGATCTCTCAGGCACTATATCAATAAATTAACAGTGATGCCCTCAAAGAGAGAGCAGGACAGTTCCTGGCAGTGAAGAAGACAAAATGTGGCTTTCCCCAGCCAAAGGGGAGGAGAGATCACTTACAAATGCCAGACAGGGAGCTGTGTGTCTGCAAGGGCAGGCTTGGCTACAGCAAACTTTCAGTGCCCAGATGTCCGAGCGATGTCCCAAGCCTGAGGAAGGCAGGTCTGGCCCAGCACATGAACCAGTTTGGGCACACACACTAAGGGGTCACTCTCACCTGTTCTAGCTCCTTTTCTGCCTGGTGCAGGACCTGGGCAGCCAGGTCCCGTTGCAGGGCACTGAGGGAGCACAGGATCTGCCCCAGGAGCTGCAGAGCCACCTGGTTGAACAGAGGTAGCTCGGCCACAAGCAAGGCATTGATGGCAAGGTAGGTGTTCATGGCTGCCTCCTCATCGTATGTCACGCTGCCCATCTCACTCTTGCGGTCCTGGATCTCCTCATAGTCCAGCAGCTTGTCCAGGCGCTTCTTGACCAGCTGCTGTGGACCCACCAGCATGTCTGAGAGGCTGCAGAGGGGTTGGCAGAGCAGCCTGTCCAGCCGTTTCTTCTGCAGGGTGAGAGAACCCAAACCTCCATGTGAGCCCCCCTGACAGGCCCAGATGTCTGCATGGGGCACTGTCTTACACAGGAGAAAATGCTCATGGACCTGCTGAAGGGCTTGTGTGGAGTGAGTAGCATCTGAGGCATCTTCTTCCCTGAAGGCACAGAGGATGCCAACCAAAGCAAAACTCTGGTAGACAGCAGTCATGCATGCCATGATTCAAATCCCATGCTCCATGCAGATGATCAGGTAGGACCCTCACACACAAGGTCCCATGGGCTGGGGGGAGTGCTGCAGTGACTGCCTCAGGCAGGTCAGAGTGTCCTGGTTTAATGGAGAGCCTCAGCCCAGAGCCTGCATAGTTATCCCACATAGCTACCCTCCCTCCCCGTACTGGCATTCCCAGGTGTGGGGTTTGGGCTTCCTGCCACACTTCACTGCTCGGAAAACCTCCCTGACTGCCTTCATGGTGGCAGGCAGCACCCACGAGGGAGCCCTGCAGTACCAAGCAGGGGTAGTGGAAGGACACAGATGGAGGGCTCCTGGGCTCCTAAAGGTGAGAACCAATGCCCATAGGGTGTGGGCAGGTTGGACTGAGGTTTGGTGAGTCAAATAAACAGTACTCCTGGTTTCCCACCATCCTGTGCTCCACTGCAGCTCTGCCTGCACAGCTGGCCATTAACATGTCAGAGCCCTGAAGGCACAAATAGACTTTAATGGCCCAGAACAGCCTCACCTGGGGCCTTCAACCACACCCCTACCCACAGCCCACTTAAGGGCCTTCAGCTGCTACTTGCATGCTGCTGTAAGTTGGTTTCTGCATCTGTTTCCTGGCTTGAACCTTGGAGCTCTGCTTTGGGTAGTTCAGCTCCTGCTTAGAGCCCCTCAGATAGACATTGTAGCTTATCTCCAGTCCTGGATGGACCTTAGAGCTGTTTCGTAGCCAAGTCACTGGCCACGTCTCCTCTTTTCTTGGATAGACCCTGGAGCTTCATGAGTCTGGGATGGCTGATGGACCTGCTAACTCCTTCAAGTTCAAGTCCCAGGGGACTGTGCCTGCTGGTAAGGAACCTTCCCGCTCTGGGGTCACCCTCAGCTCTTGTCTACCCTGCCCTGGGAAAGTAGCCTGCTATGCCCTGGCATAAGGTGTGAGAGCCATGCTTAGCTGTGACCCTGGAGGAGGTGTACAGGGAAGGAACACTCACAAACTCTGGGAAAACAGCGCAGTGGAGGCGCTCGGCGAAGCAGCGGTACTGCCGGGCAGGGCCCTCGTCGATCTGCAGCTCACACGTGTGTGGGGTGGGAA
>NW_009953964.1:4680184-4686244 GCF_000747805.2 Chaetura pelagica
CTGAAAGGGAGAAAGCCATCAGACCTGACCTGCAGAGGCTGCCCAACAATAGCTAACTCATAGCTAGCCCTGTGTTCCCAAAGATATGCCCATGTCCCAGCCTGGGCGCTCTGTGCCAGCAGCCTGGTGGGACTGATGCTATGGGCATCTCTTGTCTGCTAAGCCAGGGAGCTCACTTAGGTGTCAACAAATCTGTCTCCTTGAGCCAGAGTCATGCTTGCAAGAGCTCACCTACCCAGCAGAGTGGTGAAGGCTGCCCTGTGGCCCCAGGCAGTCTGTCACAGCTTGATATTGCCTGGTGATTCAATGGTTGGGTTTGGTGCTCTGCAAGCTCCTGTACTTCTGTACAAAACTCTCTCCCTGCCTCTGCATGGAGAGTGAGACTGGGGGAAAGCAAACTGATTAGGGAAGGGGGCAGACCTTCCTCTTCTGCTTTGAGAGGCTTTGCTCTAGTATTCATCCTGTGGGCAGCAGCCTCTTTCCTTCCTGGAGGCAGATTTTGACCCACAACATCCAGACCCAGAGAAGAGGGCACTGAGCTCCCAGACCCCAGCCTGCTGCCAATGCCAAGGGGAGCCTTGGCCTTCCCACTCCTTACAGCACTTCTCTTGCAGTTGGTCCTGGAGCAGCAGGAGCAGTTTCTGTTTGATTCCCATCAACCAAAACTGCCATATGCCTCTTTCAAAGAGTATGCTGATCTCTGTCCTAAATTCTGTATTCTTTCTGCCTGAGAGAAATGAGGCATGCATGCAGCCCCACCTTTCCCCACAAGCAGCTCCTCTGAAGCTGAATCCAAGCCCCAGCATGACTTTTAACCACAGCTTATTATCTAGGCTGCCCAGCCTATTTGCAGACACTAGGTGTCCTAGCTGAAGCCAAGGAGCCAGCTTAGAGATGGACCTCACTGAGGGGCAGTGTCAGGCAGGTCCTCAGGAGCACCTGATGTCCCAGATCTCACTGGCATACAGACTGACATCCTCATGTTTTCTATGGTAATCCTATTTTACCTGGCCTTTGGGCTACAGAGAGTCTTTCAATCCCCATTTTCTCCTCCCCAGTCCTATATGGGGAGTCTTTGTGAATATTTCCCTTACAAGGTCTTTCCAGCCCCTGAACTGCTGCCTTCTGAACCCACTGTCACTTCCCAAGACTTCCCTGGTAATAGTTTTGGGGGATTTAAAGTTTTGTCATCATTCATATTTTTATTTTCTTCAGATGCCCCAGGGGATTTCCATGAGAAAATCATAACAGCTACTGACCTAGGTGACCTCAGAAGGGAAGTTTGTTGTTGGGGCTGATCCAGGGACACGTGTGCCTTATACATGTTATTAGCATAACATTCCCAGACTAAATAATGTGTATCCTTTTCAGCTATTTAATGCCTTCAAATAATCACTAGTTTAAGGACTGAGTATTCTCAAATGACACCCAGCTCAGATTGTGTCAGCAAAGCCTCAACTTTGCTTTAAGCTCCCCTGAACCTCAGATGTTGTGCAAGCTACTGACACAATAGTATATTTTAGCTGAGAGATCCATGTCCCTGAACATCCCCACCTGCTGTTGGTTTCCACAGAGCTCAAAAGTGCTCTGCAACCCCAAGAAACAGGTCCTGAGGCCTGCATGGGGCCAACCCCCTGCAAGCAGTCAGGGTTTTACCTCTAAATGGCCCAGGTAGGATGCCACATTCTCCTTCAGCATGGCCACGCTGGACACCACACATTGGAACTTCTCCTCCAGATCCTCATATTCCTTGTCTTCTGTCTGCAAGAGAAGGGGCAGGTTGTCCCAGGGTGGGCAGGCAGGGCAATGCCTCAAGTAGTGCTGCTGCCTCACTGGGTGTTGACACAGGAAATCAGCCAGGCAGCTGCCTGCAGCTCCCAGTGCTGGGCACAGGCAGGGGAGTCCCTGAGAAGGCCCAGGAGTTTGCAAAGAGCCAAGATCTGGGGTGTTTGGGATGCAGGTTGAAGCAAGGCTTTCGGTGTGGCTGCCATGCTGGGGAACACTGGGGCATCTCTCCTTTCACTGGGGTGCCCAGTAAGTCTTTTGGGGGCCAAAGAGCTCCCCTGCAATGCCCCGAGGTGGGGAGCGAGGTGTGTACCTGCATCCCTCCTGCCCTGCGGGTCCTTGGGCTGGAGGAGCAGGAGCAAGAGCCAGCCTGGGGCTGCAGCTCTGGTGGCAGCGCGGAAGGGGCGGTGGGACAGGGCTGCCCACCTTGGCCACGATGCCAGCCTCGTGCATGAGGAGCCGGCTCAGCCGCGTGGTCTTCTTGGCAATGGCGTGCGGGGTGATGCGCGCCAGGCGCGCCCGCAGCGTCCGCGGCTCCGCCTTGGTGTACCTGGTGGCTGCGGGTGGGAGGAGAAAAAACATCAGGAGAGGGAAGTTCAGGGCAGCCTGAAGTGGGACATGTCCGTGATCCACGGGAGAAGTAAACATAACCCACATCAAATAAGGGCGGCCCCGGGGAAAGCGCGATGAAAACCCCAAAGAGTGAGCTGCTGTTTGTGGGGAGCCTGATTTCTCCTATCCCAAGGGCAGGACTGTTCCTCCCCAGCCCTGGGAATGCGGACAGACTGGTTTTGTGCTCAGCCCCCCATGCCACCCTGCTCCTGCAACCTTCAGGTCTTGCCTGGAGTGGCATCAGCAGGACCAGGGCAGTGCTGCCCGCACAGTCTGCAGGAGAGCTCTGAACTGATTCAAGTTGGAACTAGTGCAACACCGAGAGGAGACAGATGACTGGAGTTGGGCTGGGGGGTCCCACATGCTGTGCCCCCTGCCCCCTCACCTACTTCTCTGCGACGTTTGTACTCGTTGATGTTGGTGTTGACCTGGGCCATGGCCTGGACAGCTGCCTGCAGGGCTGAGTGGGCGCTGGAGCTGGTGGGAGTGTTCTCCAGGATCTTCCCCAGCAGCAGGGGGTATTTGGTGACCCTCTGCACCGGCATCACCAGGAAGAAGCTGAGGTCTGATGCACCTGTGTGAGGCCTGATAGAGAGCAGAATTGCTGGAGGTTGGTGTTGGGGGCTGCCCTGCTGCTCCCCTCAGCTTCTCTGCCAGCATTTTGGGGAGAAAGCAGCCCCTCTCCAGCTGTAGGGATGCTTTGCTGCCTTGGACCCACAGGCAAGCTGTGCCCAGCAGCAGTGGGGGGTTTCTGGCTGTGAAACCCTGCTCCCTGCCAGCTGTGGGACCATTCCCCTGGGAGTGCAGGGGATGCCATCCCTGCCAGCCCCGCAGGCCGTGCCAGCCCCAGCTGAGCGCCCGGCCTCCCTGAACAGTGCTGTGCTTGTCTAGCTAGGAGGCACGGGATCAGCTCCCCTTCCACCCACATGCACTTGTTAGGGAGTTTTGTGCTCAGAAACATGGAGCAGAAAATTCCAGCAGCTCCTCTCCTGCTTCTTCTGGCTCTGATAATGTTTGTGACCCTGCAGATAGTGCCAGCCTGTCCCCCTGGGCCAGCTTGTCTCTCTGCTCAAGCTATGGAACATGCGCCTTCTTTGGACACAGCTTCCTTGGCTTGTGAGCAATGTGAGGATGTGGAGTGGGCAGGACCTGTAGATTCCATTCCATCTCCATTCCACTCCATAAAAAGCACCAAACTGTATTGCCCCTTTGGCAGGTGACCCTAGGGATGCAGGAAAAGCTGTCAGGGACTATACCAGGCAATGCCTCAAAGGTGATGGCCACAATATTACACTCTGCCTGGTGACACATGCCTGTGCAGGTAGCTTGGCCTGAGAAAAGGGCAAGGCCAGTAGGTAAAACATGGGGAGGGAGATGGTGGGCTGAGCTGCAGGTACCTACACTGTTGCATTCAGGGTCTCCAAGATCTCCTCCTGCAGCTTGGGGTCCTTGTGGTAGCTCTCCACCAGCAGGAGAGCATGCTCATAGCTGTCACAGTAGATCTTGTAGACAGTCTCCATCTCCTCCTTGAATTCGTGGAACAGGGTACCTGGGGAAGGAGAGCAAGGCTGGGAAGAGTGGTCCTTTCCTATGGCCTCAGAGAAGGGTGGAGGTTTCTGTCCCAGCCTGCTGGAAGGATGAAGCCAGCAGAGCAAAGCCAGCCCAATGTGCCAGGGCAGTGCTCTGCATCCCCAAGCACCTCTGCTATGCCAGGCCTGTTGCTGACCCCACCTCTCCTGCTGCTGGCTGGGCAGGTCTGACTTGCCCCTGTGGGGTGAGTGTGGGTGGCTGCCCTCAGAGGGTGGTGTGCAGGCAGCAGCACTTCCTGGAGCCCAGGGAGGTGCAGGAGGCACTAGAACAGGTGAGCTGAGGGCTGCAGCCAGGCACCTGCACTGCCAGCATCAGCATAGGTGTGGGTGGGCATGGGTCTGCTCTCGGTGCTGCACCACTTACTGATGCAGAGCAGCTGCTCATGCTTCTGGGTGGCTGTGGCCTCAAGAGCCTTCAGGAATCGTCTGGAGACATGGAGGATGTCATCAATGTTAGAGAAGAGTCCTTCCAGGTCAAGATCAGGCAGCTGAAGGGAACAAAAGGTGAACCAAATACATCAGACAGAGATGGACTGTGTTCTGGAGACACTCTCTCCTGAGCACTTACGTCTTTCCAGTGGCACCATGTGACACTCAAAGAGTTGAAGCAAAGCTCTGCTTCAGGAGGCATTTGGGATGCTGAGACATGACTGTGGTCCAAAGCAGGGTAATGAGGCTTTTTCTTGTTACAGATGCAGGGTTAAAGCCATCAGAGACCTGCACTGTGTCAGACCCAATATCCACCTGACTCACAACCTCAGCTGATATGGGAGAGCCCAGGAAGGTGGGACATGGGCATATGGTGACCTCCCTACAGTGACTTGGGTATCTTGCAGCTCTCAACAGGTTCACCTTACAGTCCCCAGCCTCTGGGCAGGGGACCTTAACCCCTCTCACCTGCTTCTTCTGGAGGTGTGCCCGGATGTCCAACACACAGAGCTGGAGGTTGTGGACGTAGCTGGCCTCAGTGGTGATAAGCTCCTCCACAGCCAGCTGCTGGTTCAGTTCCATCTTCTCGCAGGTCACCACCTCTTCATAGACTGATTCTTCAGGCTCAGCTGTGTCCTCAGCATCAGCTGCTGCCCCACAGGCATTCGCCATCTCAGCAGGACACCCTGCAGGAGGTAGCAGGGGATTAGGGGCAGGCTGTGGCAAAGGCAGCCCTGGGACCAGTGCTCTGGTGCCAACAGTGCATCCTTGGAGATGCTCAATCCATCTATACTTACAAGCAAGGCAGAAATTATAATCCAAACCCATAAAACCATAAAGCATGGCACGCCAGGAGTGGCTGCTGCAGAGGGCAGAGAACCACGTGTGGCAGGCAGGGCCTTGCCACACACACATGCCCAAACTGACCAGGGGCATGGCCAGGGTGCAGGCAGGGGAGCCCCAGCTGCAGGCAGGGGGCCTCGCTCAGCACTGCATCTGTGCAAGGGGTGATTTCCCAAAAGCAGAGGGGGGTTTGCATGCCAAGGCTAGCTGCTCCCTCCCTGCCTTGGCTGCTGGCACCTGGCACTCTGCCCTGCCTTCAAGAGTCCTATTCAAAGTACAAAGAGTGTTTTTGCAGTGCTTGAACAAGAGGCGTTTCTGTGGCAGGGAGAGTGACGGGGATGGGGGAGGAAGCGGGCAAAGTTGTGGGTGTCTCTGCCACAGACACTGGTAGCAGCCCCTGGTGTGCAGCCCTGGTACCCTGCCCAGCACAGCGTGCTCCCCTCTCCTCTCTGCCTGTGGAAGGTGTGAAAAATCAGAGCCGATTCATGCCGTTTCCTTCTCAGGGAACGTCCTCTGCTCCAACTGATGCCAGAGAGGATGGAGCAGATCCTAAAGCATCACAGATAGTGCTTGGTCCCGGGCAGGAGGCCTTGAGAGAGAGAGACACGGCACAGCCCACGCCAGCCCAGCGCACAGCTCAGCAGGATTCAGGCCCCAGCTGGGGGAGGGATGCTGCCGGGCAGGCTGCCTGCGGAGGAGGTGAGGAGTGAAGGCAGGGAGGAGGTGGCTTGGCAGGGAAAAAGCAAGACAGCATAAGCAGCAGCACAGGGAGGGCAGCTTTCCCTCTGTCCGCCACCACCTG
>NW_009953964.1:4686650-4687999 GCF_000747805.2 Chaetura pelagica
CCGGGGATGGGGGAGGAAGCGGGCAAAGTTGTGGGTGTCTCTGCCACAGACACTGGTAGCAGCCCCTGGTGTGCAGCCCTGGTACCCTGCCCAGCACAGCGTGCTCCCCTCTCCTCTCTGCCTGTGGAAGGTGTGAAAAATCAGAGCCGATTCATGCCGTTTCCTTCTCAGGGAACGTCCTCTGCTCCAACTGATGCCAGAGAGGATGGAGCAGATCCTAAAGCATCACAGATAGTGCTTGGTCCCGGGCAGGAGGCCTTGAGAGAGAGAGACACGGCACAGCCCACGCCAGCCCAGCGCACAGCTCAGCAGGATTCAGGCCCCAGCTGGGGGAGGGATGCTGCCGGGCAGGCTGCCTGCGGAGGAGGTGAGGAGTGAAGGCAGGGAGGAGGTGGCTTGGCAGGATAAAAGCAAGACAGCATAAGCAGCAGCACAGGGAGGGCAGCTCTGCCTCTGCCCGCCACCACCTGCCCAGCAAGTGCCACCCCCCGTGCCTGTCACCCAGACTGGGTCAGGCCAGGCACCTGCTTTGGACAATGCAGCACCAGGCACTGCAAGTGGGAGCAGGGAGAAGAGCTGGCAGGACAGCTGAGCTTCTGCTGGGGGAGGGTCCAGCCAAGAAGTGGGTGATGCAGTTGCGAGCGCCAGCAGGGTGAATGTTCCCTCCTGGTACAAGCCCACAGCTGTGAGGGAGGAGAGCTGGGCTTGGCACAGCAAGCAAAGGCCAGTGGGAAGGTACGGGACCTGTGCCTGCCCCACAGGGGCACATTACCCTGCCAGCTGTCATCCCTGCTCTCTGTTGATTTGGCTGTCACTTCTGTCTGTGACATGGCATTGGCTGCTATAGGACATGGGGAGTGGGAAACACTTTATTGAGCCCCTTGGGGTGGTTTCAAGGTGCCCAGATAGGATGCCCATCAAGGACTGTTGGACAAGCCCAGTGTCCTCTCCCTGGGGGTGGCAGCAAAATCCTTGTTCAGAGGAAGGGCTGCAGTGAAGGCAGCTGAAAGCAATGATCTGAGACATGTCCTAAGCCCTGGAGACATGCCCTGCTGCTCAGGGGCAGGCAGGTGCTGGGGTGTCACTAATCCCTGCACCAGCATCTCCTAGAGCACGCTGCTGTTTTGAGGGGTTGTCCCCAAATCGAGGAAAATTCTTTTCCTCCCCTCACTTTGGCTGAAACATCAGAGGAAAAGGGAATTTTGCAATCCTGAAACGAAGCATTTCTGAGCAGCGCTGGACCAGGCAGAAAGCGCAGGCGCAGGTTCCATTCCCGTGCTCTCCTCCCTGCGACATTCCCCTGCCTTCCCGGGGCCCCGCACATCCCTGTCCGTAACGCGGGGCCCGGG
>NW_009953964.1:4690226-4700536 GCF_000747805.2 Chaetura pelagica
GGCCCCGCTGCTTCCGCAGCCCTTCCGTGAGCGCAGGGGCTGCCCAGCTGCTCGGCCACTGAAAATGGTTCAAGGCAAACAGAAAGGAGAACAGATACCTGGGGAAGTGGTTGCACAGTGTGGGCCATTAGGAGCAAGCAGCTATTTGGCATGGAATTGTTTTTTCCACTCGTGAAGTGTTTGCACTCTTACAAACAAGCTATTGAGAAGGGAGAGGCTGTCCTGCTGGCAGTGTGTCCCCAGCGTGTCCCCAGCCCGGCCGCAGGGAGGGGACAGCAGCACCTGTGTTTTTCTGGGCTGACCCACAGTTTCCAAAGAGTGTCACAGTAAACAAGGCTGAGTCTTTCAGTGACTCACGCGTGTCACAGGTAGAAATTACGTCTGGAGTCAAACCTCCTCGTGGGCCAGGATAAGCCCTATAGGGCAGCCCTTCCCTCTGGCTCTGTTTCTGGGGGTGCAAGCCAGGCCCCCTACACCCCCCCAGCTGAGGAACAGGAACTGATGTGGGCTGGGCAGAGCAGAGCAGGGGCCTGCACACAGCTGCCCATCCAGCTGCCACCTGGGAGGACCAGCCTGCCCAAAGACATGCTCTGCTGCCTTCCCTGCCTGCACCCCATCCTGCCCATGGAGGGGCTCGGTGCATCTGGTGGGGGCCAAGAGTATAAAACTGCCCCCCATGTCTCTGTGCCAGGGGGATGCTGCAGCACACAGGAGTGGTTGTGGAGGGCTGAGCAGGGCAGAGGAGCAGAGGAGCCTTCTTCCAGGGGTGTGAAGAAATGTATGCACAGTCATGTCCCCTGGCTGGGCAGGTGACTGAGGTAAAGCTACCTCGTGAGAATGGTTCCCTTGCTGGCCAGGCTGTGTGGGCTTTGGGAGAGACGTGTCCAGCGAGGACTTTACCCTGGCTTTGGCTCTGGGACACAGATGTTGTCCTTCCTCACTTGCAGATGGCTGCAGGGATTCAGGCTTCACCCGGGTGCTTTCTGAAGCAGGGAAATGCCGGAGTCCCGGCAGGGCAGCGCTCCCCCCGGGCAGGGTCCTGGCACGGCCGGGGCTGGCACAGCAGGGCAGCAACCCCCCCCTGCCCTGCCCGCCTCATCCTCAGGCACCTTTCCCACTCCAGCCTGGTTTTTCAGGCAGTGTGTAATCTGGTTGCAGTGAGATCCTTGCAGGCTGGGCTTGCAGGGGAGCCCTGTGGGTAGCGGCTGGACCCTCCTTCCCCCCAGTGCTGTTCCCTTCCTGCTGGCCCCACGCTTCTCCTGTCCACGCCGGGGCCGGGGCTGCTGCGGCTCTGCTTGGCTCGCCCAGGTGGCTTGGGGACCAGGAGCAGTGTCACAGCGCTGTCACCACTCCAGGGCTCCCCTGGGACATGTGAGAGCAGGCTGGCTGCCCTGGCCTGGCTCTCCTTACATGGGAAAAGCAAACAGGGGCCGCCCGGCTGAGCACCATTTGTTTGTGTCCCGGGGTGAGGTGCTGTGCTCAGGGTAAGTCAAGCTAAAGGGTCCCAGGTGGGGTGGCTGCCACTGGCACTCTTGGCATTGCCCCACTTGTGGGCAGTCACCACGCCCACACTGCCAACATGAAACCTGGCAAGCTGTGGCAGGGTGTGGGACTGGGCATGGGACCCCGCAACCACTGCTGGGGGTGGCAGGGAGGCAGAACTGCCTTCTCCAGCGGCAAAGCCAGGTTTGCATAACTCCTTGCAAAACTGTTTTTATGGGGTGCTTCTTGCAGAGCAAGGATGAGCCATCTCCACGGCACTGCCTGGCACTCTTCACACCCATTGCCACAGCAGGAGTGCTCTGCCAGCTCTTTTCTGGCAGTATTTAAGAAAAACAAACAAACAACCCCAAGCTGCTGGTGGGACAAAGTTGCCCTGTGACAGTCCAGAGGCTGGAGAAGCACCTGCTTGATGGTGCTGGACTCCTGCTCAAAATAGGCATCACAGTAAAAGCATCAGCAAGAGGCAGGCAGGCCTGAGGTTGGGAGGCTGCCTGCTGCCCAGGCTCAGGCAGGAACATTCTGTTGCCCAGAATGCATGCAGCCATCTGGGAAGAAGCCAAGAAGGTGGTTATTGCCCACCTACATCTCATCCCAAACTTCTGCTGGCTCCTGGAAAGCCTTTTTCTCTTGACAGAGATTTTCCCAGCTTCTCAAAACATAAAACAGAGAGTACTCAGATACAAGCTCAAGCCATCAGGGGGCTCTATGGGGACGCACCAGATAAGCTTTGAAAATAAACACAACTTCCAGCCATGCCAAGCCCGACAGTTCAGGCTATTCCTAATCACAACAGGCGTGGGTTCCTCTCCGAGCAGCAGGTTTGCACAGGAAAGTTACATTTCCTCTTCTTAATCTTTTCCATTATTATTGCTCTTTGGGTTTCTTTCCCGTCTTGAAAGCACTTTGTGTCCACACGCCACTATCAGCCATTCATGGTGGAAAAGAAAACATGGGGGGAAAAAATAGCAGCTCAAGAACATGCTTGCAGGTGCATCCTAATCACAACACTTCCTCCCACACTGCAGGCCTAGGAAGTGGACTTTCCCCCCAACACCAAAGCTTGTGCATGTTGTGCAAAGCAGGAGGATTCAAGCCAAGGTGTTAGGGAACAGAGGAGGAACCAAGTAGTACTGACATCCTTTTCTTTTTTTTCCCCCCTCCCATTAAGGCAGCTGGTGGCTTCTTTTCTTGATGGCATCTCTGCTGGCAAAGGATAACAGGTTGTTGGAGAGCACAATAACCCAGTTAGTGAACAGGTTATTTCTTAAGAGCTATGATCTGCAAAGTCTCCTATCCCTGCCCATCCAGGACGAGCACACAAGGTTCGTGGGACAGGGGCACCAAGGAGGACTGTGCAGATCCCCCAGAGACAGAGGGACAGGGGGGCCAGAGGCACCTTGCAGCTCTGGGAGGAAGGATGAATGTCTTCCAGGCCAGAGCAGCCCCAGATGGGGCTACTGACACCCCATCACAGGGCAGTGCCAGAGGCAGCACTCCTTGCCCAAAGCATCCCACAGGGCGGACACACCATCCCACCGAGCCTGGAGTCAGGAAGTAACAACAAATGAGAGAGGTAAGAAGAGGTTAGAAAATTGTGGTGGCTGATGCTGATCAGTCATTTCCACTGACCCAACAAACACCTTCTCCCTGCCTGACTTTGTACAGTGCCTGCTCATGCCAAGTCATTACAGCTGCCCACCGCAGAGCTGGAGCTCCCGGTGACCCCCAGCTCC
The DNA here is from genome assembly GCF_000747805.2 of Chaetura pelagica. Taxonomy (NCBI): domain Eukaryota; kingdom Metazoa; phylum Chordata; class Aves; order Apodiformes; family Apodidae; genus Chaetura; species Chaetura pelagica. Next base: position 4,693,463 of record NW_009953964.1, read on the forward strand.
TCCCGGGCCACCCGGGCACCCACCAGGGGTGCAGTTGCTTTCCTGCACAAGGCGAGGGCGCAAGAAGATAAGCAGAGGTACGTCCCCTCGAGATTCACCACCTCTGGGATCGGGTACCTCTGGATCCCACCATCAGCCGCTCCTCCAGGCAAGTTCCTGCAGGAGCGGTTATTCTGGAATCACGGCAGGAGCTGCAGCCTGCGGAGGAGATGTTGCAGGAGCTGATTTCTCTGGCTCTGGAGGGTGGGAGGGAGGCAACAGCAGCCCTTTGACGCTGCCAAGCCAGTCGATGTGCAAGCTCCCCATCCCTTGTTCCCCTGATGCAACTGGGAATGCCTCTGCCTTGACAGGGCTCGTGTCTCTGCCACAGGCAAGAGTTGCAGCTGCCCCTCGGGTGGATCATCGTGGGCTCGTTTCTGCTGACAGCAGGAACCCAGCCCAGGGCTCTTAGCTGTGTCCCACAGCGTAGCAAGGACGTCTGAAGCAAGGACCTTGCAGCAGGCCACAGGCTCTGTGCACTGCCAGGAAGGAGGGCAGGGGTGGGCAGCCCCAGGCTTTGTGCAGTGAGCTGGGGAAGCCCAAGGCCATGAGTCCTCTCAGGGAAGCAGCCTAATGCCTGGGCTTCCCCCCTGCCCGGGAGGCTGGATGTGGGTCTGGGTGTCCCTGTTGCCTCTTTCTCTTAAAAGGTTATGGAAGAGGCTTGGGGAAGGGACACAAGAATGACCCAAGCTCTGGAGCAGTCTCTGTGTGAGGAATGTCTCCATGAGCAGGAAAAGGGATGACAGAGAGGGGTGTGGTACAGGTCTGCATGGTCTTGGGAAGCACAGGAGGGTATGGAGGGGTGATTACTCACCATCTCTTCCAGTGAAACAGCACAAGCTCTCAACGAAACTACCTGGAGGAAAGTTGAAAACAAGGATAAGGAAGTGGTTCTTGGTGCAACATATAGTTAAAATTGTGGAGCTTCTTGCCACAGGATGTGACAGATGCAAAGCATTTAAACAGGAACTGGAATAATTCATGGAAGAAAAATCCTTAGGGTTATTAAATACAAAGAACCACCATCTCTTCCTTAAGGCTGGAGGACTGGTGGGAGCTCAGGGACTATTCTTGGGAAACCTTGCTGTCCCCTTACTCCATGTCTCAGTAAAAATATGCTGTGAGGCACTGCTGGGGTCAGGATACTGGTCAGATGAGCTGTCACATGGCTCTTATGTTTTGTCAAACTGCTGCCCTGAGATGAAGCCACAGACCAGGCAGCTCCCCAGGAACATGGCACACTGGTTCTTCACCCAAGGGCAGCCTAGGCTGCTCCAGTCACAGGCTCTGCAGGGAGGCTGCCTCATGCAAGGGGCTCAGCCTGACCTGGGCCACGTGCCCAGCCAGCCAGGCCACCATGAGATGGTCCCATTCCCTTTGGTTTTTGGAGAATATTTTTTTGATAACAAACACGAGTTCACTACTTTTCTTGAAGCACTTTTTGAAATGCATTACATGGGGAACATCCCTCTGCCCTGTCTCCTCTGGATTTTCAGGCAGGATAGAACCTAATGAAAGCAAATACATTCCTGCTAGCAGCCTTCTGGTGACGTCCTTGAGACAGAGGAGGGGAATAGACTCTGAGAATTCATAGAAACCACATGTTCCAGTCACAAAACCAAAAAAATAATTGTAAAAAAGTTCTTTTGCTAAGACCCAGTCCAGCCTCTGTCACCAGCCCCCACCTCTGTGTGCATGTCTCTCTCCCCTCTGCTGCTTAATGCTCACAAGAGTTTTAATCAGCTCAGAGGCAGCAGGAGCTGGCTTGTTGGGACACAGGGGCTGGCTCCAGTGTCTTCTGTTTGCCTGCTGCCACACGGTCTGATGGTTTGATCTGGTCACTGTGACACCCAGTTAGCCCTACTGAATTCAGTCTGAGTTTGGAGATTTCCAAACATCATCTGCTGTTCCCCAGCCTGAGAAAGCAAACTTCACAGCAAGGGCAAACAGAGAGATGCTGTCATGTGCCTGGAGTTCCCTGCAATGCACCAGTTCTCAGTGGATGGGTACCAGCTGCTGAGTATGGAGAGGTGACTGCACCAGCTTTAGCAGCAAGATCTGACTCTGGTCTGTGTCCTCTATTGTTTGGGAGAGGGTCCAGCAGTGGTGAAACAAAGAGAAAGTTCTCTCTTTAGAAACATTTGTTCTCATAATAATTTTGCAAAGAGGTGACTGACAGGGCTTCATGTGCTCCAGAGACTCAACACACCATTCGCAGTGTGGTTCCCTCTGGCAGCTACCTGACCCTCCACAAGTGAACAGGACACTTTCAGGGGAAAATGATCCTTTTTGTAGCTCCTGACCCAACCTGCCATGAGGTGCTGGGGATTCCCAGCATTGTGGCTGGCAGGGAGCTCTCAGCCAGGACTGTGTTTTGACTTAATGTACTGCTGCTGTAGCATCCAAGGGATGCTCTGGATGCATTGTCCACCTTTTGGCCAGCAGTGACACAGGAGAGAGGAATGCTGTCACCTGCTGTGTCCCATAGCTGCAGCACATCTACCATTGGGTGCTCATCAAACACTCGTTTCTTCCCTCCTGATCTCAAAGCTTGCCTCGTCTCCCTCCCTGCAAAAAGGCAGGTCCCACCCATGTGAATTGTCCTGGGAAGCCTCAGAGCAATGCCAATCACCTGTCTCAGGCAGCAGGTTGGGTGCCAGTCCTAGGGGCATGGTGGCATGGCCCTGCCATGGGGAACAGCGACTCAGCCACCACATGCCTTCCCCTCCTCTGGGGACCCTGGGGGGCTCTGAGTCCTGCTGGAGGCAGGAGCACAAGAGACCTTGGGATAGCAGGGGAACCACCTTGCTCAGAAGAGAGGTGACCTGCCTGTGTCACATCAAGATTTCAATCTGCTCACCAGGTACTAGTGGGCTTGGGACCAGGCCAGGAACACCTGTAATCAGGGTGAGCCATACTTGCTGTGTGACATTCCTGTGCCAGGTGTCAGTCACCCTCGCACAGACGTGGCTTCACAGACCCAAAGGAGATGGTGCAGAAAGGAGTGTGAGTATCAGAGCTTGGCACCCAGTGCCTCGTGCAGTGACAAACAGAAATGCCTGTATTTTCACTCAGTCTCAGTGCCAACAAGGCCAGGCACAGAGCAGCAACAGGCAGAGCTGATTTCCCATCACGAACCTGCTCCGCCGATGAATCTGTCCCTGGGATGCCAGAGGTGCCCTCCTGCTCTGTAGCAGGGGCCAGTCCCAACAGCACCTGGCAGAGGAGGACACGGCAGGAGCTTGTGCTTCTCATGCTGGAGCTGCAGTCTGGGCAGAGCAGAAGGGCTGCTCACCCCTGACTGATGCAGCTCCCAGATTTGCATCCTGGGTGTCAGCAAAGGACCCTGCCCTTCAAGGCACCCAGCTCCTTCCCCAGACACTCAGGGGACTGGCCCAGTGCCTCTGAGCAGCAGGCAGCAACTCCATCTACTGCCAGAAAACACGGTGGCCAAAAGCTGCCTCACTCTGTAGCAGAGCCTGAGGGGAGCTGTCCCCACAGGGACACTGCCACCCAGCTCTGGGACTGGAGCTGGTGTGTCCCCAGCTGGTTTGGAGTGTGGGCACAGCAAACTCAGGGCTGCTTGCAAGGTCCCACAGAAACACTCCCGTGGCTGCCTACGTGTTGGCTGGAGCATCTAGCATGGACACCTGCTTTTGCAAACTATGGCCACTGCTCCTCTGAGATGTGCTGAGCTGCTGTTCATTGGTGCTAAAATTAGCCCAAGGCCCATCAGTAAACCAGACCTTGAGAGAGGTTGCTCTTGAGACCATCAGAGCAGGACAGCCTGCACCCTTTTCATCTGCACACTCAGCCCCTCAGATGGTAAAGTGGGATCCACATGGGGTGGCTGCTGCTCCAGAGATGTGGAGCAAGGCCTCGTGCATCAAGGGGCTGATTGATTTGTTAGTGGTATTTCCAGTGCTGTGATGACAATAACATGTGATGAGCCTTTCCCCTTATCTGGCATTTTCCATTCTGCACTATTCACAAACGCTAATGAACCAGAGCCTGTGATGGTCTTTGGAGGAGGGGAGAAAAAAGAAATTCAGGCATAATCAAAAAACATCTCTCAGCCCATGTTTTTTGTTGTTTGGTTTTTTTAGGGTTTTTTTGGGGGTGTGTGTTTGGTTGGTTGGTTTGCTGTTGTTGTTGTTGGGGTTTTTTGTTTGTTTTTTTTTTTGTCTCAACAAGAATCAACTTTTGAATGACATGAAAAACTGCTCCATTGAGTAGAGAAGATGTTCAGGCCTGCAGGTGAATTGTTAGAAGGGACAAGATGCAGGTGGATCCTACCCCTGGGGGGACGCTCACAAAGGGGCTGGAGCCCCAGATTTCTACCTACAATTCATCTGGAATTAGGCACTCTGGCCTGAGTCCAAACCCTGGGATACTTCCCTCAGTAGCACCCCAGTACCATGCCCTTGTGCATGGCATCCAGGAGGTGGGCCAGGATTCAGCATCCCTCAGAGTTAGTCTCCGGTGAATCTCCCACAGGATTCAGAATTCCAGAGGATGGCCTAGGAAATGTCATCTTTTAAAATCACAGAGACATTTACAAACCAGCCCCTGGAGGGATGAGGCTCCTTTCCACTGCACTGTGTTCCTCAGGCTCTCTGGGCATGCTTTTCTTCCCAATCCTGGGAGGAAGCAACTTGCTTTAAAAAGCAGTGGAAGGAGCTGTAATGCCCTGACTCCGCAGGACTAACTTTATGACCCGTGAGGAGGTGCTGGTAAAAGCCACTGCATGATGTGTTGTTAGTGATAAAATCACCAGGCTCTGCAGCCCTTGATTGGGTCCCTCATCTGCAATCTGCTCGAGTGCTGATCCTCATCCAGAGGCAGCCTCGAAGCGTTCCAAGGTTCAGGAGGTGGGAGGAGGAGGGAGCATCCCTGCTGCCGAAGGGGCTGGGGCAGCAGGGACAGAGGCTCTGCTCACCACTCTGAGTCATTTGTCCTCCAAGAAGAGGGTGATGCAGAACCTGCTGGGACAGGCTGTGCTCAGCCGGCTCCTGCCACTGGAGAGCAGCAGCGTCCACCCAGCACATCCAAAGCCTGTGCAGGGCAGACAGGACCAAGCTGGTCGCATCCTGCCCTCCAGGCTCTTGCCCCAGCACCCTGCACCTCTTGCTTTCGTTCCTCTTATCCTCCCTGGCTTTCTAAACCACAGCACATGGCGTGTATAAAAATCCATGTTCCCTAAAATGGTTCAAGAAATTATACCTGGGGGAAAGATTTCCTGCCAGGTGCATCAGCAGCCATCCACAAGCTGAACTGTTGTGTTAGAGCAGACTCACCTCAGTGACTTGAACCTGGCTACTTTAAGCAGTCTCACAGAGGAAATGTGCCTGGGGTGCCAAATGCCAGAACTCTGCACTAGCAGGGTAATTAATTCAAAAGCACTGGAAAAACTGCTGTTGAGGACTTATCCATAGCACTTGACATGCAGTGAATCAGCTGTGCTGCCATTTACATCTTTCTGGCCCATGACTTCTTTGGAGTCTCAGCCTCACCCTTCCGCTCCAGTACTCAAAGCAATTTCAAGTCTGACATCACTGGAAAATTTGGACCTCAGCTTCACCCCCATTCAGCAAATTGTTCCCAGTGGTTGTGCCAAAGGAAAGGAGCTGCACTTCCTCCATCTACCTACAAACAATTCTGGAGCTGCACAGCTTCTTGTTGCTGGATTAGGGAAGGAATTTGCCTTTCAGAGAGTTAAGGAAAGGTAAAAAAAGGCATCTCAAGGGAAACCAGACAAGCTCCATGAAGGAAGAAACTCTTAGGGATCTTGTGTCTCTCAACCTTTTTGCCTGGGTGGAGAGTCTGAGCTCTGCAGCAGGGCCAGGGCAATGCAAGCAGCCTGCAGGCACAGCTGCTTGGCTCTAGCATGTTCACTGGAGAAACTCTGCAGGGAAGAGTCTTCCAGGGAACAAGTTCACTGGTAGAGCTCCAGCCGTGCACTAACGGCATTTCCTATGAATCACCAAAATTACTTGAAAATCCCCCTTTTCCTGCAGTACTTAAAAAACCCTTTTTTCCAAAAAGCCACAAATGTCTCAGACTGCAGAATTCCCCTCTAACTTCTTGAAAGATTTGGAAATGGTGCTGTTAGCTCACAGACACCTTCTCCCTGGACCCAGATATTTTTAGTTCAATTCAAGTGCTGGAAAAATGAGGTTTTTCCCACTATCCCAGCCCTGCTCCAGGCTCTGCCCGGCCAGCCAGATCTGTGACCCAGCTCTAGGGCTCCCCATGTCCTTTCCCTGCTGGAAAGGAATGCTATAGGCACAATGCTATATCCAAGCTGCCAGGGCTGCAGATGATGAGGTCTGTCTGGAGACATGATGTGGTCAAATGCAAGGGTTTGTCAGAGCTGTTCTGCTATAGCAGTGCCAGAGACTAAATCCCAGGCTCCAGGTCAGACATGGCATGGCTGTGCACATCTTTTCTGAAGGAATAAAGCATTGCCTGTGCTGGCTGTATCCCCAGACTAGAAGACATGACAACTTTCTGAGGGTGATGTGCAAACACTTAAAGCAGGAACCCTTGCCAAAAATAATGGTGGCTCTTGCCTTGTGCTGGCACTGAAGCTTTGCACTGGGAGCCAGCCTGGCAAACTCAGGCAGTGTCAGACTGCTCCGGAAAACATTATTTTCCACCTGGAGCTGTTCCCTGGACTGGGTCCCCACAGCACCATGACAGCCCTGCCAGCACAAGGGAGGGAGCAGCAGGAGGGTAGGGACAAGTGGGCCTGGCAGGGGTGGCAAGCAGCACATCTTTGGTGTCTGTGGATGCCCTTGGCATGGGTGGGTGTCAGGCAGGACATTGACCAAGGAATGCAGAGGGACTGGGTCCCTCTCACCCCACTGCAACGCCCTGGTGAGCCCCACATCACCCTGCTCTGCCAGAGGCACCTGCAGGGGAGCATGGTTTGGGTAGATGGGGGGAAAAGCCATCCTGTGATGTGTCCTCTGAGAGTCCCCAGACAGGACTGTCTGAAGGTGAACTACCTCACCTGGGGCAGGGGAGAGCACA
>NW_009953964.1:4701488-4705763 GCF_000747805.2 Chaetura pelagica
TGCTGACACAAGCTGCTTCTCTACAGCCACTTTCCTAAAGGCCATAAACTGCTAAAAATAGCTGGCTGGAAAGTCAGCTTTGGTCAGCTCACAGCCAGAGCCCGGGGGCTCAGGGTCTTGGGCAAAAACCCCACGTGAAGGGCACACTGCTGGTGTGGCAGTGTGGGCAGGGGGAGCACGAGGAGATGCTGGAGCAGAACAGGTGTCCTCAGACAAATGACCTGCTCTGTCTACAAACATGCAACCCAGATCTAATTTAAGCTGGCTGGAAAGTCAGCTTTGGTCAGCTCACAGCCAGAGCCCGGGGGCTCAGGGTCTTGGGCAAAAACCCCACGTGAAGGGCACACTGCTGGTGTGGCAGTGTGGGCAGGGGGAGCACGAGGAGATGCTGGAGCAGAACAGGTGTCCTCAGACAAATGACCTGCTCTGTCTACAAACATGCAACCCAGATCTAATTTAAAACACAAAGCCCCCAGCATTGCCAAAAGCTCATTTGCCCTTCTTGCCAAAGAGCAAAGAAATACTGAGATGACTTTGGCTGCCCAGGACTCTGTGAAACCCACTGGTGGTGTCTCAGCTTGTTCATCTGCACCCAGATTCTGCCCATTTACAGGGAAAATGGCGGGCAAAACTGCCTTGAATTCTCCATTTCTCTGAGACAATAAGACTTCAGAGAGGACATTGGACCATGGATTGAAGATATGGACCTTGCTTTCTCTTGGCTACACAGAGTATACAAGGTGAACGTGCTCATCTGGAGAGGGGGTGACACTAGGTACCTGGAGGGACAACCTGAAGATGGAAGATTCCTGTTTTATTTCTGAAAATTTTGGGCTTCTGGTGACCCCCCTCCTCTTTTTCCTTTGCATCAGGTCCAGCTTTATCAGATCCTGCCATGAGACAATTTGATTCCCTAAACCATCAGAAAACTAGCTTGGTAAAAGAAGGGAATCATCTCCCACCAGGTTAGGAGGGGCTGAGGGGCTGAGTCTGCCAGAGGGGCTGGCAGGGAGGGAGCAGGCACAGGGATGGGACCTGCCAGTGCATGTAACTTTGCCCTTTGCAGTCTGCATGGCAGAAGCACTTGGGATGGGCATCCCTGGTGCTCACAGGTCCTACCTGCATCAGCAGGAGGAAAGCCCTGGGAGATGGCAGGACTCTGGAGAGGCTCTGAAATTAAAACTTGACCTGAAATGTGAGCTGAGTGCTCTGGAGCAGAGACACCATGTGGCCTTTGACTTTTTCAATCATGACTTTGCTTAGCTTGTCATTTCAGTGTTCCTCCCTCTCCAGGAGCCTTTAGACAGGAACCCAGGATATCCCTGCTGCCCAGGGTTATGAGCTGTTGCCTCCTGCTCCAGCCTCACAGCAGCACGTATTTGCTGACACGGTTACCAGCATGCAAACAGGATGCTGCTTCATCAGTGCTGCATCAAACAGCTGCTTTATTACATGGAAAACACTCCTTTCCTTCTCTGGGATCAAATTAAGAGGTTTGTGGATGCTCAGTTGCAAAGCAGGCACAAGTAAAGGATGGACAAGCCTGGGATCAAGGAGGGCTGGTCACACTGGACCAGGCTTTGCATTGCAGCAGGACTTCTAGCCTCTTCTGGAAGGAGAAGATAGGGGAGTTATTCCTTTCACTCTATCAAGTGATGCAGCTATAAACATGTTTTCATTGTCTCACTATCTCAAAAAAAAAAGTGAAAAATAGTAACGAACAGGAGCTAAAGAATAGCTTGTGGATCCTCTAGCAGTCCAGTTCACCCCATCCGCCTTGGTGGTGGTGCTGAGGCTGGTGGTGTTCTCCCTGTTAGCAGTGAATCCAGTGATTCTTGTGGTCTCTCCTGGTTTGGGTGTCTCCTGAGTGTCTTTCCAGGCAGCAGGGGATGTTTCTTCAATTTTCCTATCTGACTGCTCCCAACTCCTGCTTTGGATGACATTATGTCATTGCCAACAAGTGACAACCCTTGCACTGTCCCCTGGGCACCCCGGCGCTCCTTGAGCCATTCAAGTCACTAGTCTGGCAGAACATTAACCCAGAGAAAACACCCAGAGAAACTAGTAGGGTAATTTTCTATAGGCTTGGAGAGACAAACCAATCTACACAGGGTGTGATGAGCCAGCAGAGCTGGGCATTGGGGACAGGGTGAATAGAGATGAGAAGGACACAGAAGTGAGACCATCCTATATGAGCAGCACTGAGTCATTAGATCAGGCCAGCTGCTGTGAAACTGCAGCCTAAAATCCCCCTCTCAACTTACATTTGCAGTGTTTTTAATTGATATAATGTTAAATCCAATCAGTATCTCCATGGCTTTTATGTTTGTGTGGATCTTGTTATTGTTTGTGTTTGTCTTCAGCGACTTCCCAGAAACAGACCTGCACCTTTCCTCTTCTCTGAAACTGAACCGACCTCTCCCAGCTACTGTGGAGACATAAACAGAGCCCTGGAGATGTGTATCTGGAAGGGAGGGTAGGACGCTTTGTCCCCTGCCCACAAGCAGATGTGTTCTGTGGCCACAGCAGTGAGGAAACGGGAAGAGCTTGAGGTCACCTCGGCGTGGCACACGCTGGGGCAAGAGCCTCCTCCTCCTCCTCACCAATAAACATCAGGATGCCTGAGAGCCCGGAGCTGGAGGTGCAGGTGTTCCCCACACTCGTGTTCCCCACACTCGTGGTCCCAGCGCAGGAGGGTGCTCACAAGTACCCTCACTGCTCCTGGTGAGCTGCAGCTCTGCAGGGCATCTCTCCTCCCTCCTGTGCCTGCCTCTAGCCCGGCTTACACTGCCTCACTTCTGCCGTCTGTGTTTTCCTCCAGCCTGTCCCACAGCCCTTCCCACACCGCCTGGACTGATCCTCTGAATCCCCCCTCATCCCCATCCCTGACCCCATTAGCGAACGTGTGTGAAAAAACAACCAAGACAAGAAGCACCCAACGCCGGTGTCCGGCGGCTTTTGCACAACCCGCACCCGGGTCCCGGCGCTCGGACAAGATGTGTCCTGGGTGCGCCCGCACCGGGCTGGGCTGGGCCAGTCCCTGCCCCGGGTGATGCCCCCTGTCCCCAGGCACCGGCAGGGACACAGGGATGTCCCCCGGCAGGCAGGAGGTGGCAGCATTGCACAGCCCACAGGATCCTCCTGCCTTCCCTCCCGGGATCTGTTTCCCGGCCAGGAGCTGCCGACCTGTTTTTCCGGCTCCTCCAAGGATACGTGACTCAAACCCAACCGGCTCAAATCCCCTTCAGAGCAACCATTAAAAACAACTGAACCCCGAAGGCCGCTAAATGCACATCAGTCCCGAGCTGCCTGCAAACAGCAGCAGCAGCAGGGCGAGGGCAGCTGAGGACACAGGGCCTCTGCGTTTAGAGATGTGATGCTCGGAGACACCTCATTTGCCCTTGAAGCTCCAGCCCCCTTCCCTGCTGGGTGATGTATCCGAGCTCCTCCGCACAGCATCCACGTCCCCTGGGATGACAGGAGAGCAGATATTCTTGCTGGTGCAAGTGCTGCCCGACAGAACCGAGGTGGGAATGAGCTGGAACCTGCTTTGGGAGCACAGTTTTCATCCTGGTGCACCCGGCACAGTTCAGGCTGATTTTGAAACCTTCAGGTTTTATTTTTGTTAGAGGTGCAGGGAGGCCTGTAGTAAAAACTTGGATCCAAGCTCCCTGAAGCACCAGGGGAACTTGGAGCTGGTATCTGCAGTTCAGGGAATTGCTGGCTGCCAATGTTCCCTCTCCATTCCTCCTGATCTCTCACTGTGGAGTCATCCTATAGCTCCCTGAGTCCTCCACAGGAAGAAAGGCAGGCAAATCACAGACTTCCCTCGCTGTCTAACAGCCAGGTGGACACAAGCCAGGACTCTGGCACTTGTACAGACTTGTGCTTGTATCACAGTGTCTTTACCAAACTAGAAAGCAACACGGTGAGTGCCATATCTGTCACCATGTGGATTTTCTCTCTTAAAAGCAGACACCTGAGTAACTTTCCTTCTACATAAGTGAGCTACATTACTGGAGGAGCCTTCCTTCTCCTGCAGACTGAATCATTTCCCAAATGTAGGCTTGCACAGCACAGGATGCTGCTCTGACAGGGAGTGATGATGAGTCACCGGGAATTCACAGTTTTGTGTTCCTGCGAAGGAAAAACTCACAGCACCGAGCAAGGGGGCAATGGAGGAAATCTTGGGTTTGACAGACAGGGAGAAACAGCTCCCGGAGCACGAGCTGCTGGGTCGGAGCAGCGTGGGAAAGGCGAGGAGCCGGGTGTGAC
>NW_009953964.1:4707232-4746058 GCF_000747805.2 Chaetura pelagica
GCGAGCGGCTCCAAGGCCGAGTTCATCGTCGGAGGCAAATACAAGCTGGTGCGGAAGATCGGCTCGGGCTCCTTCGGGGACATCTATTTGGCCATCAACATCACCAACGGGGAGGTAAGGGCGGCTCTCACTCCTTCGCCTTCCCGGCCTTGTGCGGCCCCTCGCACCTCGGGGGGGGAGCGGAGACCCGCGTTACCCTCCCCGAGGCCGCCGGGTGTGACCCCCTTTGCTCCCGGGGTCGCTGCCCGGGAGGCACCGGGCCGCCCCGTCTCGGCGGGGTGGGGGTTGAAGGCGCATCCCCCGGGGTTGAGGGGCTTTCCCCCCCACCTCCGAGGACCCTCATTCCCGGGGAGCGGCCCTGCTCCTTCCCACAGCACAGCCCTGCCGCCGTGGCTGCTGAGCTGGCTTGTGAGCGGTAGGGAGAGGGGACCATCGTTTGTGGAAAAACATACTTTGTGTCTTTAACGAGTGGCCAAAGTCGCCCCTCTCCCACCAATCATCTGTTCCCCTCTCTCTCTTAGCTGGGGAATGCTTTATCTCATTTTCACCGACAGTAATTGAAACAAAGAAGATTCCCTGGTTCTTCAGCTCTTTTTTTTTCTTGGTATGGCTTTTTTTTTTTTTTCTCTTCCTCCCCCTCACGGCTCTGAGCTGTAAAGAAGAAACACCCACGTATGTTCTTCCTCGCTTTTGTGGATCTGAAGGCTTTATATCTCCAGCTCAGTTTCATGACCTGGGATGGATATTTATGTACAAATCATCAGATATGGATTTTATTTGAAGATGCAACAGAATGCAGAACGTTGAGCACTGAGACCTTAAAAAATACTGTGCCTCAAAGCATTTTCATCAGGGGTGTGTGGGGGATATTGAAGTACTGTGCCCCATAAGACTCAGTGGCAAGGCTGTGCTTGGTGGACACTCTGCTCTGATTCCTTGTTCCCTCTAACTGTAGGAAGTTGCTGTAAAGTTGGAGTCTCAGAAGGCTAGACATCCCCAGCTGCTCTATGAAAGCAAACTATACAAGATTCTGCAGGGAGGAGTTGGCATCCCACATATACGGTAGGAATCCTTTTATATATGCCAGTACAGTGACTTTTTTTAAACATTAGGGTGATGAACGCCGTTAAAAAGAGATTTTTCTGGGAGGGACTGGGCTGTCGGGGGGGAAAAATGCTCCATTGCCAAGATATCCAACTAGTTAAGTATCTTTTACCGACCTACTGTCTTTTTACCTGTACCTGCTGTGCTTTGAAAGTGAGATCTTAAGTAGTTCCTGAGCTGTAATAAATTCTTGTTGTGAGTAGAAGAAATGGTGAGACTGCTTGCCGATGTTCTTGATGAGGTTGAGAGTTTGGAGCTGGTACTGGAAATGGCTGCTTTCTTTTGTTGCTGCTTTTTTTTTCCTTTTTTTTTTTTTTTTTTTTTTTTTTCTTCCAACATGTCTTCCTCCTCCGCTCAGAAAATGGCGGATGGACGTGATTAACCCTCCCCCTTCTCGTGTTGGGACAAGGGACGTGCTCAGGCATGTATCTTTTCCTTTCATAGTTATGTGCTTGCAAGGCTCGAGGCTGCAGAGAACCTCAACCAGGAATGAAATGGCAGCCCCTGTTTCCCGCAACAGATGCGTCACTAGGATTGCCATACAGTTTTAAGTGCTAAGATTAATCCCTACCAATTCCTTGTTATATGGCTTCCTTGTTTCATTTTCTGCTTGAAACTTTCAGTAGTGTTAAATAACGTCCTGATGTGGAAGAAAATCACTGGTGCAGCAGATTCTAGGAGGAGTTCTTTTCAGATTACTGAGGTGTTTTACTGGGTTAGTTCCCAACTACTGAATCTCTGAATCAGACTTGATTAAATGAAATTCGAGTTTTCTTCAGAAGGACTTTGTAAAAGAAGGTGTTGTTTTTTTAAACTTTGTTAGTATTTGTTTTGAAGTTACTATTTTGTATGTTTGCACTACGGCATAAAGGAATTAAATTGATTGAGCTGCAGAAACTTTAAATTTAGATATTGGGTCAAACTGCAGATTCCATTTTGTCTGTTAACCCTGCTCTAACTTTCTTCTATGTGTACCTGTATCAGTAGTGGCCTGTAGGGCCTGTTGTATTATCATAAAGATGACATATTCTAGATCATGTGTTAATTTTAACAAAACCCAACGACTACATTTGAGGTTAGTATTTCCCCTCCTCCCCATTCTACCCCCAGACACAACTGGCTGTAGTCCTCAATGTAAGCTGGAGCTGTGTAGTGGAAGAAAAAGTGTTGTCTTGGCCATCTGTCCTTATTCACCACAGCCTTTTACAGGAACAGAATAAACATACCTGAATTAAGCATGACACTTGCAGCTTAAAGTTACTTATACGAAAACAGAATTCATCTTTATTTTCGACTACAGTTTCCTTAAATGGGTGCCTTTGTTTTACAGTTGAAAGAACAGAAATTGCATTTTGGAAAGCTGACACAGTATAATATGTGCTAAAACAAGGATAACTGGGAAAACAGCCAAAGCAAGCAGATATCAGGTGTTTCATCACAAAGCTTGAAAAGCAGGCATTCTTCAACTTTTTTTTTAAGTGTAAATGAATGTTTGGTACTGTAATGAGGCCTAAGTTGCAAGTTTTTCAACTTTTCTGTGTAAAAGAAGTGAACTACTCTTTAGTTCTTGGATTTGATTAAAATGCCCTGTGAGAGTGCTTCATTTAAAGCTGAAATACTGGAAGTAATCTTGCATGGTGAGAAACTTCTAGCTCCAATTACAGCAGACATCTTGAAGTTGTTTTTTCCTCTGTATTTGACATTCTTGTGTCTGACTTTGTTTTCTGTATAACCAGTGACTGTGGTTTAGAAGTCTCACCACCACAGAGGATCGACAACCTTTCTGTAACACACCCTTCCTTCCTTCTCCCACCATCCCCCCCATAAATGGACAACTGAGGCAATCACTTAAAACTCCAATTGATTAATAGGCATATAGTGCTAAAGGTGTGTGCTCTATTTGATAATGTCAACGAGTCTGAAAAGTCTTTCAGGTCCTCTTGTGGCATTTTTCTAGAAAAAAGAAAATTTCATAGTTTTTTAAAATTTTTATTCAGAAGCAGCATTGATTTTAAACCTATTTGTATGCACCAGATGCTGCTTGATGGCTTCTTTGACTAGGCTTCTGTTATTGCTTACCTTGCTGTATGACATCCGGTGATGCTTGAAGAAATCTAAAATAGTATTTTTATGCTTTTTTTATCTTCTTTAGAGGAAGCTGAGCAGGGTACCCAGGACAGTTTTTGTGACATGTTAAATTATGTGTTTAATAGAAGTGGAATCATACTCTGAGTATGAGGGGGAGAACTTGACCTACCAAATTATGTGTCTCTGAGGTGATTAACAGGGATATGTCTTTGAGTAGGTCATTTTAAAGGCAAGGACCAAAGTGAAATTACTGTGCATACTGCTTCAGACAATCCAGGCTTTTCTGACGTGTTTTTGGCACCAGCTAAGCTGGGAGAATGTATGAGAGTACTTAGGTCACTTTGCATGTGTAATTGATAATTCGGGTTCCACCATTGTTTTATAATGGTAATAGTGTCAAGTTGGAATAAGCTGTTCTTGGCTCAGTATATTTAAGATGAAGCAAGCTGAAGGAAAATCTTTTAGGACATTAGTGTACTGTTCAGTACATTTCTGTAGTGTGCCACCTTGAAACAGCAGCATCACAAACAGCATTTGATAGAAAATAAAGGATTTATTCTCAGCTTTTCCCATTTCCATGCTGGATAAGTTGGGCTCAGCAGCATTTTTATTTCAGTGCTAGGCACCTGGGAAACACGGGCATGTTATTTTGCATTCCTCATTTAAGAATGAAGGACTTGTTCCCTACTTTTCATCTACTTAAGTAATTCAGTGACCAAGATCAACTTACTAGAAGTTGCAT
The DNA here is from genome assembly GCF_000747805.2 of Chaetura pelagica. Classification (NCBI taxonomy): domain Eukaryota; kingdom Metazoa; phylum Chordata; class Aves; order Apodiformes; family Apodidae; genus Chaetura; species Chaetura pelagica. The sequence goes on from NW_009953964.1 coordinate 4,711,167, forward strand.
TATGTGTCTTTGGCTTTGCCATACTAAAGTGGTCTGCTGTGGTTCTTTGACTCACGAAGCTGAAATAATAGGTGAGGTGTGAATTACTCATTCATTTCGGGCACCTGTTCTTAAAACCAGGTTCAGCCCTCAAAATGTTATTTCAAACTCAGTAATAAGACAACATATCATAGAGTCATAGAAGGGTTTCAGTTGAAAGGGACCTTAAAGATCATCTAGTTCCAACCCCCTCTGCATGGGGATACCTTCCACTAGACCAAGTTGCTCCAAGCCCCATCCAACCTGACCTTGAACACTGCCAGGGATGGGGCTGCCACAGCTTTCCTGGGCAACCTGGGCCAGGGTCTCACCACCCATATCTGGAGTGTCACTTAAATTACCTAGAACTGAACAAATTTGCATAGCCTTTAAGATTGTTTTGATGGCCTTTTCTGGATTATTGCAAGAAAGCTGATTAACAGAATCTTAGTTTTGGTCTTACATGTTTTTTAATACTGTTTTTATGGGATCTTCTGTGAATCTTATTTGTCACAGAGGATGAGCAGGACACCTTGGTGCTCCTACTGTAACTGAACATGTTTGCACAAAATATGAAAAATTGAGATTGGAATGTCTTTATTCTTAATATTCTAAACCCTCTTAGACTTGCAAATCTTTGACTTTGCTGTTCATTGTTGTTTCCTAGAAGAGTAACAAAGTTCCTAAACTTCTTGAAGTTTCAAAAAACCTTATATAAATGTTCTTCAGGTTTTTAATCTGTGGTACGTTCTCAATACACAAATTTTAGTCAGTTATTACCTTCATTTTTCACAAAAGGCTCTTGAACCGAGCTTAACATTCTAACAGTCTGATCTGCCTTTAGGACACAATGCAAAGTCTGCAGTATTCTGCTGGGCTTATTCTCATTGTTCTCAGCCATCAGCTGTCTTTTTCTTTTTTGCTCTCTTTTCCACTGGCAAAGCGTTTTTAGCTGTAATCTTGTTAACTGGGCACTGATCCTATTAGTTTGGACTATCTACCTTTATTCCCAAACTCCTGGTTCTGTCTTGGAGGAATGAAGCAAAGTGTGCTTGTGATGTTTTTGTATGTTTTGTTCACAGTGTAACTATTAAAGCACTCTTGATAAAAACAATTGTTCAAATTATCTGTGACAGCCACTTTTGATTTTTGCCATTTATGGTGTTTACCAACTATTGTTCGTATCCTTTGGAAAGGTTACTGCTCCGTACGTTTTCAGACACTTTTGAAAGAAAAGTGAGCTTCAGATTTTAAACCTGATAGTACCATTGGGATGTCTTGTTTTTGTTGTAATCAGCTTCAAATGGCAAATAACTATAATAATAATGGTAAATACTGGAACTGGCTGTAGCTATTGCTGATGTGTTAGAAATGTTGCACTTAAGAGCAGGAACAAGATCCTGGTGAATGTGTACAAGTACATCCTTACCTTTCTGTACTTTTCAAATCAGTAAGTCCTTGCAAAATATTTTCATGTTGAGAAAATCATTATTTCCTGCAATCTGGTAAAACATGAACCATATTTTAAAGATTCTGGGAAAAAACCATAATCTATAAAAGCATCTACAAGTTTTGTTCTTCTGTTCATTTACTGCTGTGTTGTTGGTTAATTTGTTAATAGCAGACTGCACATAATCATTTTCACTAAGTAATACTTGCAATGGAAAAACATAGTCAAGCTTTGGTAATTTTAGGGTTGTTGTCACAATGGATTTTTTTCTTGAGCACTTTTAATTTTTAACTCCTTAAGCAGTGCTTTAAAAAATCTGTAAATACACCTCTTTTAAACACCCTCACTTCAAAGTATGATCCAATAACTTTCTGCAGCATTAAAAAAAAACACACCATAAAAATACCCACGGAAGCCACAAACAAAAAAAAACCCCAAAACAACCCTCAGCCAAAAAACCCAAAATCCAGACCCAAAGCTCAAGGTCAGAACAAGTCTGAAAAGCTTTCTGTTGTCTTTCGTTGGTAAGACTGATACTTTCATCTAGGTCTGTGAGTAATAAGGAAGAAAGTTCTAGCAATAGAGCTTCCAATTAGTCTCATGTTATTACTTAAGGCTGCATGCTGAAGGGCAGAACACTCTGCTAGATAAGAAGAAGCCTCCTGTTATGGTAGCTCAAAGTAAAATTCAAAGCTTGTCTTTTAATACCTAAATTTTTTCTGCTGAGAGAATCAATGTATTTAAGCAAAGTCTATTTTGTGCTTTGTAACAATCTATAAACTTTGGTCTTAATTCGCCTTTGTGGACTCCTTAGAAGCATCCAAGGGAGACCACAGTTTGAAAACAAAGGATGCTGTCCCTTTTTGATTTTTAATTTTTTTTTTCCTCCTTGCCATAGGTCAGCCTTTGCAGAATCAGGTGCAAAACTACACAGTTTCATTTCAGTGTTACTCTTATTTGGTACAATTGAAACTTCCTCAGTGGTGTTTCCTGTAGGTGGTGGAGATTAATGGCTTATTCTCTCAACTGAACTGAACCTTCTGACTTTATAGAAGAAAGTTGACTTAAGTTCTCACTTCCTGCCAGGTGTTAATGTACCTCACTAAACAGCTAGTGAAACAGCTAGTCAGCTACATGGAAGTCTGTATGCAACATAACACTAGAGGAGTGAAATGACTGTATTGCTTGGGAGATGAGTTGCACTGACAGACTTAATGTATTCATATTTTTCTCATAACTGCACAAAAAATGATACAGAATCTTATTTATAGAGTCTATCTAACTTCATAGCGTAGGGTGTTCATTGCTGTTTCTTTATTTAGTACTTGGGTGGCCTAATTCATACTCACCATGGCAACTAACGTTAGGTGACATCTGCTAAATATTCCACTTCAGTATTTCAGTCATGCCATATTATGTTAAGTTCATTTATATTACTCCTAGCTGGCTAACAGGAAGTGTTTTTCCAGCTTAAGGAGAGATAAACTAGAAGTATAAAATGCGTGGCAATTTAGACATTAATCTTGTAAGGGTATATTACTTTACTTGTATGTGTTACTTTGGTATCTGTGAAGACTCAAATTAATATATTTTTACAGATTGAGTATACTTCCCAATTTGTCTGAAGCATTATTTTTTGCAAGATGTCTGTCCTGAGAAATCAAGAACATGAGACCAAAAGGACCAGTTTGGTCCCAATCCAGCATCTGTTTTAGACAACATGCTGTTCTTTCTGTGAATCAGTCAGGTGCAATGTTAAAACTTTCTAGGTTAGCATGACAGTGCTCATGATTCTTTCATTGGAGAGCGAGAGCTTCTCTTCCTAAAGATAAATACTTGTACCCATAGGCAGTCAGTTCCCATTTATTTCTTCCTTGTTTTTTTATTAATAGCCTTCTACCTATTACAGTCCTCTTGTATCTATGAAAAATAGTTGTGTAACTCCATAGCTGACCTGCTGAGCTGTTTGAATACATGATTAGGAGTCAACACCTTCCCATATTTCTTGGAAGTCTGTTTTTTGACTCTGTTATGAATATTGGTGGTGTGACTTGTGTATCAGTGCCTTAAACATCAATACTGATTGCTTCACAGTTTCTGTTTTAGAATGCCTGCACTTCTACTCATTTGGATTACTTACTGCTTTTCAGAGATGCCTGATATTAGAGCTGTGTGATTATAGGGAGGTCTGTATTTCTTTTTTGTCACATCACCTGACTAATGCTTAGTACAGAATACTAGGCATAGTACAGTTAGAATGAGTGACTTAATGCTTTCAGAAATGGAGTACAGTTCCAGAGTGTTCATCACTTCAGTATTGTTAGGTTTTCTGAAGGATGTCTGAATCCTTTGTGTTCATGAGGCCTTCCAGACTTGGATATTCACCCTTGTGTGCCTGCTGACAAGTCGAATGTACTAACAAGGTGATCTTGGGTAATTCCAATAAGAAGTTGTTTCCAACTTGCCTTTCACTGTACACATTTTGTTTTAATAGCTTTTTTAACCACCTTACTTCTTCTGACAGTCTCCAGTTTTTGTCATGTCTACTATTCCAGTTGGTGTTTGAAAGCCAAAATGGTGGGAAACTAATTGCATAGGACTGGACAGGGTAATCATAGGGTCACATACCATGAATTACGACAGTGGCAAAAGTTTATGTAATGTCAGAAGTCTGAATTGGTTATCTTTTTATTTTTGAATGTGACTGTAGAGGCTTCTGGAAGTCTAAAGCTTTAACTGTTTGAATCTTGTAACAGAAGCACTGTTTCTTCTTGCAGCGAGGCACTATGAGATACTTTTTTGTCTCACAAAAGCATGACCTTCTGGAGTCCTGTTTGTAATTCCAGATTGGAACAGCCTCCACTGGAATAGTTGGTGATCGAATTGAGAGAAGCCTTTAGTGGAGGATAGATCACCTGGCAAAGCAGGTGTTGATTGAGGAGAGCTTTTACTAGGCTGGAACAAAATAGTCTTGTACAGTTGTGACAAAGAGCTGATGTCCTGGTTTTGTGTATAAAAAAACTGTAGACAAAATGATGTATCGTTATGCTCATGGTGACAATGCCTTTGCCTTCGTGGGTTCTGAATGCATGGGAATTGGGGCTTCTTTACCAGTTCTTAGCAGCTGTACAGTTTTTCAGTAATTTAGTTAATCTTCATTTGAGTTTGAGATTTTTTTTCATGGGAATTTTTAGTTACAAATGCCACTGTAATGGATGAAACTGCTGGTTATCTACTAAAATTGTGTAAATGGTACAGTAGTCTGAAACTAATGGGCTGTATCTAAATTGTTAGCCCTTCACTCACCTCTCTTTGCTAACTGGACTCAGTTTGACCATTTCAAAGGAAGATACACTAAATGTGAGGAGAATATTCCAGTAACCAAAATAAAAATTTTCTCAGTTTAAAATAAAAACTATTAACAAATATTTCTCAAACATTTCTTTTGACATTGACATTATTTACAAAATATGCAGGTGCTGAAATAGACATAATATGATTTTTGAAAGATGCATCTGTGAAAACAGAAGAGGATTTTAAGTTTGGGTAGGCCTGGCTACAGTAACTGTCAAGTGCTAGATGTGTATCAGTACTAGTTTGGTGCAGGGTTAGTCAAGGGAATTAAAAAAAACAACACCACACATGAGTTTAAGAAAACATTTACTTGTCACGTTATTTTGCATCATACCTGCTTTGCTGTATGGGATTTGGAAACCAAATACTTGCAAAGTACTGTCATGTGACACTTGTTTAGCATAGAGCTGCAAATACTGAAATTGAGGATGTTACAGAAGGTTTGGGCTGTGTGCGTATACAGGGGCAATATATCGGGCTGCTAAACCACATGATTTGGAAACTTGTTGACGTGGTAGGTCTTGGTCAGATAAGTCACTGAAGTCAATTTAAGGTCACTGTTCAAACTTTAACCATGCATTGAAGGAAAGCTTTATAAAGGATATTTGCTGTATTCCAATTAATCTGTAGTAACTTGATCTGTAGCTGTAAACGGATGGGTCAAGGGAGAGTGACGAAGCATTTTCATGCATCACGTGAGCTGTGGCATGCCTTACAGCTTGAGTATGGACTAGGGCTCTGAACAGTGCTATCAGATGCTAGTGTTACACTGTACAAGGGTAACTCTTAGCTCTTCATAATAATACTGTTTAATGTTTTGTAAGCATTCAGTAAGATCATCTAGTGCTCTTTTTCAAGGAAGTTGATGATAATCCATACTTTGTGTGTATTTTGGCATAAGTAGAGATAAATGGACCTGTATTACAGAATCAAAATTATCTGTTTAGAAAATGTGTCCTAATGGGTTGTACAGCACTGTGGTAATAAATTAGAGAAATAACAAGTTTTCTTAGTCTGGTAATTTACCTTTTCTTTTTGAAATAATACATTACGTGTAACTACATGTAGAGTCATTACCCACCCAAGTAAGCTGTCAAGTAGGTAAATCTCTTGCTCCCACTTTTCACTCCCCTCCAAGAACTCTGCTGGCTTAAAATGTATTGCTACTGTTGCTTCCTTCAGTATGAGATGGAATACTTCCAGGTGTGCTGAAGAAAAAAACGAACATAAATCTCTGACATTTGGGACACTTGTGTTCTGCGATGCTTAGTGTCATCTAACACTTGCCAAGGGCTTTGTATGGTTCATTCCTTAGTGAACTACTAATATTCTGTCTTTTATTGCTGACACAGTATTAGAAGTTTTGAAGATTTTTCACTGAGACACCAGCTTTTTAAAATTGTGTTCAGTTTGTTGCCAAAACAATTCAAAATTGTTTTGCATTTTAGCCCAGTGGTGGTAAAACTTGCATGCCAAAGTGCTCTGAATTGGTGCTCATCCAAGAGGTGTGCTTATCTGCTTCTTACACTGATTATGTTAATATAGGAATAAGGAGGACTTGTCAAGCTCTTATATATCATATCCAAGGTGTCCTGAGAAGAGCCAAAACTTCAAACATTTTCACTCAGAGATGCTAGTAGTAGCAGCTACTAGGCTTTGAATGGACAGGAGTAGCCTTACTTCTTAATCCCATTTTCCCTGGAAATGTTCCAAGGGAAATGGAAACTTAGGTGCAGTGTTAGCAAAATAAATAAAGCACAAGTTACTCCACTACCCTAGCAGATGTTTTAGTTGCTGGTAGTGAAATTAATAGATGGTTCAGTCTTCTGTGAGAATTTACAGGCAGATGAACATAAAAATAAAATGCTAGGAGTTCATGTGTTAAAACCTTGTCTTGCAGAATTGATTCTGCTTTCCACCAGTGCAAAATGATCAGGAGATGAAAATTTTCTTGTGCATATGCAGAAGTAGGCCAAGTGGAGGTTGTGCAATCAGCCTGAATTATTGCACTTACTAAGCAGAGAGATCCCTACAGAGGAACCAAATGCTTTTTAAAATATAGCTCCCAGGGTAGGCTTACTTTTCATCAGCTTCACTTTTTCTGTGATGCTGTAACTAAATTTTCTTAGCTCAGTTGAAGACTGATCTTTGATCCTTTTCTTTTATACTGGAGTCTCTTGGGCACTGAACCATTACTGTGCTGAACAGTTACACTCAGCATCTGAATTGAACTTCCATTTCTTGAAGAAAGTGGTATTTTATCTAGATCTTGGTTTACTCCTTAGAATGCTTACATTAATTATTCTTTTGAGTTTTTCACAGCAAACTTATATTTCATGTGACAGAATAACTAGGCAAGTCACTGGTCCAGTTTTTATTAATCTGAATGACCATGATGTGTCATTTTCAACTGTGACCTATCAATTTGTTTATAGAGCTTTGTCAAAACTACTCAGCTGTTTGCATAGGTGACTTTTGTAGGAACCAAGAAGTAGATATACAGGCATAGTCAATAATTCTTCAACTGAAGGTGTTTTGTAGTTAGTTAAGAACTTTTCTCAATAGCATCTTATTTTGACTCTCCATCTCCGCATTGCATTTTTTAAATACTATTCTTGGTTTCTCCAGCAGTTGGAACTAGCTGCTGATCACTCCTTAAAAGGGCCTAGCCAGGCAAGTCTTTTCAGCATGCATACATTTCACAGCTTGGCGTCAGGTTGCAGTGTGAATATTAACCTCTTCATAAATTACAGACTTCATCAAATAATATTGGCAACGTGCTTTCCCAGTTGAGTCACTTGTAATTTGGTTTGGTGTTTGGGGTTTTTTTTGTTACATCGTAGTACAGTTAATTTTTAGAAGGCAAAACTGATAAATATTAGTTAACAGTATAAGTATGAACATAAGAATGTTGGAGAAAAACTGTTTTTTGACATTTCATTTGAATTATTGCTTTCAAAGTACATATTCTGCGTCCCCTTTTGTGTAGGGCAGGGATTAAGGTCCTAGGCTGACCTGTAAAATGATGAATATGATCCACAGTCTGTATAGAACTTTGTAATGCATTGTAAAAAAATTCATAAAAGTGCTTGTTGTCTACTAGAATCCCAACAGTGGGAAGGTATGGGCCAGTAGATCTGAAACAAATACAAATATAGAATCTTGTCTGCTTTTTTTGTAAGCATTTTACTTTACTACCCTGGCTAAGCTTGGAATCCTGTGAGTACCAAGGAATTTGTTGGCTTTATCAGTGGTAGCTGTTTTCCAGACAACTGTGCATTACACTCTGGGAGTCATTGCCTAAAGTGGAAATAAAATGTCTTTACAGGTCTTTAAGCCCCAGCTACTACTGTGTTTGAGCTGAATCTTGATTTTTATTTTTTTATCTACATGCTCTTATGGGATATTTTCTTAGTGTGTCTTGTCTGCACCACAGTTGTTGGAAACTTGAAGCCTCTTCCAGGAGAGAGCTGGTCAGTGCCCTATCCATCGACTCCCAGTACTAGGTCCTTATCCTAAGGACTAGGTGCATAGCAAAAGCAGAATGCAGCCTTCTGATCAATAAGGTGTTGAATCTTTACAGTGATGTACTAGTACTCAGCACAGCTTCATAGAGTTTTTCACACACCCCTCACTTAACTGCAGATATTGGAAATGTGCAGAGAAGAATATTCAGGTTCTGTCTTTTAGTGTCCATCACAGCTGAGATTTGCAGAAGTGAAGGGTGTGACTCCAGGTCTTCACAGGCAGCTTAGGTAGTGAAATATTCTTCCCCCAGTTGCAAATAACGTAAGGCAACAATGTGATGGAAATGCTGGATATGGATTGGAAAGAAAAACATGCATGGGAGGCCTTCTGCTTGGCCTCGCAGCATTGGGTAACATTTAATTTTTTGTCCCAAATATCAGACATTTAAGGGTGTATAGCACAGTCTGACTGCTATTGATATATTGCTACATCTGTATATTTACTTCTATGGCACTGAGTGTTTTTCCCCTTCTGATGTTGAAAACCTGTTAAAGAGCATTTATCGTCTACCTGATAGAATAGTAGAACTTGATTGCCATTTGTTAGATTTGAATGAATGAAGAGGTAGTATACGAGTTAACTGCATGAGCTGTTTTGGTCTATTGCAGAAAATTTATACCTGAAAACAGTCTAAAGCATTTAAAGATGTTTCTGTGAAGTTTAACGTAGGAAGCAATGATTGGAGTGTAAGGTGTCCTGCAGATGAGTTTCAGTTCAGACTTTGTACACACACCTCAGTATATTGACATGTAATGGTTTCTGCTTTTATTACTTTTTGTGTGTTTGGTGTTTTAGTCGTTACTTAAGTGTAATAGTTTCCTCATAAGGGCAGATTAAATGTGTGCACACACCCTTGCCAACTTGTGTATTCTGCTTTGTCCTCAAACTTTTATTACCAGGAAAAATAAGGCACTACTAGTCCTAGTGTTTAGATAACTTTCAAGATTGAACACTAGGCAATAAAGTGCCCTTGCAACCAAGATGGTTAATGGTATCCTGGGTTCCATTAGGGTTCCTGCTAACACTGGGTTATTTTCTTTGTTGCAGGTGGTATGGTCAAGAAAAAGACTACAATGTTCTAGTTATGGATCTTCTTGGTCCCAGCCTTGAAGACCTCTTCAACTTCTGTTCTCGCAGGTTTACCATGAAAACAGTACTTATGTTAGCAGACCAGGTATGTATACATCTTCCTGGGAGGAAGTTGGAAAACCCCAAAATATTTTGTGCAGCGTGGTTCTCTTAAGTGGGTTAAATAATGTGTTGTGCAGTATTTTCTACAGCTGAGTGAACACTTGACCTATACAGGAATGAAGTAATGGTGGCTTCTGTGTGCTGTGGCATACAAAGTGACTGTAGGCCTGTATTGGGAGGGCACTGTAGATACCAGCTCCTTGTAGCTCTACCAGGACAACCTCATTAATCTATGGAGACTAATATGGGTGGATTAACTCCCCAATATCAGTGATGGGGGTGGTGTTAGAAGGGTTGGAGCTGTCTCCAGTTACAGCTGATCTGATTCAGTGGAGACCTGTTCTGTGTTGGCCAGCTGTGGAGACAGGTAGGCAACACACAGGCGTATGGGTCTGTTCTTACCGAATGTCACTATGCATTCACCCATCATTCATTCTAGTACCAGACCACGAGCTAATAAATACAGTTTGGGATGTTGTGCTTAAATGTTACTGGGTTTGCCAGTCTACATCAAACTTAATCAAAGCCTCTAGAACTGAGGTCCATTACTTAAGGCCTCAGAGTACCTACTACCTGTTTAGTCTTTTTCTGGCAATTGATATTTTTTTAAAACAGCTTTTGAAATGGCCAGTCATATTTTTTATTGCTATTTAAGTTTATTGTACTATCTTCAGGTACTAGAAATGCCATAAGGGTTTCTTGAGTTGAATATTCAGTGGTAGTTTAGATTTCATCTAATATTACGTAATTGATGTTAGTACCAAGTTGTCACTTAGCCAGATGCTCATAGAATCCCAGGCTCTTGGCCAAGGAAGCTCACAGCATTTGTATGGAGACAAGGTCAGCTGTCCCTATTCTCAGCTGCCTTCAGTGAGTGGTATGGTTGCTTTAGAGAGCCATTTGTCTGCTCAGTTAGCTGGAGTCTGGGTGTTACAGCATCTCCAGGGAATCTGTATGGTTTTTGTGCAGTGTTCCTTTGGATGATTAACACTAATTAGTTGTCCTCTGGGAAGCATAGAGCAGGATGTGTCATATCAGTGCATGGAACTGGCTTTTACGTCAGAGTCCAGTAGAACAGCTGTCAAGGGTATGATTTTGTCAATTCAGCTCACTAAAGACTGTGTGGAGAGGGCTTTAACTGGAAATCTGAACCACATAGAAGCATGTGCTGTGATCTCATGCACAGGAAATTGTATGAGCATGTATGATGATACAGATGTGCCAGAGTTTCTCTGCATCTTTGTTGCTGACTCTTATTCCTGAATCACAGTAGCCTAGATATGACAGTATGGGCCAGAATCAAGGTGTTACTTGCTACCTGGCAAAATGATTCTTGATGGTGAATGAATAACTAGATGCATGAACAACTGGGACAAGGGGAAGGAGTAAGCTTTAAAATTGTTTTGTGGTAGATGTAGAAAACCTCTTTTTGAAGTAAGAAAAATAGATTATTCTTTAATGGAACACTATAGTTAGAACATGAATTTGAATGTCTGGAAAATAGTTTCAAGTATTTAACCTGCCATTTCCTGCCAAAGATTATGGAATTTTAACATGTGAGAGATAAATGTGCTTGAACAGCATAAAAAGACTTGGTTTTAATTAATCGAATATATAAACTTAAGTTGCAGGAGTGCAACACTAGAAATTCATGCTTTCATTGAAGGCTTAAGAGAATTGTATTCCTCTCATTGAAATAGTACATGTTTTATTGTTGCTGTTTGTTGTTTTTTTTTTTACAGATGATCAGTAGAATTGAATATGTGCACACAAAGAATTTTATACACAGAGACATTAAACCAGATAACTTCCTAATGGGTATTGGGCGTCACTGTAATAAGGTTAGTCTAATGCTCTTTGTTTAAAGGATCCAAAGGGAGTGGCTATGTTACTTGAGTCAAGCTGCACAACATTTTTAAAACTCATTGCTGTAACATGTTTTGAATGGTAAACCATGATGCTTTGATGTGAGAACTTTGATTTCTCAGTATCTGCTTCTAAATACAGTGGCATACACATGGGCCTCTGATCCACCCTGTACCCATGCACTTGATTGCAAGATGATTTCTAGGTTTGCAACAAGATCATAAACTAACCCTAGAGAATACTTGGCTACTTTTCTCATGTGATGGAGTTTAATTATCGAGAGGACTGTTGTAATAGCATTTTTTTTTCCTCAATGATAAAGTAAAATCTTATCTTTGGCTTTGGGGCTGACTGGGATGAAAAGAATTTGTGCCAGCGTGGGAGCTCCTGACCTAGCAGTCATCGGGGCGTTAAATCTTTCAGTGACAGATTTGTTAAAGAGAACACTTCAGACATCAGAATTGTGGATACAACTAATAGCCAATGCCTATTTATAAATTAATTAATGAAAATACGTTGATGGAAAACTTAAGTTCTGGAGTATCTGAATATGTTGTACAACAAAAAACTGCTCAAAGCTTACCGTGTGGAAAAAAAATGGGGTGGGGGGGCGGACTGAAGTGGTTGCACTTGTTTGGATGGGTAAACGTAGTCAGAAGTGCATGTTTCCCATTGAAAACCTTATATAGAAGAAAACTGTTTTTAATTTTATTTTTAGTTCTCTGGAGTGAAATATGCTTAATCCTGCAATTTGTATGTCGAGCTCGGGCAGACAGGCAGCATTGGCAATGCATTAAGCATGCTACTTAATAGAAATTAACCAGGACAAATGTATGAGATCAAGTGGTTTATTGGAAGAAGATTCCCACTTACCTTTTCTATATGCCATCAGAGAATGTCTAATCTCTTTAGGCACTCCTAGTGTTTAAAATGTTTACCTTTGTTTGCCTGTATGAATGCCAACTTCAGGGCCATGAACATTAGAGGGGGAAAAGCTTGATTAACATGAAATAACAGCTTTTGTCTGAAGAGGTGCAGTGCACTGAATGTTTAGATACAACCATTGTTGGAAAAGTTTTTAAGTCCAGCTGAAAGGCAGTCTTTTTATGTAATTCTGTTGCTGTTAAACTTTGCTTGTTCCCAAGTTTCATACTTTTCACTCTGTACAGCTCTATTTTTCTCTGCTGTGTCAAGCAGTTAGGCTCCTTAATTTTCTGGCATGACTTAGAATATAACTTTATTTTTTTTTCTTAGTTTCTGATTTCCAATTGTTCTTTTTGGGCCATTTTTCTGTACTTTTGCACAGTCATGCTGGGTTGGCATTGCTGCATTCTGTTTCATCTTGATGTGGATTAATGGCCTAGAACATGCTGCTGTGCTTACTTTAGTGGGGGAGCACGTTAGATTTGCATCAGCTGAAATGAAAAACAAAATTGCCTGTAAACCATTCTATTTTTTCCCCCATTTGTAGATTAGTTAAGGAGCCACATAGTGATATGGTGGTAAACACTATGGGCGTGGGCTTTATTACTGTTGTAGGGTTTTAGAGATTAGGGAAGGAGGTCTTGACGGAAGTACAAAACAGTAGGTTTACATGAGCAAAACAAGGAATGGGTTGTTTTCAGTTTGGAACCAAGTGCTTTATCTAGGGAACCTTTGCCACCATATAGTATTTACTTTGTTTCTTTTTTATAACTAGGGTTAGTTTTGCATATTGTAGAGATTACTCTACACACTTGAAAGAGAATGTGGCCACAAAGACTAGAATAGTATGGTAATCTTGTTCCAGTAGCTTCCTATCAGTTGTATTTAAAAAAAAATTTTTTTTCAAATTTTAATTTGGTGATTGGGAGAAATTTTGCTCCCACTTCAAAAGACAAATTTTCAGCTCTTCTAGAAATAAGCCCTGCATGCTTATGAAAGTAAACTTTAAGGTGACTAAATGCCTTCTACCTCTTCCTTACTGAAGATTTACTTTTTCTAAATGTCTTTTGGGGGAAGGGCAGTTTGTGGATCCAAAAGATGCTCTTGCAAGCAAAGCTTCAATTTCCTTTTTTAATAGAGCCAAATGTCACCATTGCTACCCCTGGTCAAGGCAGTGCCATTTTGAAGCGGCTCATAGTTGAAATTTACCTTATCACATCTTCCAAATTGTCTCCTTGGAAAAAAAATAAAAATTTAAAAAAAAGAAATTACAAACTTATATAGCTTTTTGAAAACTACAGTGCTTGGTGGAAGAAGGATGGCATTTGGCTACCCTGTTCTTTCTCAAACGCCTCGGTGTTGCCTGTCTGCGCCGGCCATTGTTGCAATGTAAGCAATACTGTTTGATGCACTGCCACCCTCTATTGTTTGTTCAGTGTTTAGAATCTCCAGTGGGGAAGAGGAAAAGAAGCATGACTGTTAGTACTTCTCAGGACCCATCTTTCTCAGGATTAAACCAGGTCTGAACTGTCTCCTATTCCAACCTCAACCCCAAATTCATGTGCTTTATTTTTGTTTTGGTTTTGTTTTTTTGTTTTGGTTTTCTTGGAGAATGTAGACCTTGCAAAAGCACCTCTTATGTTGGCATTATTCAGACATACTTGGCAAACATGTAACATTACTAAGATGTTTTCCTGTGGCGCTTGTTTAAATTGTGGAGTTATTTCTAAACTTGATATCAAAAAGGGTTAAATGTACATGCTTGATTTCAGATGCAGAAGCAGGTTTTACTTTTGCCCTTTAAAACTTGCAGTCTGTTCAATGTGTTGAAGGATGGATATGCCACCCTAATGAAATAGCAGGACTTCTGTGTAGGGTTGTCTGCTTGCCTTCCAGTAGCCTTCCTGCAGTGTCTCTGAATGCACATGGAGACTTTCAATTATTACTTCAGCCAGACCCTTTCCCTTGCTGTTTTTGTTTAAAATGTCTCAAAATGTGTGATGAGAACTCTTAATATTTTCATCCACTGTGCTTATACAATTATTTCTTTAATAAACTGTATCTTGGAGAAGCATGGTCTTATCTTGTAGCATTAAATGTTGTACTCCTGACTCTTTAAGAGAAGATGAATTGGAGAGAAATGAAGACATATGCCAGTTTGTAGTAGGACAGCTGGAAATTGCTGAATATGAATCACAGCTCAGGAGTTTGGCCATAGGATCAGTCAGTAACTTTCTACAATAATAGTCTTCATGTCTGAAATCCCAGGCAGCTAGCTGCTGTGTGTGAGCTGACAGGCTTCTGTTGTCTGCTTCTGAAAGTCTCTTATCAGTTGAGGCAAAGACTTTGATCTGCTTCGCTCATTGCTCTTGGCAAACATTTTGCCCTACTTCTCCAGTTTCCAAAAGTATGAGGTTATCTGTGGGAATACTTTTCTGTTCCTGCTGACCAGTGTTCCTGCTGGTATTGATACTTTGGATGTTCATCCAAATCAGGCTGTATCTCCTAATTTAACTCTTTCAAGACAAATGACGGACTTCCATCTCGTGCCCATCTGCAGTTGGAAATTCGGAATGAGTCTTAACTTCCTGAGAGCAGTGCCATAATATAGTATCCAGTTACTTGACTAGTGAAAAACAAGCCTGTGTTGCTAATTGATTGCTTTGTTTTTTCTGAGGTTCTATATATACCTCTTGAGAATGCAGCATCACCTTGTTCAGTTCTAATACAGAACGCTCATAGCAGCTGTGGAAGAGGCAGAACATTTATTTTCTAACTTCTAAGGAAAGTACTCTTACCAAGTCAGTGTTAAACAGGGCTAGACATCAGTTATATTAGAAGCACTCTTCCAGTGTTGACTATTTTGATTCATGAACTGTGACTTTGTCCTTCTGTACTGCTAATTGACAGCAAGATCCCCAGGATTAGAGACAGCAAGTGAACGTTTTGCATTGTTTAAAGTGTTAGTAACTAATATGCGGCAAAAATTTTCTAACTGGTGTATATAGTGTTTGGTTTACCCTCCTTCTCAAGGAGGAGTCATTTGCTTAAACTAACAGGCAAAGGGCCTGCAAAATTAGCTATTGCAAACTGTACATCAGAGGCTGTCATCAGATCAGAAAGCTTTAATAAGAAAAGAAGGGATTGCATTTGAGCTCAAGCTTTGCTTCTAGGAAAGCTGCATTTGCAGTATAGTAGTAACGTAGAAGCTTTGTATTATCTGCTCAAGAAGTTCCAAAATCACTAATTTCCTGGTAGCAGAACATGTCCATGCTCACTAAGTGAGTAACTACCTCTAGTGGTAGCTGTAGTGGGTGCAGCAAAGACAAGACCCCCACTTCTCTGAACTGTTTGCCCAGTGTAGTTGATGTAAAAACTCGGGCTTACCCCCTCTTGCTCAAAGCATTCTGCACTTTCAGGGTGACTTTGTCTGTAACAGTAAATGTACAACTACTGTGCTTTGTGGTGGCACATAGGTCGTGGCAAGACTTCACGTGCTCTGACATCAGTGGCTTAAGAGGCTTTTAGCTTTGGTTTTTTGCTGTCTAGGCTATAGTTGGAAAATCTTCAACTAGAATTCTAAAACATACCTTCCATGCAATTCAGAAACTTTTCAGTATCTTTGATACTTTTATGTTGAGTGTCACTTTTTAAGTTATAGCACTTCCAGTGTGCCGGAGTGATTCTTGATTTCAGTCTTGGATGCAGGGATACCTGCATTTCAGTCTCCAGTACTTGCTTACATTTCAAGCTGCATCTTCTTTTCTGAAATAACCTTTTAAAGTGATACTGAATAGGCTTTTAGTGATAATTTCTTGAACCTTGTGTCTTCTTTCCATCACCTCCTTCCCAAGTTACTTTTGCAGTATTCATTTAATCTGTAGGGGTTGTAGTACCTGATCCTGTACATTAATCCAACATTGGAATTACAAGCTCAGTGTGACTTGTAGCTTCAAGGCTGATTGCTAGAATTTGAAATTTTCTTAGGTATTTTTGCCTGAGCTTTTGTGTCTAGTCCTGAAAACTTGTTGCAAGAAGGTACAGTTTGTATATCAACCTTTGTAGATAGAGTGACTGTTAGCACGCTAATTAGCACACGCACTCAGTTGTTGCTAAACACCAAAATCCTTGGGCAGGCTTGGTTATTAGAAACCTGACTTGGATTCCATGTCCTAGGCTGTAGCTTCCTGGCTGTATTGATACTATGAGTGACTGTCACGCTGCTGCAGTAGTGTTCTCGTGGTTTTAAGCTGAGCATATTATTGAAAGCAAGATGTCTTGTTTGCTGTTGAAGGTTTTGGCCTTATGCTCTGCAGAATGGCCAGTGTTTTTTGAGCCCTAGAGAAGAATACAGGATGTGCATTGTTTGCGTTAAGCTGCTGAGCCACCATTAACTAACTGTATGTGTAAACAGCTCTAGTGTGAGTGGGTTTTTGTGAAGTGTGCACATACTAGTTCCCTTCCTAAATTGTGCACTGTGGTTATTGAGCTATAATTGTAACAAAGTTGTAGAACTAAGCTACAGATGTTGAGTAGCAAAATCTAGCCTATTCCACTGGACTGAGAAAAGGCTTGAACTAATTCACTTAAGTTTTTGACCTGGCTAGTTAAAGCTGGTTGTGACTCTGCACTGTTACTTTGCTTCCTTTTAACTGCAGGCTGTTACATTGTGTGGATGTCTTAAAATTTAGCTAATGCCTAGTGAAAGAGGTTGGGGATTCCTTGCATTGAATAGGAATGTAATCTATTTTCATTTTTCTTTAAGTTATTCCTTATTGACTTTGGTTTGGCCAAAAAGTACCGGGACAACAGGACGAGGCAACACATACCATACAGAGAAGACAAAAATCTGACTGGCACAGCTCGATATGCCAGTATCAATGCACATCTTGGCATTGAGCAGAGGTGAGTTCAAGGAGATGACTTCCGTGCTTATGGAGGCTGCAAGATGATCTTATTTGTAAGCTTCTGAAATAATTTTCTATGAGTATGTGTGCATATATCACTTCATAAGTGCTTTTCTGTTTGGCTGTATGGCAAAAAAAAAAACCAAACATCTAACTTGCTTCATGAGAGTCCAGTTCTTGCAGGCATAAGGTGGGTGCTCAGCATACTGTTTTGTTTTTTCAAAAAGATAAGCAGTATTTCCATCTGGATATGTCATGGGTTCTTCACAAATAAAATGGTGCAGTTTCCCAATTGTGTGGGTACCTGCTGATGCCACTGCTAAATGGCTTGAGTTGCAATTCCATAGCCAGAAAAGGTTTTCTAAAGATGGTGTCGCTCTCCATTCAAGTTAGTAAACTATTATTATCCTTTTGCCTGCAAACAAGACTTAAAGTTATTCTACTTCACTCACACTGTATTTTAATTTCTGCTGTACACAACCATAGTTGTGGTTCTGTATGTATATGTACACATTTATGTTTATATGCTTGAGCTTTGCTTAATCAACAAACGTTTTTATCATCTGGATCAAAAGCATATTGTTTCTACAGTGTTGTAGCAGCAGCCCAGTGGAGATACCCTTCCAAACAACTCAAAGGACTCTGTTAGGTACTCATGAGATATGAAATGGTGCCTCTCTTTCTTACCTGTATGGCTAGATACTGTCAAATATAAGTGTAACAGTGTGGCTTGGCGACATCATGATGAGGTCACTTAGACATAGTTTGAGTTCCATGAGTGCCTATGCTTCTGACTTTCAATTTGATAAAGATGGGAATGACAGATCAACTTCAACAGAATGCGAATATTTGTGCTTTAAAATGCTTCATGTTTCCTCTTTAATTTCCTTAAGGTTCCTTAGGAGTGTTATTGTGTGCCAGTGTCATTATTTAAGCCCACTTGAAATGTGGGTCATGTAGGGCAAATGACACAAGTGTAGTTTCTGAAGTACATCTCGTAGAACCCAATGTGTTCTTGTAAGGGAGTGGCTGTGCTAGCAAGCACCTGACAGAGAAGAGAGGGAACAGCAAGGGGCTACTGCTTTTGGATTTAGTTGGAGGTCTTGTACCATCTCTGCTGGTACTGGGAATTCTCATATATTTAGAAATGTAGCTTGGTCCATGCTAAAAGCTAATAAACTTGTCTAGATCAAGCCAACAATGAGACAGACAAATAATATATTCCTGTAATCAGCAGAAACCGGTTCTGCAGCTTATGGCAGGACTATTAGTGCTGCACTTAAACTGTCACTGTATCTGATCACAGCTATTCTCAATGAGCTGTTTGCAATGTTATCCATTTCTTGTTGTAGTAATGAAGAGTATTGTCCCGTTTTCCACATCCTGAAAATCACAAATCACTTTTATCAATATGAGCTCAAATGTAATATATCCATTACAGATTTACAGAACTAAATATTTCCTACTACAAAATAAATGAAATTAAATACTTAAACAATTAACTGGATGGGGGATGGAAACTTAATTCCTGTATTGCTTCTGAATTTACCACTGCCTTCCCAGAAATTTTTTTTCATGTCATGGCCCCATATTCGTTCACTGAATCATGGTGATGATTAAAATCTGCAGTTCTAACTGAATTAACAAGTTTTGCAAACTGATGTGGTCTTGGTATTTTTCATCTGTCTTTGGCTGTGGTTTCATGTTAGAGCTGAGATAACCTCAGAGGTAGCTGCTGTTAAAGAGAAGTGAAGCAGCCTTCCCTTCCCTTAGCCCTGGACTCAGCTAGGGCTTTTTTTGTCCTTGTGGTGAAATGCTTTAAGGAGCCAAGCTCATTTTTTTTTTTTTTTATGGGATGGCTCCCTGAACTTATTCTCCAAAGGGTCAGAGAGCTGAAACACAAGTCAAGTGGGTGGCATGCAGGCTGTTCTGGTGATTATTAGTGGTTATATTGGGTGGGCTGTAACACAAACCATCACCTACAACTTCTTTCCTCTTCTGCCAAGATCTGGAGGTAGATTTGTCCAGGTTCTTGCAGGTTGTTCTCCATTAAAGGGAGCTGTTTTGTTCTCACTTAAAGGGAGCTGTTTTACCCATACAAATATCCATATATATAATCCTATTTGCAGTACCACTCTCTGCCTTTTACTCCCTTGTGGGACTAGTAGGTGCTTAGTCTTTATTGCCTCCATTTCAGTACTCTTGCAGATCTGTCTGGGTGGCAGCCTATCAAATTCTTTTGATAAGGGAAGTGAGAGTAGAAAAAATATTTTTGTCTCCTGTTGAATAGATGTCAGTGGCAGAGGACAAGTCTGATTCTACACAGAGCTGGGAAGAAGCAACTTTGCCATGAAGGGGGGAAAAAAAAACATGGAGCATTTTTTCTGCTTCAGTGAACTGCACTAGCCTTAGTAATCATGAAAGCTGTGTAGCAAAATATTATGGTGTTTGGCTAAAGTGCTGATCTGGAGCATATGCAGTGCAGAAAATGTTTGAAGCCTCTTAAATGACTTTGTTTGTAAATTCTCAGTGAAGTCTATGGATAGATAACTTTGGAATTCTATAGCTGCCTTGAAACTGCCTTCCTGTAAGAAGAAAGCAGAGGCACCTCTGATACATGCACCTTTCTAAATATTTCTTGTCCTTCAAAAATAATGGAGGAACTTCAGGAGTGAGGAAATAGGCCCTTCTTTTTGGGCTACATGTTCAGTGTTGTTCCCAGACTGAGGCAAGGTTCAGGGAAAACTCCTGATTAACTTCCTTAATGAAGTTAAGGCTAACAACATATATCTCTCACAATGCATTCTGTGGTTCCTGCAGGTAAAACTTGTTTCTCTTCAAGCTACCTAATTAAATGGGAAAGACATCAAATATTTTCTAAAGCTTTTGTTTCCCAAATTATTCTAATGTGACTGCAGATGGAAGCTTACACACAGAATGCCTACTGACTGGCTTGAAAAATGAGTAGGATCTCCTTCCTGCTTGTCAAGACTTTTGTTACATGTCTGCCAGTGGAATCCTGAACACCTAGATGTCTTAGCTGTATTAGAAAGAGACCTTCCTTTGCACCAAAGCTTGGGTTTTATTCTATAATTATAATTATTTTTTTTACTTTTGAATTCTTGCACCATTTGGAATAAAGTATGAAATGCCAAATGTTCTTTGTCTTTCTGCAGTCGTCGAGATGACATGGAGTCTCTAGGCTATGTATTGATGTACTTCAACAGAACCAGTCTGCCTTGGCAAGGATTAAAGGTAGGTGTTATGTTGCTTTTTCCCTCCCACTCTTCCTTTTTTTTTTTTTTTTGAGTATTGTGCTTCTATGCCTGCTGGTCTGGATAGGTGGTTTTGTGTGATGTTTAGCTTCAGTTACACAAAGCACCTTTTCCCAAGCCATTATATTTATAGAATGTAGAAGAAAGGTTCTTTCTGCTTTTAATGCAGCAGGCAAAATGTGTATTGTTTGCCTGTCTTAAAATTTATGTTAAACAATAGCTTACATCATCTTTGCTATTTATTATTGTCCTGTTGTAGGCTGAGGTCCTCTTTGGGAAGTAGAAAATAACATTGTTAGTGGCTTTTTGAATTGCTGTAGAGAGCAAGAAAATAATCTCTGGCCCAGCAAGCTCAGTTTTAGTGAAATCTTCAGTCCAGTTAATGGTATGACTGAATAATTACTAGCTGCAACAGACTTGTTTCAAGTATTGTCATGTATGGTAGCCAAGTACAAGCATGGCAAATATTTCTTACTTGTTATATAGACTTCAGTGATTTGTTTTTGTGTTTTAATTGTTTTTCTTCCTGTGTGTGAGAGTTGTGTAACTTAGTGGTGTTGCAGCTGCAAGTTTTCTAAAAAGGCAAGCAGCTTGTGAAACACTAGAACTCTTCAGCTGCAAATGAATGTAATGGCTGCTCAGTGAAACACAGGCAGCTCTTGAATGAGATACTGAGTGGGAATTAATATAACTTTGGCAAATGGAAACACAAGTCTGGTCTGTTTAATGGACAAAAGCATCAGCCAGAACTCCACGAGCTGTGCCATGTGATGGAAGCATTAGACTGCGACAAATGGTATTAAACTGTGTCCAAATCTTAATACCAGATTGACCTTCATTCTCTTTGCAATAAGAGTGTGGGACTTGGAGATTTCACATAAAATACTTATGGTTGACCAAAGGATTTTTGTCAATTTTTTTGCTACTGTCCTTGTTAATCCAGTGTTGCACAATATCTCTTATATTGTGACCTACATGTTCCACAGGCTGCAACAAAGAAGCAAAAGTATGAAAAGATTAGTGAAAAGAAAATGTCCACTCCTGTTGAGGTTTTGTGTAAGGTAAGAGTTTCCAAATGATGTCATACTGTGAAATGGAAGTTATTTTTTTCCTGTTCTAAAACTAGTGTCAATATATTAGATACTCAGCAACAAATGCCATGTGAGACTTAATACTTTCTGGTGGCCATGGTTGCCTTGTGTTTGGCCACACCTCAAGACTGTGCAACAGGGCAGGCATTCATTGCTATTCTTTGGTGTAGTTCATGCCACTGTCATTCCAGCTCTTGGTGACTGTTGGCTGTGCTAGCTCTCCATCTCTCTTAGGTGGGGCTTGTTCATATTTTCAGCTCTACTGGGGAAGTTGTACATGTGCCTTCTTGGGTAGATAAAGCCAAGGTAGAGCTGTATAGCTTGCCCATTAATACTCACTTCTGCCTCTTCAAGACTGCTCAGATTGTTTTCTGTATTTCAAGTAGAGGCTGTAGTGGAAGTGGATATCAAGTGATCTTTAAAATCTTGTTGCAGAATGATATTTTTCCAATATTGTCCTTCCCAGTGCAGTCCTTTGGGTCTTAAGATTTCTCTTGAGCTGTGGCAGCCACACGCTTGTTAACAAAGTCCTTGAGAAATGTGACTGTTTTTGCACATTAAACAGCAGCACCAGGTGTTGCACTTCTAGTCATGCGTACTTATAAATGCTCACAGTCTAACAGCATCTCCCGAGCTGCTGAACTGTTGCACCCTGTGTTTTTTCTTGCAGCACAGCACTGTGCTGTATGCTATTACCTATTTACACATAGGCTTTAATGTAGCATTACATGTATAAATATGAAAAAGCAAGGAATCTTTGAAAGAAGTCTTCATGGTTGAAGTCTTCACACTTAGCAGTGGTAACTGACCTTGGCCTCTAGTATGCTCAAGCAGATCATCAAGGAAACACAAGTGGAATCTTTTAAAAGACAATTACTGATTTCAGAAACCTAGTTAATAAGAACTAGATTTGGTTAGGATTAATGAGGTTAAATATGCTGTATGAAGAAGATTTTGGTAGCAGAGGACTTGTGATTGCAAAACATGCATCAGATAACAATTCTGGGGAAGGAATGAGTACCTGCTAACTTGCTGATAGAATCCACTTTCTGAAATGCAGAATAAATAATAAGGCTAAGTGGAATTTACACATGAATCTTCAGCCAGATTTTATCTGCCATTATAGTCAGTAATACAGCCTTTTGCCTTCTTATAGGGTTGTTAGCTTTTTGCTGCAAGGCATGGCTTGATTAACACTGTTGATTTACAGGGATTCCCTGCAGAATTTGCCATGTATCTGAACTACTGTCGTGGCCTGCGCTTTGAAGAGGCACCAGATTACATGTATCTGAGGCAATTATTCCGTATTCTTTTCAGGTCAGTTTCAAAGTGGAAAAGTACAGAAATTTGTCAACCCTTTACCCAGTTGGTAACTGCTCTATGGGACTTGCACTGCAGAAAACAGCTCTGTGTGTGTGGTTTAGGGAGTTGTTCTGGGACTTTCAGATATTGAAAAGCTGTTTAAAGGACCTGAAAAATATTATTCAACATTAAACCTGAAGGAAAAGATTTGCTTGGTTTTGAGTTGCATGATCTGACCACTAATGGTAAAGACTTAAGCCCATGCTTCAAGTTCTGTTTCTCGTAGCTTAAAAAATTGACCCCTTAGTGGAATTGTTTGAAGCTCATCATGTTTGGAGGTTGGTGATGGGACTAGCAGTGGTTCCCTGGAGATGGATTTCAGTGGAGGGGAGTAGTGCTGTTTCATTGAAACTGTTAGAGAAACCAGAATACAAACTAAGTCTTGTGGAGTGATCAGCATCTTGTCAAAAGAACTGTTTCTGATCTGTCAAGAGTCTCCCTCCAGGTTTCTGAAATCCAAAGCAATTATTATTTGATCTCCAATAATGCGGTCTCTCCATGAAACTATATATATTTTTAAAAATAAATAATCTGGGAGCCTTAGTGCAGACAAGCAGATTAGCTGGCTTGTGAGGAAGTGCTGCTTCTACATACGCAGACTCCTGTGTAAGCAGTGAAGAAAATGCTACTTGATGGTATTTGGACTTGCTTTGGGAATCCCTTTAAGTTAATAATACTTAGCATTTATATACCACTCAGTCTCCAAAGCAGCTTACCAAAGAGTTAACCTCTGGTTCTGGGTTTTCAGCAAAGTCTTGGCATTAGCAGTAAGGAAGATATGATGTGTTACAGTAAAGTATTTCACTCTTTTTTAGGACCTTGAACCACCAATATGACTACACATTTGACTGGACAATGTTAAAGCAGAAAGCAGCACAGCAGGCAGCCTCTTCCAGTGGGCAGGGGCAGCAGGCCCAAACCCCCACAGGCAAGCAAACTGACAAATCCAAGAGTAACATGAAAGGTTAGTAGCCAAGAACCAAGTGACGTTACAGGAAAAAAAAATTACACTAATTTGGACAATGTCAGCAATTTAAGTGTTAGATCAAGGAGGTGGTTTAAAAAATGTATTTGGCTGTTAATTTAAAGAGCAAAAACAAAAGACGTCCTTGGAGAATTTGACTACTAACTTTATACCAAAATGTCCTTGTTCTTCATACCATTTCTTCTGGGGATGTTGGGTCATTTTAACCACTGCATCTTTTGCTCCCACATTAACCACTTTCCAAAAACAAGAAACTGACTTGGTGTTGGGAATGTGACATTTTTATTTAATTTTATGTATATATATACATATATGATATATATTTATATATATAAAAATACATTAAGCAATCCAAAATCCTAGACCTAACACTTCTTAAGGGATAATTCTCATTAACTAGGCAAGGATCTAGAGACTTTGGGTTCTGCTCTGTTCCAGCTGGTAATAATGCTCTGGGTTTGCTTCTGTTATATGCTTCAAACATTGGGAACAGAAAATTGTGAGTGATCTGGCTTCTTCCAGTGGTTTGGGTTTACACTGAAACATTTGGTCCAGAGTTAAAGGAGAGGATCAGGGAGCTCAAAATACCCTGCCTAAATCACTGAGTAACCCTAAACTGCTGTGGATGGCCAAGTCACAATTTTCTGAAGTATCCGGATGCTCTGGTGTGGGGCTTCAGGTTTCTTCACTGTTTTTTAATGTTCCTACGTTATGGTTTTAAGGGGAAATGTTGTGAAATGTTCAAGATGTAATTGTGTTCAAACTGAAAACTGAGTTCTGAAAAGAAACAAAATTATTTTTTTAACATTCTAGAAGCTTTTTAAAATTTTTGTGATGTGGATCTGCCAGTGTTAGTCTAGTAGGTCTCCAGAATTAAATGATTATTACAGCCAGTCTTGTAATGAAAGTGATCTTCAGATGAGCTGTGGATAAAATTTAAGCTAAAATTGAGTCAGACTAGAGAAGCTACATCTAAGTTATTACTACTGAGATAGCCTGCTGAGGTATTGCTGCTGTTTGCCACTCTTCAGTGTGTCCTTGTTGTGACTGTTATGTATATAATTACACTTAACATGGCAGACTTGGAAATCAAAGAATTGTAGAAATGTTTGCAGGAAACTTACCATTGTGTTTCATGTATTGTGGCAGCATTCAAACATGACCAGGTTGCTTTTGTCAAAATACCTATCAAAAAATACAATGCTTATTCATATTTTTGGGTGAAGTATAATACCTGTTGGTCTTTCCAAGCCTCAATCTGAAATGGTTTCTTGAAGAAGATGATTTTCATAGGATACCATTAAATGTCAGGGTCTTTGTGACATAGAGTCCCAACTTGTTTTGCTGGAGCCAACAGGTGTTATGACACTGAAGGCTTTTTCAGCTGGAACTCCAGTTTGTCACGGGCTTGGTGATTAAGCACTCAGGCTTAGATTGCTTCCTGAGATACAGAAGCTGACTGGAGTGCAGACCCACTACTGCATTCAGCCCAATGTCAGGGTGTGGAAAGGTTGGCTGTTAGAACAGTAGGAAATAATGTGAGCAAATTTGTAGATTCTTCACAACTCATGTTTAAAATGAAGGTCTTACCATAGCTGATGGTCTGTAAATGGATGCTGCCCTGAAAATCAAGTTGTGTGCACTTGAAATACTACTTTGATAGTGAGGCATTCTGAGATGCAATGTGCCACTTTCCTGGCTCAGGTGGTCCCTGACCAAGTGCTATTCTGTAAGTGGAGAAGAGGTCATTATGATTATCTGCCTTCAATTTCTAGTGAGGTTTTAGTGACAGAGTGCCAAGCTGCAGCTGGCTAACAATGAGTAATGGGGAGGTTGTCTTCCAGTTGAGCCTAATAGACCATTTTTGTTTCCCAGTGGACCTCCCTCATCCCACCATCCTTTAGTAATGAGGCCCATGGCTACAGCTATAGAGAAGCTGTTGTTTTTCCAGCAGAATTTCATTGGCTCTTGCAGGACTTAACAGCCTTCTGGGGGAGTGGCTCCTCCTCTCCTCTCCCATGGTCTGACCTTTGGATTGATCAAGCTGTAATGTCAGCAAAGCATTAAAGTAGTGCTTGTCAAACATCTGAAGATTGCCTCGTTTCCTAAAAAAGTTAGCTTAGGCACTTCATCAAAGTAAAGATTACAGATTTCTAAAATCCTGGATGCCTTTTTGTGGGAAATACTGCCTGTTAATGAAGATTTTCTGAAACCAGCTAAGCTCAAGCAGGAGGCTTCATAGCTTATATGTTATTGTCACATGGAAGATTAATGAAATAGCTGGTTTATTTTTTTCCAGAGTTCAGTTAAATTCTCATGAACTTGCTGTAGCAAAGGCTATGCTGAAATGGCTTCATAG
Organism: Chaetura pelagica; assembly: GCF_000747805.2. Taxonomy (NCBI): domain Eukaryota; kingdom Metazoa; phylum Chordata; class Aves; order Apodiformes; family Apodidae; genus Chaetura; species Chaetura pelagica. The sequence goes on from NW_009953964.1 coordinate 4,737,477, forward strand.
TATTGAGTTCTACACCTCTGGTAACCATATCCAGTTTAACAAGACCACTAGAAAAAGCAGTTTGTAGTGCATTTATTGGTTACAAATCTAACAGTTTACTCTGTGGAAGTGCAAGTACTATTGAATATGTGCATTTTGGGAGTGGAGTAGGGCAAGGGGGTGAAATTTTAATTCTTTCATATAACATCCAGAGCCTTTCATTACTTAGATAATTTAGACAGCATGCTGATTTATAGATATTCCTGGCTGCCTTAAATAGGATCCATATCAAACTATTTCACTGGGTCCTATTCAGCTGTTCAGGCTGAATATTCTGTTTGGTTCCAGCATAGCCTGTTCTGTCAGTGGCCTTTTTCCCTGGGTTGTTGGGTTTTTTTCTCTTTGTCTTTCCCTCCTTGGAACCCTGTGCAGTGTCTTTTGCAACAGCAAGATCAGCTGTTTTTGAACTTGGGAGAGGTGAACTGTTTCAACAGACAGAGCTTCTCTGCTGACTCTGGGGAGTTTGCCTCTTGGTTTCTTGACAGTGCAGCAGTTGTTCAGGTGTGATTGGTAGCAGTACTCACAGTCAGCTACTCTTAGTCATAAAACTTACTCAAGCAGTCCATCTCCAAGCTAAAGTCCATCAGTTCCATTTGTGAGGGTTGCTTTTAATTCCCTTCAGTATGGAGTCCTGTAAGCCTGTCAGCAGTCCCATTAGCATTCACTGGATGCCTGTGGTCATGGCAGTGTTTCTCAGAACAAACTTAGTTCACTACTTGAAATTTAGCCAATTGACAGCTAAATATTTTTCACTTTTTGTCGACTAGTTAGAGAAAAAGTTTAAACACTTTTCAAATAGAGGAGCTTCTTAGACTATGATAGTACAGTTGCTTTTCCCCCATTGGTCAGTTCTGCAGATGTAGTAATAATAAAGCAATCTGAGTATCCCTCACCTATCACAGAGATTATTAAAGTTTGGGGTGACACTAGAGTGATGCATGTGCATATTTGAGATAGCCCTGTATGTAGTGAAGACTGGTTAGATAAAGGCCAGCAGCCTGTGCTTCACCCTGAGTCTTGTGCACTACAGGAATGTCTCAGCATCTCCTTGGACAGCTGTGGTTGGGAACACTCTTAGGTAGTCTTTTACTAGGACTTGCAAGGGATGTTGTGGGTTGAATCCAGTTTCTCATTGCTCCCTGTAAGAGTTGGGCATTCTCTTGCCCATAATACCTTGGAATTGAGATGTTCTATCAAATAGCAGCATATAATGTTCTTTGTCCTCAGGTTCAGGATCTTGTATTTATGTGAAACATCCAGGCTTCTAAAGCAATGGGTTGATCTGCTTCCACACTGGCAGCAGACTCTTTTGTTGACTTAGTTTTGGCAGCTTTAATGGAGAAAGTGGTTCAAATGATGAATCAGTGTTCACTGCTGAACATACTACATGGAAAAACAGTGCAACTTTTAGTTGTATGCATCAAGTAAGGGCTCTGGACAACTTTAGGCCAGTGGAACTACGAGTTACTGGGGGTCTGTGAGAATTTGCACTCAAGTAGGAATGACTGTCTTAATTCTGGTGCAGGATTTTTTATTTTTTAGAATTCCTACTGCTGCATAAAGAGAATTGTCCTTCAGTGCATTAAGATTGACTTCAAACAAAGCTATTAAATCTCTTCTAAATTACCTATACCCTAGTCTGGAAGAGTTAAGGCTGCCTTCTGGGTACTATCCAGATACATTTTGGATTGAATGTCAGACTATGTGTAAGACTTGTTTGCACTTGCTTTTCTCTGGGTGACAGCACAAGCTATAGCTGAGGTCAGCTTTGTCTGTATTTCACTCAGAGATTTCTGTTGCAAAAACTCAGAGCTGTTACTCAGATGAATTCCTACATCAACAGGATACCATGCTGTTTGGAGGGCATCCAGAACGGAAACTTGCTTGGCAAAGTAGCCTTTGCTTGAGACTCCTGCTACCCCTTTAAAGCACAGTGCTACTACCTGAGTCACCAGAAATGAGTGTGTAAGCAGTCACTTGAAGACTGGCTTAGCTTGCAGTAACTGGTTCTTTGAGATCTGTGGATGTATTCCTTTCCTCTCCCTTTTCCACAATGTCTCAAGCTTGTAATTTGGAGTTCTGAACTCCAAAAGAATGGTTCTGGATGGTCCACCTCCCCTGTCACATGAGCTGCTTCACTTGTCCTTCCAAGGACAGAAGGTATGCTGGGTTCCTAGTCACTAGCAAAGGTTCCTGCTTCTGTTGTTACTGCCCAGAGTGTTGCACATGAGTGTGTAATGAGCACCAGTTACTGTAAGGTAAGTTATCCCTGTTCCTTTTCCTTCTGCCTGTGTGACACTGCTGTTCTGTCTCTCTGAAAAGGACCACTGCAATCAGCTGACAGTTTGACATTCAAGGATATAAACACGAGACATTGCAGACAAGTAGAAAACAATCCTATGAAATTACATCCTGCTTCCTAGTGGCAATAACATGTCTGTTGGTCTGAGTTCCTATTTGAGGAATGTGGCACTCAGCTGGTACATAAGCCTGTTTTCCAGTACAGCAGTAGGTGTGAGAGAGGTGTGTGTTTGAGCTAAAGGGTGGTGGCAAATGCTGGTTAGCTTTGGAAATGGACAGCAGGAGCTCTGAAGTTCTGAGACAGAGCAGCATTTTCCCCTTTGAATGACCATAACTGATGTTGAATTCTCCTGCTGTGAAGGCTGTTTCTCATTTTCATCCTGTATCAGTAAATTGCCCTTGTGTTTATCTTGCAGGTTTCTGAGCATGGCGAGGATGGGACAAAGCAGAGCAGATCGGAGCAGGACTTGTCACTCCCCAAATCCTAGAAATTTTAGTTCATACGTACACTTGCCAGTGGCTGTGGGCAACCATTTACTTGGTGTAAAGAACTTAATATCAGTATAAACTGGCTCTGGGCAGTGTCAGTGATGCTGCACTTTGACTTGTAGCAGCTGTAATTGTGAATATTACTGAGATAGTGAAACATGGTGTCCAGTTTTCTATTGCATTTTTTTCAAGTGGAAAAGTTAACTAATGGTTGACACACAAGTGGAGAAAATTGTGCATATGCCAATTTTTGTTACCTTTTTACTTTGAACTACACTGCTTATGAGATCTCATTGTTTTGGAAGAATGGCATGAACAGTCTTCAGCAACAGTTGTGATAATTGTAAATGCTCACAATTGTGCACTCTTTTCTGGTTATTCCTCCCTGGGTTTTGAAAGTTGTACACTTAAAACATTCTTAAAGTTGTTGGCTTCTATGTGCAACATACCAAGCCAGCTGACATGGTAGTAACCAAAGATTCCAGTTTTTAAGCATATGAAAGACTCTGCCTGCTTACCTGTGCTAGAAATAACAGCATCTAAAGTGAAGACTTAAGAGAAACTTAGCGACTACTAGATAATCTTTAGGACTCTGCATTAACTCTATAATGTTCTTGGTATAAAAGGAAAAACAGCATATTTGTCACAAAATTTAGTTAACATCTTACAACTGAACCTGTATGTAAGTTGCTTAGATAAATGTAATCACTGTAAACATCTATATGATCTGGGATTTTGTTTTTATTTTGAAGCAGGAGCTTTTTTGTTTACAAGTTCATTAAAAACTAAAAGCTGTTTCTGTAAGGAAATGAGATTTTTTTTAATTTGCCTTGTTAATTCAGTTTAAGAAATCTACATTACCCTGTTTTTAAACCAAGTTTCAAGGCCATTTGTTGAGCAAAAGAAGTCATATTTCTTTCTAAATCATTTTAGATTTAGTGTTGTAACTCTTCCTCATTTTGTTTTTAAATAAATTTTGTATTTTTTCCTTGAGGGGGAAGGGGCAGTCTTGCATTTTTATAACTTGTTGTTTGAGACCAGCCCTCTGTACTCAGATTGGATTTTTTTAAAACCAAGTGGCATCTTTTGCAGACCTGGTATTGGCAGCCTCCCAGTGTTGCCATGTCCTCTATCGGCTGGACTTCCTTGTGATTGCTAGTTTTGAGAAAAATTTGAATGGAGTATTTGGATGGTTTTAAACCAAGGCATTTTCTTTCAAGTTCTTGTGAAGTGGATATGACCAGATTTACTCTTGTTCTTGGGGACAGCCTCACACCATGCAGAGTTCACATTGGTTACTGCCCCAGGCTGTCTTCCTTCTCACTCTTATTCTAGCCCAGCTGAAAGAAAGAAATACTTTTATTGCTGGTAATTCTTTAACAGTGTAATTTATTCCTTTATAGCATGTCAGAATAAATTAAAAAAATGTCTGAAAATGCTGCCAGATGCCTATTGTGTAAATGTTGTTTGTATGTTAGCTTTTTAGACAGTTTCCATGCATGTAGCAGAGTTCCTGCTCACAGTTCATATTTTTACTGTTTGAAAAGGTCTTTCATTTTGAAAACCATTTCTTCAAGACCATAATACTGACACTGTGTACTCTGTCATCATGGAGCAGTAATTTGGATCAAGGCCACACTCTTGTGCAGTCACTATGCATATTCCCTCTACGAGAAGGATCTGCCCTGAGAAGATGTTAAACTTTATCTGGAGAACATTACGTGCTAATAAACACTTGTACGGGTAATCTGGGAGTACAGGGAGGCAAAAAGTCTGCTGGGCTTCAGAGATACTGGTGCTTGTTTGGAACCTTCTGAGACAGAGTGGTTGGTGGCCTCTTACCTGGAAGGAGGAAGAAGAAATGTAGTTCATTCTTCTGGCTAGGATGTTCTTGTAGGCTCTTGGGTATTGTCCTACCTGAATAAGGATGCTTTACAAGCCATGCCTCATGAAAACTGGCTTGTTTCTCAGACCCTGGTACCTAGAGTACTGTGGTGTGTCCTTACATACAAGTTCTCCTGTCCAGGCGATGCATCTGACAATAATGCATTGGCAGAAGGGGAAGAAACATCAATGAAATGCTGCCTTGGCAGCTGTTTTCAGAGTGGCTGCTTGGAATTGTTTTGTCACCACTTTTCTTGCTTTGACATGAGGTATTTAAAAGTCAGAGGAAATAATTTGGTTTCAGGAGAAATTAATTCCTCTGTTAAACTTACTCATGACTTTGAAGAGGATTGTTGAATTTTAGAAACAAAACTGCCCTTGTTGAGCACTGTAAGCAAGAACAGTTCATGTGCCTGAAGTGTCAAAATGTGCTGGTTTGCAGTTCTCACAACTTGCAAGCCTTGTTCTATGGAGGATCATGGAGTCCAGTTAGTCTTTTAGACATTGTGTGTTAATAGAGTTTACTTCTGCACAGAGGTATGAGCTTGAACAGTCAGCTGTGTCCTGCTGCTTGGCAGAAAAACAGCCTGCACCAGACATGCTGAACAGTGAACAAGATGGCAACCGTCCTTAAAGGGATGCTGTGAAACTGAATGCTCATTTGCTGTATTATCTCTTTGGTTTGTAACAAAGACTTAAAAACTGAAAGCATTAAAAAAACGTCTGGATCTTGGCTTCTGGTTGCAGCTCTGCAGAGGTTTGGTGTTGGGAGGTCTCTTATTACAGTCCTGATGAAAAGTCAAAACTTCTGCAAGCAATTGTAGGCCCTTTACAAGCAGTTACCATTATAACAGGGACCATGAAGTGCAAGAACTGCAACCTCATGGAAAATGCTAGAATTAGGTGGTAATGTTTGGCTGTGACAGCAGCTTCTCAGTCATCTTACTAAGCTGTGAACAGTTTCAAACCTCCCTACAGCACCTCAGGTGTCCTAAGGCCACCTTTTAAAGGCTTGCTTAAGTTGGAGCATGGAGCACTTGTGTGCATAGCATACTGCTTCTGTGCTGTTAACCTATTTAAGCTATTCCTTGTTACAAGCAATTGAGATCCTTGTCTCTTTTCTTCCATAAAAGGTTTTGAAAGAAGGACAGACTGCTCGAGATTTCAGTTGTTAGTAACATTAGCAACATCACACTCACTGCCTTGCCTGTTGTTCTGTGTTGGGAATTGGTAACAGGTGATGAATTCAAGCCCTGGCTGTTGAAAACTCAGTCTGAAAGCTGGGTACATTTTTGGCAGGTGTGTCAACCCTGCCCAGTGTGTGACATCCTAATTTTTTCCACTGATTTCCATTGAATTATCTGGGGATTATGTGTTGACTTGCTCTGCTGTTTTCTGCGTGTCTCTCGGGTGGCTTTTTCAGGTGCGTTGCTTTCAACTTGCAGGAACTTGTTTGTGCTTTGTGGGCTGGTGAGGGTGCCAAGGTCATAGCTGTGCTGGTTTGAGCAGGAGACTGGTTTAGATGCCTCCCTCTAGCCCCTTTCGCCTGGAATTTTCTCTGATCCCAAGTTTGCTTTTTCACATAAGGTTTTAATTTCCCATGACAGCATTCTCCAGGAGATTTGTTGCTTAGCTAGCTCCAACAGCCCCAGCTGCTCCTTACTTAATTGCAGTGAAGCAATCATGATTTCATATCAGCTTGATGTCGTAATACGAGTTTATGACCATGGCAGGCTCCAGACGAAAAGGAAAAGTGGGCTGGGAGGAAGAGCTGTCTGCTCTGAGCATTAATGCCTCTGGAAACACAAGGCAAGGAAGTGCCCACCCTCCTAATTGAGCCTGAGTGGAAATATTATGTCCATGGTATGTTCTAATGTGGAAATGGCTCTTTAATGTAATCCTTGTCATCCAGGGCTAAACAGGAAGGGGGAGAGGGTGGAACCAGGTCTGTGTGTAAAGAATTGAGATGGTCAATCTCAGCCTTGTGCCAGGACACAAGGATGTTCATCATTCTCAACTGCATTAACAAAGCTTTTCAAAATAGACCCAGGGCTACTTAGCCATGAAGGTGGGTGTTAAAACAACAGCATGTCCAAAACACAGTGATGTGTCCTTGCTTTTAAAGGAGCCACCGTGGGTTTAGCTGCTTTGCCAAGCTCTGTACTAAAGGTATGAAATATTTTAAGTTAAGATACATGAGGCAAAAATTCACGCTAGTAAGAAATTCCCAGATGAGACTGTTCCTAGTGCTGAATTCAAGTAGCTGGAAATGGGGAGGGGCTAAGGGGTCTTCTCACACCAGCCTAAGGGTGAATAGATTTTGTCCACAAATGACTGAAAGAGCTGTAGCTCCATTTTCAGAGAACAGCTTGGCATTTTGGTATCAGGGGCTGCTTCTGGAAGTACCTGAGTGCAGTCAGTCCTAACTGTTCTCTCTTCCCTCCCCTCCTCAGGAGCCTTTGTTCCTGTTGATAATGTGGATTGTTTTTTGTAAACACAGCTGGTCTTCATTTCTTTCCCTCTCTGAGTCTGAAGGATAGCACCAATCCATGTAGCTGACAGTGAAGCTCTTCCAGAGCTGCTGTGTGCTCTGGTAGTGTGCTGCAGAGCAGGCTGCTGGCTCCATTTACTGCTCCCTGTTCTCTGCTGCCTTTGAAATAGTAAAGAGCCTTGAGCTAATGTGCAGATGACAGACTTTGAACTTTTTTGAATGAAAGCAATCTAAGATGATCAGAAGACCAGGAGTCTATTTGCTGTTGTACAGGGTAGACTGGCTTTTAAGCTTTCCTTGTTGCAGTCCAAGGCCCTGTGTGTAATAACTGGGCCTTATCCTTTACAGCCCTATAAATACACAGGGCAGGTTCTTGACTCAGCACAATTCAGATAACCAGTGAGGTGGGGCAGTGGTACCTGCCTGACTCAGCTGTGCTTTGTGGGACATCATGGTCCACCAGACCAGGGGGACAAGGAACAAATCTTGCCTTTCCCTTCCTCACACCCTGGATGAGTCCGTCCTGCGTTGCTGTGGCACAGACCGATGCCAAAGCACAGTGGGACTTTTCCAGACAAGACAATCAGATGTGTTTAACTGAGAAGCCCTGCAGTTTAAGGCTAGTCTGCTCAGCTGAGCTTCACCCTGATGTCCATCTGGTTGGCCCTGACTGCTGAACACACTTCTCTCCTGGTCTTTGTACAACTGGTAATACTGCAGCTCAGCACTGTGGGGAATCTGAAAGGTCCATGAGCCCAACTTTATCGGACTGCAAGGACTGGTGATTCACAAGTAGATACAGTGGGCTGACCCCAGGCCCACCCTGGGGCTTGCACCTGGCTCTGGTGTTCAGCGGCATTTTCTCATGGCTGCCTGCAGCTGGACCAGGCTGACTTCCTCTGCTGATAAGGATTTGCGAGATGTTCATCGGGTGGCAGCTGTAGGCAGAGTTTTGCCCAGGCAGAGAGGAGCCAGGAGGGGTTTTCCTGCCTCAACATATAGGCAGGTAGGCAGGCAGTGGAGGGGTAGACCAGAGGATTATCGCTAAAAGCTGGTGTAAGTCCTTTGAGCTGAGAAGGCAGCAAATAGATTGATTCTTATTTGCTGAAGGCCTCCCCCTGGCACAGCTCTGGCTTGTGCTGAGCTTGTTCCTCCTCAGTGGCTGCTGGTGTGGCAGCAGTGGGTGTTGGGCCAGGGCTGTTTGCAGCAGGCGTGTCTGGGTCAGGGTTACCTGGTGGGGAAAAGCCTGCAAACAGCATCGGGAGTGTTTGCACAGTGGACTGTGTCTTCATGTTCCTTTGGGGGTGGCACTCGTGTTATGGTAACTCCTGCTGTGTGGCACTGTTTGAACAGCAGGAAGGGCCAGAAGTTCCTGCTG
>NW_009953964.1:4746539-4747585 GCF_000747805.2 Chaetura pelagica
CTTTCTTCGGGGGAGGAAAGGCAAGGAACCCAGCTGTGGCCATTCTTCCCTTGGGCTGCACAGGAAGCATTAATTGATGGCTTTTCTTAGATGGGGCTGGTGCTACAATGGCCCTGCTGCGCTGCTCGTGTCCGGGTAACCGAGGAGGCTGAACAAACCCAACCCTGTTTGCGTTGTCCCCGGCCTGGGAAGGTGCTGCTGGGCTGCAGCTGAGCTGACACAGCCGTGGCAGGTCCCTGGCTGGCCTGGAGCTGTGAACAAATCCCATAAACTGATTATGGGTGTAAGTCACTGCCCAACGACCTTTCTCCCTCTCACTGACAGTTTTTTACAGTGCACCTCGACCTTCCCTGCAGCTGCTGGCGGGGGCTCCCAGCCGTGGGGCAGTGCAGGTGGGATGGGGAGCTGGGTGTGGGGCCAGCCAGGGTTGGCTCATGTGCCAGCAACCAGCAGGTCCTGCCAGAAGCTGGCAGAATGTTCCCAGGAGGCAAAGCACAGGCTTTGGAAGTTGATACTGATTGGAAGTGGCTTGTTTTTGCTTCCCGGTGTGCTAACAGCTCTCAGGGGCTGATCTCTGTTCAGCCTTTCCCAGTGAAAGGCCCCCTGCTCCCAACCCAAATCCTGTGTCTCCCAAAAACTGAGCTGCAGGCAAAGGTAGGGAGCTGCGTGGGCAGGATCCCTTCAGTGGCTAAGGAGAAGTGGAATCGTGGCACTGGATGGACTGGCTCAGTTGTGTCTGGGCAGCTCTTCCTGGGTTGGCTTTTCTGAGGAAGGAGTTGAACGTAGGTGACAAGGGACACCTGGGAGTCCATGGGACACATGGTGTAGGGTGTGTTTGAATTTATGGCCCTTTGCAAGAGGGGGAGGATGGAGTTACTCTAACACAAGCCAGGTTCCAGTGCCAAGATCACGCAGGCAGCTGCCTGCTTCTCATTCCTAGAGGACTCCAGTGTGTCCCCTGCCTTGGGAAGTCCCAGGGTAGCTGCCCAGTCCCTGTCCTAGTCTGCTGGTAATGGGAGAGCCCAGCACCACCTGCTTGCTGTCCA
>NW_009953964.1:4747652-4751753 GCF_000747805.2 Chaetura pelagica
TGCTGGGTGACTGGTAAACACAGCAGAGGCAGCAGTGGGGGCTGGCTGCCCTTCACCTCCCATTCCTGGAACTGGGGCACAGCTGTCCTCGATGGAGCCCCAGCAGCAGCGAGGGACCTGGCTAGAAGGACAAAGAGCCTGGTGGCTGGAACAGGGTGAGCCCCAGCTCAGCCAGGTATGCAGCATGCCCTGGTGACTCTCTGCAGGCCTCCTGGCCTGAGCCCGGGGAGCCAGGGGGCTGTTGGCTGCAGGAGGTGGCTCATTTCTTACCCCAGCCTTATGTTTGCTGTCCAAAGGAGCTCCACTGCTGGAGCAGCCATGTGCTGAACCTCCCTGGGGCTGGAGAGCCCGAACCAGAGAGTCCCAGAGCTGCAGCATCCCCTTGGGCCATGCTGCCTATCAAACACCCAGCTTGCAGCAGCTTCCCTGTAACCTCTAGGAAGAAGTATAAATACAAAGACCACAGAGCAAGTGGGGCATGGACAAGCCTATTACACTCTTGGATCTTTTGTGCATGACATGAGGGCTTGTGTGGATTGTGGTGGCAAACCTGCAAAGTTCTAACGTGTGGTGGGCTGCAATGGGGCTCTGGCCTCCAGTGCTTGCAGCCTGTGCCTCTGGCAGGGAATGGGAGAGGAACATGGTGCCAGAGTAATTCTGCTCCTCTAAATAGCTTGCCAGCTGCTGATGCTTGTTAACATGGCTGAGCCCTGGTCCTCAGGGAATGTGGAGTACTTGGGATTGGTGTTGCAAGGGGAGCTTTGTGTGATGGGAAGGAATCCCAAACCCTTGGGAACACTTTCCAGGAAAGAAGTGCTTGTGCCCAAATCCCATTTCTGGAAGGGCAGGGCAGCCTCCTCTGTGGATCTGTGGCTGCTTTTATTCTCGCCGCAGTAATCGAGAGCTGGGGCCGAAGTCCTGATCCCAGCCTCTGTGCCAACATCCTGGGAGCCAAAGGCTGAACCAGCTCCATGTCAAAGAGCCTCTTTGTCATTTCTCCAGCTGCCCTGGAGCTGGCTGCTGGCGTCTGCAGGGTGTTGCCCGGGTTTAGAGACCTGTGTGTCTGCTTTCCAGTTCAAAATCTTTGGCCTGGCGCAGAACAGGGTCCCACCTGCACCCTGCTCTGCTCGCCCTGGTGCTGGGGAGCAGCCACCAGCATCGGGGCTGCATGGGGGCAGCTGCTGCTGAGATGGTACCAAAAATGCTGTTCTGTCAGCTCCCAGCCTGCACATAAGCGTGCCTGGGGGGGTGGGAAAGCTGAGGGATGTCCTGGGCAAGGCTGGCTTTGTGTGGAGCTTGTCTTGCTGTCCTCGGGTCTGCCACCTGCAGCTGAGCCCCAGCAGCCTCTATAGGAAAAGCCCCAGTTTTGGTAACCCCCCCTATAGATGGTCTTAGGTGAACAAAAAGCAGCTGAAGCCTTAAGATCATCCTCATACCTGGCTGCCAGTGTTGTGACAGTCATGGAGCTGTGCCCCAAGTGGGATGGTTGCTGGGGAACCTGCCATATAATTTATTTATTTACTTATTTATTTTTTGTCCCCAAGTAAAAGATCTGAGTGCTTTGAGTGTGGAGGGGGGTTTGGAGGTGCTGCTGTGCGAGGCCAGCAGTGGTACTTAAGGCTGGCTGAAAACAGCTCTGTTGCAAGAGCTTGTAAAAGAGAGACAGGTGGTCTAGAAGCATGGGCAGAGCATGGCAGAGCCAGGTCAGGGCTTGCCTGCTCTCTGGGTCTGCTGCATCAGCCAGTGTCTGCCTGCTTGGCTAACCTGCTGCTGCTGTTTGTGGCTTAGGCAAATATCTGAGGTGTGTTGCACGTAGGTTGAAAATTAAGTATTAAGAGACCATTTTCTTTCCACTGGATAACACAGCTCAGTCTGGCTGCCCTCTCAAACCTGCCCGTCCGGTTCCTAGGTCCCTGCAGTCCAGCCTGAGAATGTAACACCAATTTTCTAAGCTACTCCTTGCTTCAGCTTGCATCAGGAGGAGTGGTAAATCCCTATTGTCTTGTCTGTCTTTGCCTGAGAGCTGGAGTACGGAGGTGTTGCTGCTGGAAAGCTGCATCCAGTGTGGGAAGTGCTTTGGTTTAAAGTGTCAGAGCTGCCACTCAGTCTCCTTCCTGCTGAGAAGCCCCCAGGTGTGGTGTCTGCTCCTGCCAGGCTGGGTCTGGGGCAGCTGGCTTTCCCAGGCTCCAGAGCAAGAGAGGAGGCTGCCAGCTGGGGGTAGTGCCTATCTCTAGAAGGAGAGATATGCATCTGACTCGCATGTCCTGTTAGATAAGCACTTCTCCTTTTAACGTGCTTGCTGGGTAGGACCAACGCCTACCTTTCAAAGCTGCCATCAAGTTGAAACACCACTCATGCTGTCAGCAGGATTTCATCAGAACATGCACTCCTGCTTTTCCTCCCAGCAGGAAATGCCCGTTCCTGCACTGCGAGGAGGCTCTGGCCCCACATCCCAGCTGAGACCATCACTGTGGCCCCTGCAAAAGAGGAGCTGTGAGGCCCCCTGTGCTCCTGAATGGGCTGCCCTGACTCTGCATCCACCCTGTGCCTCTCTCCTGGTCCCTCCACCTGCCTGAGCTGCCTGGCTGGTAGCAGGGGGCACATCCTCTTGCTGGTGGGCTTGGGAAAGAGCAGGAGGTTGTTTCCAGGCTGAGTTTTTCTTCCCCAGCTATAAAAACTTTAGGATATTCCTTAAAGCACTCTGAGCTAGCTTTTCTGTCCCATATGAATCTGGAGCTCCTGGGCTAAGCCTGTTTTGTGCCACACCACCCCTAAGCAGCCAGTTCCTTCATCCCACTTAGCCCAGATTTTCTTTTAAATAGGTCATTCTTTAATTGAGGACAAGTACAAAGTTCCTCTGTTTCTCCTAGTCCTCCTATGCTGGACAGACCCACTTCAGGAGTTGAGAGACCTGGGGCAAGGCTGAGTGATGAAGTCGGGGTTGGCTGCTACAGCTCTGGCTGGATTCTCTGGATTCAGGACTTTGGTCAATGGTGTGTGAAGCTGGAGCAGGCAGGTCAGGGCTGACTCTCAACAGTCATGTGAAAGCCCAACCCTTGCTCGTTTGCAGGAAGAAGGTAGTAAAAGCAGGAGCCTGGGTTGTGGCTGTTACAGAGGAAGGAAGGCGGAGTCCTGATCTGGTGGGGTGGGGTTGTGCACCTCCATGGTGGGGTAAAACAAGTGCTGCAGCTATTCCTGCCCTGCGAGGCCTGTTTGGCGCGGGGTTGCAGTGCCCAGCTGGGGAGAGGGGACAGTGAGAGCTTTGCTCTTCACCTCCCCCGTGGCCTGTTGTCACTGTGCTGTGGCAGCCCCAGCTGTGCCCCAGCTGTGCCCCAGCTGTGCCCCAGCTGTAAGGGGATCCTGGGGCAGCCACGGGGCCCAGCCTGGGAGCTGCCTGCTCCCGCCCTGCACAGCCTCTGACTCCCGGCCTCCCTGTGAACGTGTGTTTAGTTTTTCCCTTCTTGTTTCCATGCAAACAAGGGTGGGCAGAGGGAGGCAGCTACAGCCCTTCTCTCCTGGCTCCATGTCCCAGCTCCAGCTGGGAGCACAGCCACAGCCGCCTTGTGGGACCTTTTGTTGGTGTCTCCCGGAGCAGGATGAGCCCCTGCTCAGGGTCCTGCCACCCTGGCTGGGTCATTACCCTGCTCCTGGGTACTCTGGGGTAGCTGAAGCAGCTCTGAGCCATTTTACCTTGCACGGGAGCTGATCCCCAGCCCCAGGGCAGGGGTTAATGCAGCCTCAGGACTCGGTGCCAGGGCTTGGGCTGCTTCCCCAGAGGATGAGATAAAGCCAGAGCCCAGCCCATAGCGCCGGGGTTGAGGTGCACCTTGAATCAATATTGATTCACGCCGAGGGGAGCGGGGCAGGCAGCTGCTGCCCTCGGGGGCTGAGCCTGTGCAGCGAGTTGTGCTCGGTCTCTGCTCTCAAGGCAGGGCCAGCCAGAGGAGGATCAAAGCCAGGTCCTTGTCCCGGGCCCCAAGGGGACTCGGGAAGGAGGGAAAGGCAGTGGGAAACTGCGCTGTTGGCGATCGGCTCTGGCTGCCTGGTCCCTCCCTGGGTGCTGTTTGCTTTCCCAGGCTGCCGGGGCAGCAGGGCAGGGCG
>NW_009953964.1:4752046-4754998 GCF_000747805.2 Chaetura pelagica
GGGGGCTGCCGGCCCAGGCTGGGAGCCGGGAGCGGGATGAGCCCTTCGGCGGGCACACGCACCCGTGTCCCCCTGCCCTGCCACGGGCTGGCACCCGGCTCCGTGATTCCTGCGTGCCCGGGCTCCTCCGGGGCTCCGTGCCTGCCCCTTTCCTCTCCCCCTCCGGCTTCCCACGCCCTCGCTAATCCCGTCCTGCTGCAGCAGCGAGAGCAGCTCTGCCCTGGCAGGGCTGGGTTTGCAGGCACTGATCGCCAGCTGGGGGATGCTGAGAGGCCCCCAGGATGTGAAGGATGCAATCCTGCCTGGGTGGAGCCACCCAAGCCCACAAACCCGTGTTTCCAGCACAGCTGCAGGGAGCTGTGGGCCCCGGGGGGCCTGGGGGGGCCTGGGGGGCTGCTCTCTGGAGCAGGGGCAGGGGAATGTGCTGTGGAAGAGCCCCTGGAATGGCCCTGCAGAGCAGGCAGGACCTGGGGTGCATGCGGGGGCCCCTGGGGACACAGATGGACTCTGCTGCTCCTGTGTGTGTGTATGTGTGTGTGTGTGTGTGTGTGTGTGTGTGTGTGCATGTGTGCGTGTGCTCCCACGCTTGCCTCTCCTCCCAGCCCTGCTGAGCTCATCGAAAATCTGCATACGCAAAACGCCCTAATCCTGGGAGCCTTTCCCAAGCTCAGGGGTGTCTTGTCCTTGGCAGGAGATAAGCTGGGGTACTCCAAGGCACCTTGGGGCCAAGCCCTGAAGCACGGTGGTACAGTGCTGGAAGGGCCACGAGGCTGAGCGTGCAGGGCACTCAGGGCTGGGACCTGGGTACATTCACACCATGCCAGCCTGTGGGAGCTTGGAGGAGGGCAGTGGGGTGCCCTGCTATGAGTGAGAACCGGTGGGGTGCAGGCCCGTGGGTGCCTGTGGCTGTCCAAGAGCTGCCACACCTGCACCCACTGTCCCCTTGTTTAAAATTGCCCTTCAGGCCCCAGCATTGGGTGGGATTGCCTGTCCCCGAGGCCGGCGCAGGACACGGGGATTAGTTTTAAGCCGATTGCTGCTGCCTGTTAGCGAAGCACTGAGATACAGGCTGTGGTTCCCCCCGTGGCTGATGGGTCACGGGGAGAGCGTGGCCACTGAGGGGCTGGCACTGCACCCTGGCAGGGCAGGAGAAGGTTTTGCTCCTTCCACAATCCTGTTCCTAAGCGCTCATCACTCTGATGGTCTCTAGAAGTGAGTGTGGCCGGCCCCTGTCCTGCTCCAGCTCCTGATGGGACACTCTCAGGACCCTCCTGCCCACCCTCACCCTGGGCATCCATGGGGATGAACCTCCTGGTGGCTGGGGCAGGGATGACTGCAGGTGCTGGGATTTACTTCCAGCAGTGCCTCTTCTCTCTCTAACTAGGCAGTGAGAGACCCCTAATATTTGTTTGAAGGGATGTTGGCACACCACTCACAGCTCTGGGAGGAGGTGGAGAGGAGGCAGAGAGACACAAGTGTGCAGTCCCTGCGGGCAGAGGAGGATTTATGGCTGCCAAGTTTCTGCAAAGACAATAACTGTACAGGATTCTTGAACAGGGTGGAGGGGGAAAAGTTGCCCAAAAAAGGAAGTGTGGCCGCTCAGCCTCCCCTTCTGGATGCTTTCCAGAGAGCTGGGAGCATGGGGGGCTCATCCTACTAGGAATAAAGGAGGAATGAGCAGGTCTGCCTGTGAGCCCAGGGGAAGCAGCTCTGCTCTGCCACTGCTGCTGTGCCCCTTCTCCGTGCTCGGGCATGAGGCTGTGCCAGCGGGTGCTGCTCCCAGGTGCTGCCGGCTGTGCCAGCTGAGTCAGGGCAACACCCTTCCCAGCACGGCTGGTCTCACCGTGGCAGCAGCAGCATGGGGCGGGCTGGTCCCCGTGGTTGGGCTGTGCTGAGTGTCTGGGCGCTCCCCAGTGACTCCGTGCCAACGCTGTCTCACCGGTGGGGAAACTGAGGCAGGAAGCGTGCAGTGCCTGTGACTGAGGCCTGGGTGGCATCTTGCCTGGGGTGACATGGAGCTGCTGGCCCTGTCACAGCCCTGGGCTCCAGTGCTGCCCCACATCCACTCTACAAATCCCAGCACTGCCCAGAGGCCCCAAAGGAGCCTCATGGAGGTCCAGCCATCCTCACCCTGGCTGGGGCAGCTGCTTCCAGGGCAGGTCAGGAATTCTTCAATGAGAGCTTTTTTTTTGGCCATAAATTTCCAATATTGACCAAAACTAAATCTCTCTCAGGGCAGAGTCAGCCTGGATGAATTTTCTGGTTGTAAAAAAAGAGGGGGGAAAATGAAAGAAGGAAACTATCAAAGCTCTGAGTTGGCATTTCCTGAACTAAGTGTTGTATTTTTTTAATTTGGGTGTGTGTGAGAGACGTGGCTTCCCATCCTGCACCGGCATGTCGTGTAACCCCCCAGCAACCCAAATCAAAACAAACTGCTTGGAAAG
The DNA here is from genome assembly GCF_000747805.2 of Chaetura pelagica. Classification (NCBI taxonomy): domain Eukaryota; kingdom Metazoa; phylum Chordata; class Aves; order Apodiformes; family Apodidae; genus Chaetura; species Chaetura pelagica. The sequence continues at coordinate 4,754,491 of NW_009953964.1, forward strand.
GGTTGAAACGGAGCAGTTGGAGCCACAGCCAACCAGCAGTGCTGTCGTGGGGATGGAGATTTGGTTTGGGTTTTGGCTTGTCATTTCCAGAGAGGTTTTATGATTTCTACTTTTCCTTCTTGTGCAGGGTGGACTTTCCCCATCCCTGCCCTCTCCCGGTTGGGTTTTTGGGTGGCCCCTCTGGGCAGAATCTCCTCACCCTCACAGCCTTGTCCTACCCACCTGCCCATCCCAGGCCCCTCAGGTTCCACTGGGAGCTCTGGGAGCCCAAATGGCAACAGCCCAATGCCCCTTCCAGCACCCAAAGGGGCCACCAGCCTCCAGGCCCCGGCAAAGCAGTCAGGGAGCCCAGCAGGCAGCACCAGCTGCAGGCAGGCATGGTTTGCCTGGCTTTTCCCTGCCAGCCGTGGGGAGGGAATGCAGGCCTGTGTGGGAAGGTGCCCACGGGGAGATGCGGGGCGGGCGGTGCTGGGGCTGCGTCAGCAGCCGGGCCCCCCGGGGCGGCGGG
>NW_009953964.1:4755716-4765277 GCF_000747805.2 Chaetura pelagica
TGAGTGCCCGGGAGGCGGCAGGGAGAGATCCCAGTGCCCGGAGAGGCAGCCGCTGCTCGGGATGCCCCGGCTGCCCAGCAGCAGGGACAGGGACGGTGGGTGCATCAGTTCCCTTTGCCAGAGCACGGCAGGGCAGGGGGCTGGGGGAATGTGGTGGGGGACAGGAGAGAAAGAGCAGCCCTCCAGAGCTGTGCTCCACAGGCAGCTCTTGTCCCTCCTTTCTGGCCCAAACTGGGCTGGCACCAGAGTGTAGGTTCTCACCCTGCTCCCAGCCCCAAAGGACTGGCCAGGATAGAGCCGCTTGAGAGTCAAGACCTTTATTTCCCTCAGGGTGGTACATGCAGGGTGTGCAAGTGGTGTGCAAGGCCATCTGCCTGCCATCCACATCCTCTTGCAGTGAGTGGTGACTCACGTGGACATCCATCACCCCCCAGCATGGGGCAGCTGGGGCTGCCTGGCCTGGGTTTCCCACCTCCCCATGTTTGGGGTAGCTGGGGGGGCTCTCCCTCCCACTCATAGCCCCCCCCAGTGGCCCTGTACCTGGTTTGCCAACTCTTCTGCAGGCTGTGGTTCCCCACGGGATGGGCCATCTCCAGCTGCCCAGCCGTGGCCCCAAGAACAGTATTTCCAGGAATCCCCAACGTAGCGCTAAGGGATTCCTGGGAAAACTGGACCCTGAGGGCATGGCAGCCTGGACTCTCCTCCAGCCCTGTATGTCCTTGCATGTGGATGAGGGGAGGGTCCCTGCTGTCCCCCCCTGCCACACAAGGATCCCACATTTCTGTGCGGCCCCTCCAGCTGGTGCCCAGTGCTGGGCTCCCAAGCAAACACACGGGTCCCTTTTCTGCAAGTATAAACCTCCCCACCTTCCCTCCTCCCCCTAGCTCTCTGGAGGGATCTGGAGCTTTGGGGTGAGCCCCTTCCCATAGCCAGGGCTCCTTGTGTCACTCGTCCCAGCAGGTGGGTTCCTGGAGTTCCCCAGGGTGCGCAGTTCCTCCCTTCCCGAGCTACAGTGCTTCATCTCAGACTCCCAATTGACCAGAGATGCAGCACTGCACCTTGGGCTGGGAGACATGAAGGAGCCCGTGGTCACTCTTGCTGTGGCATGTGTCCGTGGGTCGTGCCATGGCAAGGCTGTGTGTCTGGCTGGATGCTGGCAAAGAGGTCTTCCCCCCACCAGAGCCATGTGCCTGCATGCCCATGCCCAGCCCCAGCACGATGGCAGGACACGTCGGATTGGTAGCTCAGCCTGGCCCCAGCTCCACAGGGACAGACAGGGATAGGGACAAATGGTGGGGAGTTCTGCCTCCAAATCCATGTACCCCCCCCAAGAGCTGGTGCCGAGCTGGATGAGAAGTGAGGGTGACAGGAGTTGCCCCAGGGCTCAGTGCTCCCACTCAGTGGGGCCAGGACACACCAGCACAGGGTGGGGCTGTGGGTATCACAGAGCACCTCCCTCCCCACCCTCTGCCCTTACCTGCCCTGGGCCTGAGGTGCATGTGAAACCTCCTGCTGTCCCTCCCCATCCTTGTACCTGTCCCAGTACCCATCAGAGAAGAGCCTGCAGCTGGCCAGCACCTGTTGAAGTCTTCAGTCTTGGCTTCCCCAGCCCAGGCACAGGCCTGATCTATTCCTCAGCCAGCCCTTCCCATGGCCAAGGACCAGGGACTGCAGGAGGGCTGTCACCTAGACCTTCACCCTTGGGTCCAGATGGGCTTCAGGGAGAAGATCCAGGGGGGGGAAGCAAGAGGAGAGGGAGGATGGAGGGAGCGGCCAAGCCCAAAAATGTCTTTTGCAGGCAAACACTAACATCCTGAGCAGAGCTGAAACGTGATAAACAGAACATCTATCACAACTGCTTCCCGCTGCCGGGCCCCGGCAGCCCCGGCGCTCCCAGCAGCCTGACAAGAAGCAGATGGAGCATCTCTGGCATGAGCCCCTGCATCCGGCACCAGCCCCCCCGGCAGGGTGCACCCAGCTGGGAACTGAGGCAGAAACCACTCCATGCAATGTACTGGGCTCCTCTGTCTGCTGCCCCCAGTTCTTGGTAGGAAGGAGTGGGGTGAAAAGCCCCATGGTGCCCAAAACTTGTGGCATCTGTCAGTTGGGAATGAGGTTTGGGAGCAGCCTTGGCCAGCACAGGGTTATCTCCATATCAGCCAGGGCTCTGGCTAGCCCAGAGCTCCAGCCGAGTGTGGGAACAGCCACAGGGACACTGAGCCAGGGGAGGTGCCATGGGAACCCTCCTGCCACCCTGTGCCTTTGCAGAGCCTCTGCCCTGCTGCTGGCCCTGCTGGGCAGTGCCCTGGCCCCACGCACACCCCTGGGAAAGGTCCGCTGTGCTTTCAGCAAGGAGCGATGTGCAGCACTGCAGCCTGCCCCGGGGCCAGCCCCTCAGCACGGCTGGGCAGTGGGCACAGGGGCAGCTCTGCCCGCAGCGTGGGCTGCCTGTGCCCAGGAAGGGGCAGGCGGTGGTGCCTGCGCAGGCAGCGTTCCCGGCGTGCTGGTCCTGCCTGTCTCTTGCCCTGGCCGTGTTTCTGGGGCTGTGCAGTCATCATGTGCCTCCAGCAGCTCTGATGTCCTCAGGGACTCCCCCGACTGAGCCTGTAAGACAGGAGGACAGCAGTCAGCATGGCAGTGCAGAGCCGAGTGTGTGGAGACACCAGCTCTTGGGGCCCTTTGTGGGCAGCTGCTGTGGGGTCCCCTTGGGTGCCCAGCACCCCATGGGATTGGGGACAGCAATGCCAGCAGCTCTATGCACACAAGAAACTCTGATAGCCAAAGACCTTTTGGTTGCTCGAAGTCATATATGCCAAAGCCCAAGGGCATGGGGCACATTCCCCTCTCCCAGTGGCTGGTGGGGAGCCCTGCAGTGGGGCCTGTGGATGGCCCTTGTCCTCTCCCTGCCATTGTTCTGGCCTTGGTGGGAAAAGACGGGATGGAGCCTTCTCTGCCCTCATGGTGTGGGGCGAGAGACCTCAGCTGCCATCCCTGGGGAGGTGGTGGTGGGGGAAGAAACGCCGAGGAAGGCAGGAGGAATGCACTGGGCTGCACATCCTGCCGGGCTGGAGGCAAAACATCTGCCGGGGCCCGCCTGGCCCTGCCTGAAGGGAGGTCCCAGGGGGCAGGGCGGCACCCTCATCCTCCCTCTCATGTCCCCATCACATGTCCCCAAGATGGGGCAAAAAATCCAGCACTGCAGGGCCTGCTCTTACCCCCTTGTCTCCACTCTCAGTTTTCTCCCTCCCAGAAAGGAGGCTGCCACCATGTGTGCCACATGGGCACCATCCTCTGCTCCCTGGCACTCACATTGCTGCTGGGGGACCTCCGTGTTAGGGGACACCTGTGTCCCCTGAGCAGTGTGTGCCAGCAGGAGAGCTATGGCCCCAGCTTGCTCATACCCTCACTCACCTGGGTGCAAACATGCCATGTGGCTTCAGAAGAAGAAACCAGAATAACAAATGGTTGGACTCATGGTCCTACCAACACTGAGGGACCACCAGCCCCCTCTGCATCCCCCAGCCAAGGCTCTCCGGAGAGTACCTGGAGCACAGAGTGCACACCCAGCACAGTCCCCAGCTCCTTCCTTGGTCACACCAGCACTGCCTGGCATTGCCCTTGCTCCTACCTACTGCTCACCTCCAGCCTGTGCCTCTGCCGAGCCGCTTCCCCCGCTGGTGCTCCCGCCCCCATCCCCCCGCCACCCGGCGGGCGAGCGGCTGGGAACTGCCTGCTGCGCTGAGTCAGAGCTCGGCCCTCCCCGTTACAACACAGCGCCCTTTCCCCTCTCCAGGCAGGCCGACGCTGCAGGAAATGTCCTTTTTTAATAGCAGTTGGGATTTGTTTCCTCCTTGAAATTCCCCAGCCCCACGAGGCCAGCCGTGAGGCCAGATCTGGGCTTTTGAGGGAAGCATGAACCCCTCAGCCAGAAGGGCTAGACACCAGTGGTTCTAGGCTTCCCCACTCCCTGGAGGAGGTCAGAAGGCACTGGGTGATGCTCAGCCCCATGCAGGTGCCCTTTCCCCTCCTCCAGGCCCTCAAAATCCTGATCTCCACCAGCTGTTGAGGCTCCATCCCTGCCCCAGCTCAGCTGTGATTCAGCTCTGGTCATCAGCTACCCAAGCAGCCCTGATGCCACCTCCCACTGGCTGAGGGACTCATTGCTTGGTGACACCAGGCAAGGTAAATTCTGCCAAGCACCCCCACCCAGGTGCTTCCTCCCTGGTGCTGAGGGCTGGGACAATGGAGGGCAAGATGTTCTTACTGGAAGAACCTACTCAACTCTATAGGAATTAAAGGGACTGACCCCAGGGCAGCTTCTGCTGTTCGTTGGGTGTCCCTTGCAGGCAGCGAGAGCACAGGGACACTGCTCACTGTCACTTTGCAGACTAAGCTGGTGGTAGGACAGGCCCAATGTTCTTTCCCACTGGCGCCTTCCAGTTCTCCCAGCACCTCCCAGCATCTCCATCCTGTTCCCCGCAGACCACAGTGGCCTCCACAGAGGAGCAGTGCCTCCTCTCTTCCTCCCTCCTCCCTCTCTCCCTCCCTACCTCACCAGTGCCGATATTAAATCAAAGGTTTATGAGAAAATGGAGGGGCCAAGGGAGATCCTAATCTGGTCGCAGGCTGATTAACCCTGAGTTCAGGCTGAGGTCCTGATGCTCAACTATAAATAGCTCTGCCTTCCCTTTCCCATCCTCCCGCCGGGCCTGCAGCGTGCCTGCCCTTTTATGGTCAAAAAGGCAGATTTAGAGACCGAGCGGCCCCCATCTCCCACGCTGGGGGCGAGCCAAGGGGGCCCAGGGGGATGCTGCTCTTTCTCGCTGGGTTTTGCTGGGATAAATTATAATGCCAAGAACAAAGGAACAGGTTGAGAGCAGGGGATGGGTGCAGAGGGGAGAGCGCATCTGGTTTGTGCTCCTTCCTCCCAGGCAGGCAGCCTCTCTCCTGGTACCAGAGCAAGGGAGAAATCACCTAATTTGGTGTCTCTGAGGAGAGCCAGGCTCCTCTGCACCCCGGTGGAACAGCAGGGACAGCAGGAGGGAGCCCAGGCACAGATAAGGCCTCTGTGACCTCTGAACTGCAAACGCAAGGTGACATCTCCCTGTTTGTCACCTCAAGGCAGGGGACTGACACCACCATCCCAGCCCGGCCACCACTGTGCCTAGTCCTGTGCTACCATGCAGAACCCACTGGTTCCTGCACAACCGCCAGTGCCCATTGCTGTGGTGAGGAGCTGAAACCCTCCATCAACACTAGAGTGTGGCCTGGGGATGAGGAAGAGCCTCCAGCGAGGAAGGAGCTGCAGAAAGGGGATCCATGGCCATCACCTTTCCCATAGCTTCAGCTCTTCCCCACTGCCCCCCCCTACTGACCACCATCTCCCCTTCCATCCTTAGCTGGTTTCCTCCTCCCAGCACTGCTTCTCCCTCCACAGGGCAGCGCAGCCCTGCTCACCAGTGAAGGTGTTTTGGGGGTGCAGGGAGCCCACCAGCAAGGGCTGATGCCTGGTGTCCCTGGTGCCGGCCCCGGGGCACATGGAGCGTGGGAGCGGGTGCCGGCACCAGCCCTCTTGCTCTGTTTACACATCACATTCCTGGTCCGGAGGAAGTGGTGCAGGGGTGAAATCCCAGCGGGGACAGGCCATCACGTCACCAGCCTCCAGTCCTTGCTGGGAAGTGCTGGTGGGAACCCAGAGCATAGTGGAGGGAGCTCCCCACGGACACTGTTCCCAAGCGGTGCGGGGCGACTGCTCCAGCATCCTCCTTGCTCCCTGGACTCTGCTCCCCACCCTGCTCTTCCATGGCTCCCAGCTGGAGCTGGCCAGAGGAGCAGGTGGGAAGGACACTCCTTGGCATGGCGGGCATACAGGAGCTCACAGGAGTCCAGCCTGGAGCTGGAGGGACTGGGAGCAGTGAGGCTCCCTCTCCTCTGGTGGAGGCACAACCATAGTGTGGCTGGAGCTCATTAAGCTACCAGTGCTCTTGGCTGCTTATCCGGGCTTTTATCATCTTATCTGTGCTCCAGCAAGGGAGAGGGGGAGTGGGGAGGGGGGTGTGCAGCATCGCCTGGACATGAGAAGCACCCAGTTAGTAAATCACTTCCCCCACAGGCCCCAGCTTTCCCAGCCCTGCCTGCTGCCTGCCTAGCTGAGCAGTAAAAGACCCTAAGAGAAAATGCCCTAAATGGGACAAGCTCCCAGCAAGCAGGAGATGAGACATGGAAAAAGATTTAGCACAAAAGTTACATCAAGACTGATTCTCAGGCACCATTTGCCTGCAGCCAGGGAGCCAGGGTTCCCTGTGCCAGCAGACCCTCTGGCAGGGCTGGCCAGGGAGCACCCATCGAGTGGGGTGAGCAGTACAGCTCCTCTGTTCAGGTGCCATGGGGCTTGTGGGGGCTCAAGGAGGGGAATAATAACAATCAGATTGAAAATAAGGTTGAAAATGGAGGGGGAAAAAAGAAAGGGCAAATCTGCAATGAAGGATCCCAGGTAAGAATGCCAGGCTGGAAGAGAAAGGTGTTGATTAACGACCAGTGAGTCTGTCCCGCAGTGAGCACCAGGGTGACCTGTTGAGCACCAAAGAGTATCTGCCCCACACACAGCATGGCAGGTCCCACAGCCCCATCCTCAGGCCCTGTCCACTGCCATCTCTTGTCCCAGGGAAGCTGCTCATCTACCTCCCAGCAGAGCTCAGCCCCAGGAGAGGCAGTGCCATCCTTTACCTCCTGGCCCTGTGTTGCCCACCACGAAGGCTGTCCCTGCAGAGCAGGGAAGATGTGCTCCCTCCCTGCAGTCTCAGGGAAAAGACCTGGCTGCCTGCACACTGCTGGCTGCTGTGCTGACCACCTCCTGTAGCCCCAGCACTGCATGGCACTGTGCTTCCCTGCTTTGGTAACCGTGAGACAGGGAAGATATTGGTACTCAGCACCTCTTCTTTCAACGTCTTACATCAAACAGACCCTGGCCAGGCTGGCTGCCCCTCACTCAACCTGACCACAATGTGTCTGGTCATCTAGCAAACGGCCACACACAGTGTGCACCTAATGCGGGCAAGGGGCTGGCCCTAGGGGCTTGTCGGCCCTTTAGAAACCCATGGGCAGCATGACCATGCCCAGCTTGTTCACCAGCACGGAGCACCTTTGTCCCTCACCTCCACCCCACAGCAGCACCGCTGTGCTGCCCGGCAGGGGCCGGCTGTGCCCGCACCGCAGCTTCTCCCGCCCCAGGACAGCACTGGCACGGCCACACCAGCTCCGTGCTCAGCTCTGCCGGCTGCTCGGGCTGGATGTGCGGTGGGAATTGGGCTGCTGCTGCCAGGAAGGGTCTCTGCCCATCCCTAGAGCTGCCCAGGGCACTCACCGGCCCTTTTCCCTGCCCGGGCAGGCATCGCAGGGAAGTGGGACAGAGAGAGTGCTCCCCCAGCACCAGCTGGTCTGCAGCCATGGGACATGTGCTGGGCTTCATCCCCCCAGCCAGAGCCTCCTTCAGTGCAGGATCTGCTCTGCCTGCCTCCTCCATGTGCTCCCGACCAAGGTCAAAGGATGGTGAAATGGCTCCAGAGCTCAGATTTCCAGCCTCTTGCCTCATCGTTTGCTGCTGGACTCCAGCTCACTCATCAAGACAAGCTTTTGCTGTGTCTGCCCTACACGGGTTAAGGCACTGAGGCTTCCCTGGGGAGTGTGCTGGGGTCTGCAGCCCCCTGTGCTGCCCGTGCTCCTGCCCTGCCACACCACTGCCTGTGGGATGGGGGGATGAGCACAGGAAGGTTTTGCTGGGGGTGCAGAGAAACAAACCTCAGAAAAGCCTGGTCAGGAATAAAGCTGGTTCTTGGATAGAAAAGGAGACCAAGAAAAGAAAGGGGAAAAAAAAAAAAAAAAGAAAAAGCCCTTAATCATCTCCAGACTGCCTCTTGTCAAGCACGGAGGGAAATGCCACTCTGTCCAGCAGCCACCCAGAGCTGCAGCCTGTCTAGACACAGCCTTCCCCGAATTCCTGCCGGTATCTGCTTGGGAAATGTTTCACGGGGACTTCTGCCTGTGTTTGTTAGAAATAGACTCCTCTCCCACAGGCTGTCAGCAGGGAGGCAATGGAGCTCCCTTCAGCAGGGCACCCTGGCCGGTGAGCAGGGGCCAGGAAGCTGGGACAGGGACAAGCAGGATAGCCCTGTGCCAGGGACACTGCCACTGGGACGGGGATGCACGTCATGTCACATCGGTGTGTTCCTGTCCCCATGTGCAGCATCTCAGTGCTGACATGTCACAACTTTCCCAGGAGCAGCCAGTGACAGCAGGAAGCCCTTAAAGCACAGCAGGATGGAGACAGATTAGGACCATGGTGGCCACAGCTGCCCTAAGAGATTACAGTGCCCTGATTACTTTCACTGTCCCTTTGCAGAGGGATGCACAGCCCATATGGGAGCTTGCTCCCCTGGGGATGGCATTAGGCCCTGGCTGAATCCACTGTCCTTGTGCTGGACCCAAAGGACAGCTGGTGGTTGTCCCTGTGGCAGTGGGAGCCACCCTGCAGAGGAAAGACATGGAAGCTTGCTGCCACATGCCTGCTGGGAACAGTGTCCCCAGGTGACCTGCTGGGAGGGAACAGTCACTGCTGGTGCCCTGGGAGAGAAGGGACAGGACAGAGTCAACCACAGCCCTGGCAAATGCAGCACTGTGTCCTGCAAGGGACGGGCAGAGAGGAGGCACAACCCAGACAGCCTTGGGGAATCTTGGCAAGGGCTGAGCTCAAGGCTGTCTAGGAACAACCCGTGTCCCTCCGCTTGCGCCAGCAGCCCTGCCATCGCCTGCCGCGTGCCCTGTGCCCTCCCTACCAGCCCTGCAGCCAGGCCAGGGCCCAGACACTGCTTCCCACAGGGCAACCACGCTTGGCAGCTGCTGTTGCAGCTCCAAGGGGATGAGGATGCAGCAACTGCTCACCCAGTGGGCGACAGAGCAGGGAAACGTTGGCAGCTGGGAGCACAGCAGCGGTACCACAGAACACTCTCGGTCAGTGTGAGTGCACTGGGTAGGGTGGCTGCAGCACCCTGCAATACTCCGGTGATAAAACCCAGCTCCATCCCCTCCCCAGCCTGTTTTCCCCCCAAAATGGCAGCAGCATGACTGGCCAGAGGAGCCGAGCGAGCAGCCCGTGGCCCCTGCTGCATGGGGAGCCTGCCCACCCAGGCTTGCCTCAGGCTTCTCTTTTTTTCCATCCTAGACGTACACAAAGCAGAAAACAGTTCCTCCCCAAGCTCCAGGAGGACTCTTCCCTGCCTCCAAAAACTGCGCGAGCCCCATCAAGCCCCTCTCCCAGGACAGAGCTGTAGGGACAGATTTTGGGCAACCTCTCTGCTTGGGACCACCTGGCCCCGAGGTGGCTCTGGCCGTTCCTTGCCACCTCTGTGCCCAGCGGGTTTTCCTGCTGGCACCCCATGGCCCTGCTCTGCTTGCCTCCCCTCCTCCTTAGACACCATGCACCTGGGGTGGGGGCAGCCCTGCTCACCTCCCCACAGCTGGCTAGTACAAGCATCCTATGGCTGGCAGAGGGGGATGCTGCTTTCC
>NW_009953964.1:4766953-4767856 GCF_000747805.2 Chaetura pelagica
TGGCTTCTTTTTTTTTCCACCCTAGACGTACACAAAGCAGAAAACAGTTCCTCCCCAAGCTCCAGGAGGACTCTTCCCTGCCTCCAAAAACTGCGCGAGCCCCATCAAGCCCCTCTCCCAGGACAGAGCTGTAGGGACAGATTTTGGGCAACCTCTCTGCTTGGGACCACCTGGCCCCGAGGTGGCTCTGGCCGTTCCTTGCCACCTCTGTGCCCAGCGGGTTTTCCTGCTGGCACCCCATGGCCCTGCTCTGCTTGCCTCCCCTCCTCCTTAGACACCATGCACCTGGGGTGGGGGCAGCCCTGCTCACCTCCCCACAGCTGGCTAGTACAAGCATCCTATGGCTGGCAGAGGGGGATGCTGCTTCCCCCTGCCTCTCATGCCCAAAGCAGGCACTGGGCAGCGTGGGAGCGGCCATGCTTACAGGGAGTCTCGGCACCCATTGCCCCCATCCCCACCACCCCACGCACCCACCCTGCCCCTCCATCCACAGGCACCTACCTGCCACCCCAGCCTGCAGCGAGGCACCGCAGGGACATGGGCACTGCCCGCCGTCTCCTCCCGGCACATTATAACCTGCCACTGGGACCCTGGCTCTGCCAGCTGGGGTTTTTTAAGCGGGCCGTCACGTGGAGCCGCCCCACGACCCGCCGCCGCACAGCCCAGTGTTGCTTTTACCCCCTAAGGAAGGGCTGCTTGACAATTTTCATATTTCTTCTAAATTTGGAGATTTCAGACAATGCTGGGAGGCTTGGCTCGGGATGCCAGAGGCCCATGTGGAAGTCATTAAGTCAGAGAGGGGGAGCGAGGGAAGGAGGGCTGGGGGGAGCGGGGGGAGGAGAGCAGCCAGGGCTGCCGTGGCTGCCAGCAACCCGGCCGGGGACCCAAGCCCTCCCACCCGGG
>NW_009953964.1:4768036-4775156 GCF_000747805.2 Chaetura pelagica
TGGAGGTGGCTCGTGATTCCCATTACTTTGAAAAGCTCCATCTGGCCTAGGGAAAAAAAAAGAAAAAAGAAAAAAAAAAGGCGTTTCGGAGGCAACGGGGCTCTCACCAGGCTGCCTGTGTGTGCAGGGTGAGATCCCCGGGTGCTGGTGGGGCTGGGACCCCCATGGGACTGGGAGTGGCCAGGGCTGTTGGGCTGGATGCACGTGGCACCTTTTCCCCAGGTTTTAGCAGCACAGGGAGCTGGTGTGGGAGCTCCATCACCGCAGGGGCCGCGTCGGCCCCGGCCCCTCCCGGCCCTGCAGGGACCATAAGTCCATGTATGGCCTCCAGCCGCTCTGGGGCCACGTTAATGAGCTGCCAGTTGGCAGCTTGGGAGGCAAACACCCAGCACCAAAGCACCTTCATCCTCTTGCACTGTCTGTCAGCCCCCAAGCATGGCAAGAAAGGGGGTTGCTTCTGCTCCAGGCTGGGGAGCAAGGCAAAGGCACCAACAGATTCTTTTCTGGGATTTCCAATGTGATGTCACTCCCAGAGGGGAACAAAGAGCTTGTCTTGGGTCTCATGCCCCAAGAGGTCCCCTGGCTTGTGGGTGGGAGCTCCATCCTGAGCCACACACAGGCACAGCACTGGAGGTGGCTGCTCAGCACTCCTGGTGCCTGGGGACATGCAGGCACTGCCTTAGCCTCACCGGAGACAAACATGGAGTAAAAGTCTAGCAGGGCAGGACTTCCATCAGCAACACATCCCAGACAGGCCAGGAAAGGAGCAGGGTCCTACCATCCCCAGATGCCCAAGCTGAACAGAGCCAAAGCCAGGACCATGGCCCCTGAGCCACTTTGCCAGGCTTTGCGTAGGGCCAGTGTTGAATGCTCAGGAAGCCCTCCTGCTCCCCCCAGACTTATGTACCACCTCAGCACCAAAGCCCCAGCTACGGGAGCTGAATGTCCCTGTGGCACCTCTCTGTGTCCCCTGGGACATTCCTCCCACACTGAGGCAACGCTGGGCACTAGCCCCCTCCCCCCACTAGCCTCATACACCTGCAAACCAGGCAGTTCCCAGCCTGGCACAGCTCTAGATGTCATGGATGTCTCAGACTCATCCATCCCCATCACCTGGGAGAGATGAAAGAAAGCAGGCTGGCAAAGCCAGCTCTGAACCAGCTGGCCTGGTTTGGCTCAGCTGCTGAAGAAACACTCACCACTGGAAAGACAGCACGGACAAGTCACTTTGGAAGTTAAACAGGCAAGGAGGAGAGGCAGTGCCTGCCAGGCTGCTGTGGAGCACCTGGCCACAGTAGCTGGCTCTGGGGATGGCACCCTGAGGTGCGAGCTGGGCCAGCAGGGAGCAAAAACAGTCCAGAGGAGTTGAACCGGTGGTGGGATTCAGCAGAGGGAGGGACAAGCTGTCCACGAGCTTGCTGCCCTGCCAGCTGTAGTAAAAAAAAAAAAAAAAAAAAAGGAAACTGGACTCTCTTTTTTGCAACACTACACACACCCTCACATGCACACTCACTCGCTCCTTCCATCCCAGGCACCCTGCAGCAATGAACACTGCAAAAAAATGCAGAGAAATGTAGGAACTGCTGTATATGCAGCCCTGCTCCCTTCTCTGCGAGTGGCAGTGCCTGGACCTGCCGGCAGGACGCCCAAACCCGGGGGGAGGGAGGCAGCTGGTGTCCCCCAAGGAGCCAGAGCCCCCACTGAAATACCGGGCCAGGAATACGAAGGACTTCCCTGGGGCTGCTGGCAGCCGACTGGGGGGAAAACAACACCGTGCCTGTCTCAGTCCCCGCACACACAGACAGCCAGGGGCTTGATCCCGCCATAGCCCAGGAGGTGGAAGCTCCCAGCAGCTCTGCCTGCCGTCCCCAGGGCTGGGTGTGCCAAGGGAGCACAGCCCTGCTGCCCCACAGCGGGGGCATTTCCCTTCCACGCTGTGCAGATAAGCCTTGGTGTGCAGCACAGAGCAGCGACAGCATGTGTGACATGTCGCCCAGGACACGCTGTGACTCCTCCCTGGGCACAGAGCCCACCCAGGCCACCTCTGATCCCCATACCCCTCACTGTGTCACCCACTCTGTGTCTAGATACAGAGCTCATCCCCGTCCCGTGCCCTGGAAGCCCAGCACCCTCCCCAGCAGCCAGCACCTCCCAGCCCCTGCTGCTCTCCATCCCCTCTCCCCTCTACACAGCCAAGCAGCCCCTGCTCTTGGTGGGCTGGCTTTGGGTGAAGCACAACTAACTGCTGCCATTAAACAAACCCTATAATTAGAAACCAGGTTTCCTAAATGAAGTGAAAAATGTAACGCAAGGCTCTGTTCACTCGCTGGATGCTGCTCTCTTGTTCCATGACCCAGGAGGGTCGTGCCCTGTGGTTTCTGAGAAGCCTTAATAAGGTAATGTTTAGGAGGTTACTATCTTTACAACTCTTGTCTTATTACATCTCCATAAGAAAAACATTTGGGGCAAAGCAGGATTCCTCAGCGAGGGTTTGTTTTTGTTACTCCTGCGCCAAGATGCTGCCCAGCGATCCCTCCCCGCCACAGATTCAGTTTCACTATCTCCACAAAAGCTATTTTTATTTTTTTTCTTTCCCCATCCCCGGCCATTCTCCAGCCCCCTCGGCTGGACGTGAGGGCCTGGGTGGTCTCAGGCAGTCAGGACCGCCCCGCTCTGGCCTCAGGCAGGTGGGGAGGGCAACCACTGGCTGCCAGCATAGGGCAATGCCACAGTGGAGTGGGAGCCCCCCAGCAGGCTCTGTGCAGCTGTTCCCTCCTTCCTGAGAGCCCAGAGAGCAGTAAGAGAGAGACCCCTTTCCTGTGAACCCTGCTAACGTCCAAACACACCAAATTTACAGCCTTTTCATCTGCTGCCTGACATGAGAGGGCGCTGCTGGGGGCACGTTTCTCAGCCCATATATTGTTACACTACAGAGCAGGCAGCCCCTGCCCCCTGTCTCGGTTCCAGGGGCAGGATGGTGTGATTAATGGGCAAGCTGGGCTGGAGCAGCTCTGAAGGTGACCTTCAGGACTGGCCTGTGCTGCTTTGTAAATCCCTTCTCTCCACAGACTGTTAAAAGAGCAGTATGAGTGAGCAGTGGATGGGAACCTGCCCTAACTTCAAACCACCAGTTCTCCCCCTGGTGATGTCTTCCCAGGAGCTATGGGGTCCCTGCATGTGCTGTAGTGGCCCCCGTGCCCAGAGCTGTGAGAAGAGGTCTGAGTTGAGCATGACCTGCCAGGGCAGACATCAGTGCCACCGTCAGGCTTTCCATTTACATCCGCCCTCTGCCTTGCCCTGGGAAACTGGGAACTTGGACATCTGCCCATGAGCAAAAGTCACCAAAGCCCTAAAAATAAGAGGTTTTCTCCTTACAGACCTGGAGGGCATTGCTGCCCTGCAAACACATCCCTGGGAGCTCCCTCCAGCCCTGTGGCCTTGCAGGCAGACCAACAGGGATAGCTCCAGGCTGCTCCATGTGCCTCCCATGGGGCTGGAGGACCAGCCCCTCCCAAGGCCAGGAGCTGGGATGCAGAAGGTGTCCTGGCAGGACTGAGTCTCACCTTTACAATCCAGCTTGAAGCTCACCCACCCCTCCAAAGCACTCAGGGTTTGGTGTCTGACCACTGCCTTGGCTGCCCTAGGCTGCAAGGGGAAGCAAAATTAATTATTTGGAAACCCACCATTGCCCATCTGTTCTCTGTGCTGGTAGGCAGTGGGGCCAGGAGCCCAAAGGGTTAGGAAAGGTGTGAGTGCAAGCATGGGGAACATGGAGGGAGCAGGGCATGGGGCCAGGTGCCCACTGGGCTTGGCAGCCTGATGGGACCCATGCCCAGGCAAAGGCAGCCCCTGCAGCCTCCCTGCCTGGCGGAGACCACGGATCTGCCCGGAACCGTCCTGTGGGGAGCTGGGGCTGCCCTGTGCAAAGGACCTAGAGAGGTCCCACTGGGACCAGGGTCTGTCCCTGCCCCTCGCACCGGCCCCTCCAGTCCTTCCCCACGGCCACAGCGGGGTGAGCCAGATGCAGGGCAGCAGGAGCCGGGCGCTGTGCCGGGCAGGGGCGGAAGGAAGCGGGTGTTTCCAGCACGGGGAGCAGGAGAGCAGGCTTTTTCCATCAGGTGTTCTGTCTCCAGCACCAGAAAGCAAAAATAAAACAAAAGGCAGGAGAGACGCGAGGCAGGAGGAACCTGAGTGTCTGGACCGTGTAACTGGCGACGTGCTGTAAACGCTGTGCCGGTGATGGATGCGCCGGCGGGGCCGCAGCAGGATGTGCGGGACACTCGCCCGCCCGGCGCTGCCGGCAGCTGCTCGCCCGACGGCTCCCGCCCCCCGCCAGCCTCCCTGCTGCCCCGGGGCTGCCTGCTGGCCCCCAGCCCCACAGGACTGCCCTGCACAGCCCTGCCAAAACCTGGCTGTTATCTCATCCGCGTGATCCAAAGGGCGTGATTTACAGACAGCCCGGAGCGTCCCCCATCCCCGCCCAGGGAGGCAGAAGGGCTGCTGAGACAGCCGGATCAGGGCCATATAAACAATGCTGCCCTTTGATGCAGTCCCAGGCACAGCGCTGTCACCCTGCCCCGGCCACAGCTCCCCAGCACCTCTCAGCAGCTCCATGGCCACAGCATCTGCATTGGGCAATTCCCCCCTCTCAGGGAGGGTGGGAACTCTGGGGACAGCATTGGCGTCATGGGGGTGTAGGAGGGGACGAGTCCCTGGCCCATGGATGGCTGCACCCACCCTGCTCGATGCCAACAACAAAGTCCTGGCCGCCCTCACTATCCAGGCCGTGGCTCTGTGTTTATGCAATGGCAGGAGCTGGCAGAATTAAGCACTTTTTGTTCTTCCCTTTTTTGAGAACAGGGAGTTTTAATTCCCACCAAACAATGTTCTTTTTCCAGCAAGCTTAAAATAAGCCTTTTCGGCCTGGGCGTCTCTGGAGCTGCTCAGTGCTGAGCGGGCCTTTGTGCAAATATGGATGTGAGCTCCATGCTGCCAGCTGGGCCAGCTGTTACCTGCCAGGGGGCAGAGGGGGGACACGGGAGGACCCCGTGCTTGCCCTTGCACTGGTGGCCCCAGCCCCAAGCCCTCCTCCCCACCAGAGCTGGCTCGCCAGAGCCCACTTACGTTTGATGGGTGGAAAATGTTGCTCACCCAGAGGCAGGAGGTGCCGCAGCCGCACCGGAGCCTCTCGCCTGCCCTGGCCACGGGTGGGTGTGTGCTCAGGTGTGCTGGTGCCTCACACACCCCACGGAGAATCCAGGCTCAGGAGCAGGCTGGTGCCCAGAGCAGCAGCCATGCCCTTCAGAGTGGCCCTAGCAGTCATACTGCTCACCACAGATGAGCCAGCAGCTCCCATCCCAGCAGGGACATTTCTGCCTGTGAAAAAAAGGCAAATACCGATTTTCTGCCAGGGTGGGAACTGGGATCTGCTTCCCCCCATTCCCTTACCTCCTGCCAAGCCCAGCCCAGCCCAGCTACCCTGCATCCCTCTACCCCAGGACCTTGAGTTGGCTGGGCACACAGCAACAGGTTCCATGATGGCTACCCTGGGAAATATGCCTCTGGGTTTACTCAGAGCAGGGACAGCCTACCTTTACGGTCCCTCCTGCCCTATTTTGGGGCCTGTTCCTACTCTCCAGGCTCTGCTTTCCACCCCAGTTTCCCATGGCAGAGGGTAAAGTGGTAGGGAGGTAGCAGGGATGAGCACATACAATAAAAGCACATTCCCTCTCACCTTTGGGTAACCCACTCACAGGGGAGCTGTGTGGGGGTTTCCAGCTCTTTCTGGCCACCCACTCCCTCTCCTCCCCCCGTGGGTCTGACTCCAGCACACCCTGCTGCCACAGAGGTGGCTCCATGGTTGACACAGGCACACGGAGGCCACCAGCCCCCCCATCCCAGCTGGGGGCAGGGGCTGGCTGTGACCCAGCTGCCCGTACACCCCGGCCCCTTCCCTCATGTGAGGCCGGTGGGGAAAAGCCGTCTGCACCCGCCCCCACCTTCCCTAGCTTATCAAATTTGGCCATGTCTGAAAAGCCCTGGTTTCCTTTTCACCAAAAAAGATCAAAACTGGGTAATTGGCTGCCGGCGCGGATGCCTCTGAGCCTCTCTCATGTGTAAACAGCATTGCCGAGCGCTGACACAACGCAGGCGGCTGCGGCACAGGCAGGCACCCTCCGGGCGCCCCAGCCCCGGGGCTGCTCACCGGCCCTGCCTGGGGGATCAGGGAACAGGGGCTGAAATCCCTGGGGTGCAGGCAGGGGCTGGCTCAGCACCCCAGGAAAGGCAGGTGGCAGAGGGCTGGGTGCTGCCAAGGCAGGTGGGTGCAGGGACTTTGCTGTGGAGAGGTCCCTCTGCCAGATCCCCGAGGTGACAGAAGGGACACACTGCTCAGTGCACAGCATCAGACCTCACCTGAGGGGATGGCAAGGATCCCAAAACGCTGTGCTGTTGTTGCCCTTGGGGCTGTTAATGTGGGCTAGGGCTCCTCTGCAGGTAGGAGCAGATGTGCTGCATTCCCTGCTGCATCCCGGGGATAGCGAGCCTGGGAAAGAGGAGATGGGCAGCGTGGGTTGGGGATGCAATGAGTTTTACCCCATTTGCAGCGTTTTCTAGAGTCCCAGTTCCCGAACTGGGAAAAGGAGGTGGAAATCACCCACCACCCTACAAAGCACAAGGGCTTTCAAACCCCTGGGGATATACAGGGAGTCGGGATTTAAAGGGAAACTCAGTATCTGAAGCTGCCGCGAAAGCTGGTGGTGCTGGGGAAGGAGCGAGGAGAAAAGGGAGGCAGGAAACACCAGACAGAGGTGGAGCAGCCCCCAGAGCCGTCCGGCCTGCGGAGCATGGAAAGGGCCCCTCCAG
This sequence comes from Chaetura pelagica, assembly GCF_000747805.2. NCBI lineage: Eukaryota > Metazoa > Chordata > Aves > Apodiformes > Apodidae > Chaetura > Chaetura pelagica. The sequence continues at coordinate 4,774,901 of NW_009953964.1, forward strand.
GGGAGCGGGGCAGACCCTGCGGTCCCTGAGCGTGGGGAACAGCACCGGGCACCCCTGCCCCGGCTGGGCGGGCAGGGGAGGAGGGATGCAGGGAGGGCTGGAGGGAGGAGGGAAAGCGGAGGGGAGGGAGAGATGCTGGGAGGGAAGTTGCGGGTGAGGGACGCAGAGAGGAAGGACAGAGGGCTGGAGGTGCGGTTGGGTGGAGGACAGCACCATCGTGTGGCACAGTGGCTGCCCAGTCGCAGGGACACGGACA
>NW_009953964.1:4779772-4780236 GCF_000747805.2 Chaetura pelagica
CCACCACTACCCCCGCTCCACCCCACCATGCAGCTCTGGTGCCCAACCCCCAAGGGCAGCCGTGAGCAGAGCTGGTGCGTCCCCACGGCCAGGAGCTCGGATTTCAGGGCAAGAGGGGAAGAGTTTGGGGACAGACACACCCAGAGGTGCAGGAAGTGATGAGTGCTGTCACCTTACCGCTGGGCAGAAGAGTCTGGTGGCTCCCGGGGACAGCAGATGGTGGCACACAGATGATGGTGAACCCTCAGCTGTCCTCCCAGGGACAGCAGGACAGCCCCAGGCCACCTGCACACTTTGCTGCCATTGCAGGACACAGCCCACCCTTGCTCCTCCCGCAAGTCCCTGCTTCCCGTGGCCCTGGCAGGGCTGTGACCCCACTGGTGCCACCACCAGAGAGCCCAAATCCCCTCCCCAGGGCAGAGGTTTGCCCATCGAGTCCCTCTAGGCTTTCAGGTCTAGAGAGG
>NW_009953964.1:4780516-4785673 GCF_000747805.2 Chaetura pelagica
GGGTGGCTACCTGGCTTTGTTGGCTTGGGAGTTGCGTGCTGGGCCCTGCCAGGCCCATTGCTCCCACGCCTCGCGTGGCAGCAGCCTCAGGGAGCAAAGCAGCACCGTCCGGCCGGACAGCCCGGCACCGGAGGGGGAAAACAGCCCCAGCTGAGCGGTCCCGGCCCCGGGACACCGCACACCCTGGGGAAGGGCTGCGGGACGGCGGGCAGGGTGCGGGGCTACACTGCAGCCAGCTGCAGGGACACGAATAGCAGGACTACAGAAAGCAACTTTGTTCGCTGCTGGGCAGCCTGCCGGGTGCCAGCACATGGGAGCTCGTCTCTGTGAGGCCAGAGGGAGAAGGAAAGGAAAAAGCATCTTTCTTTCTCTCTCACCGTCCCCAGAGCACAGAGGGAGGGAGAGGAGGATTTGGATAAAGATCCCATTCTTGACTGTCATCTGTAAAGCTCCTTTTAAACCAGAGGCTGCCCAGGTACAGCCTGAGCTGAGGGTGTACCCATCCCTGCCAGCAAGCAGCTACTTCTGAGTGGGCAGGGAGGAGACGGCACAGCTGGGGCAGCAAGGGCAGGGGCACTTTGGGCAACACAAATTGCCACTTGCAACCAGGGCGAGGGGCTTTGCAGCCACGAACATCAGCTGGTGCTTGGGCTGGGAACTCACCCTGGCTGTGTACCCACCACTCCTGCAAACTGCGCTTGTGTACTTCTGTGTGTCTTGCCCTTTGGGGGTTGCATGTGCTACCCCAAAGTCAATGTGGTCCTGTCATGGCCTGGTGACCCATGAGAGGTGGGAGGGCTCCCCTTCTGCACCAGCCCTGTGGCCCAGGCAGCCATGCACCATCCTCCTTCCTCCTCAGCTTCTCCTTTGCATCTTCACCTTTGCCATGGTCCTGGTCCCTGAAGCAAAGGACCAAAGCAAGGCAGCAAAGGGCAGGAGAAGGGGCCCAGTGAAGCCCTCCACAGCCATCCCTGCCCTGGCCTTGGCCCCAGCCGACCCCTACACCTCCATGGCAGACTACGAGCGCAGCATCCAGGACATGGTGCACCAGCTGAGGAACAGCTCTGAGCCAGGAGACACCAAGTGCCGGGTCAACCTGAGGCTCTGGAGGTCCAACCGGCGGAGCCTGTCCCCCTGGGCCTACAGGTGAGCTTGGGAAAGGGACATGCAGAGCAGCTCTGTGCCAGCAAGTGCTGTGGTGGCCACAGCTCCAGCCTTGTGGGGCTGCAGTGGCTGCCAGGGGGTGCGATGTGACGCCCCATTTCACCCTGCCTGTCCCCAGCCACCCACCGCCTCCAATCTTACCATCTCTCCAGCCTCGTATTGCTCTCCCTCTCCTCCAGCATAAACCACGACGCCACGCGGATCCCGGCAGACATCCCGGAAGCCCGATGCCTCTGCACCGGCTGCATCAACCCCTTCACCATGCAGGAGGACCGCACCATGGCCAGCATTCCCATCTACAGCCGCCTGCCTGTCCGCCGCCTGCTCTGCCCGCTGCCCGGCGAGGCTGGGCACAAGGCCTCGGGCAAAAAGTGCCACAGGAAGTACCAGATGGTCATGGAGACCATTGCCGTGGGCTGCACCTGCATCTTCTGAGGGTGCAGAGCTTAATCCCTGCAGCCATGCATGAGCATCTAACCGGCTTGCTCTTGCTTCCTGAGCTTGCCCAATCCTCTGGGAGAATGTTGCCTGGTCAAGCCTGGTGTGAGGAGAGCCCCTATGCAAGGAGATGGCAGCTCCAAGAGCTCCCCAAAATCCCCCTGCAGACTCCATCAGCCTCAGCCCAATGCAGCCACCTTAGGGACACCCAGATATGCAGCCTTGCAGCCAGCCTCGCAGCAAGACACCACCCCAAGCCCCTTCACCTGCAGGGAGGAGCTCAGTATGGTGGGCTGTGGGAGACAGCTGCCCCCAGATCCCTCTGGCTGGGCAGGATCAGGCCTCCTCCTTTCCCCAAGTCCCCATTTGCCTTTGTTCAGTCCATCAGTGCAACAGTTCTGGGAGCACTCAGTCCTCCCCAGCCCTCCCCTGCCCACGTACCATCTCCTCTGCACTGGGCCAGGCAGCCCAGGGAGGGGGAGAACCAGAAGGGGCTTTGGGGCATTTCTGAGGTCCTCAATAAAGCGCATTGCTGGCCACCGGATGAGCTGCCCTTGCTTCAGCCCATCGTGCTGCCCACCCAGGGGCTGCCCAGCCTCCTCCCAGTGAGGCTCTGCTGCCCTACAAAACACAGCTGAGCCCCAAGCCCAAGGAAGCCTGGATGCCCCTGGAAACAGGGAGCACCCAGCAGCAGGCACCTCTCACTCCAACAGCCCACCCTGTATGCCCATGCCCAGGGCACCAGGCCCTGTGAGCAGGGCTAGGCTCCTCACACTCATGGCATGGGAGCGGCCACGGGACCTCCTGTCCCAGCTGGGCCAGCCCTGCCACCAAGTTCCACCCTTTTCAGAGGAAAAGGCACAGGCTCCTTTCCAGCAGAGCCTGGGGAATGGGGAACCAGGGAAACTGAGGCACACAGCACAGACACACAGCAACACCAAACAGGGGCTATATTCCTGAAGGTGACGCGTGTTCAAGTCATCCAGGGCACAGCTCATCCCCTCTTTCCCAGCCCCAAACCCCCTGGTGTCCCCAAGGCAATAAATACTCTCCAGGCTACTACACACCAAAGTTTCCAGCCCACCACCTCCCCCAGTGTCACAGCTCAGTCTTCACCTTGTGCATCAAGTCCTTCTGGTCGATTTTCTCCAGGTCCTGGTGCCAGCGGTTGTAAGCCAGCAGGGCCACGTTTTTGGCTGCCACCGCTATCATCTCCATGGAGCTGGCCACCCACTCCACACCACTGAGGTAGAAGAGGTTTTCGTGGAGCACAATGGGCGGGAGGGACTTGGCAGCATCGTAGCGGGGATACGCCTGCCACTCGGTCACCTGCACCGAGTAGTAGGACCTGAAGAGGGTCTTCAGCTGCTGCTTGTCCAGTGGCTGCTGGGAGAGGACACGCCACACCGCGGCCTCCTGGGGCTGCTTGCGGCGGAAAGCTGCCGAGATGTTGACGGGACAGATGTTGTCCATGGCGTTGAAGAAGAGGTTGGGGGTGTCGGTGGTGAGGATGCTGGCGAAAGGGAAAAGCTTGGGGTCAGGGAAGCCAAAGTAAGAGGAGTTGAGGTAGCCGTGCACCACGGAGGTGACAGAGGGCTGGAAGGCTCTGAGGAAGTCGGCGATGGGTGGCTCAAAGTTCTCAAAGGTGAAGTTACTCCTGCTGGGGTGCAGGGGAGTTGTCACAACCACCATGTCATAGAAAGCTGAGCCCTGGCCTTCGCTGCCCTCGTAGTGCACCTTGTACATGGCTTTCCCCTCTGAAAAGAGAAGGTGACAGTTACAAGTAGCCCTGACCCCCACGTGATAATGTCCTGGCCCCCTTTTTTCTAGCACAGCCTTCATCCTCTGCTTTTCCAGTATACACCAGTGTTGGACCATAGCACCTGATGGTTATGGATAAGTTGCTGATGCTTTAGGGCAGTAAAAAGAGCATTTTATCAAGCCTGTAGGAGACAGTTCCTAGAAAAACCCAGTCTAGTGTGGCAAAGAGGACTGCAGCAGTGCAGTGCTGGGGAGCAAGACTGCAACTAGGATGGTACATAGAAGAGAAATGAGGGACCTCAGGAAGGAGGGATGGGAAACCAAGGGCTGAAGTCTGTACTGTAGGGCCCCCACCAGATCAGATGAGTAGAGGAGATGAACAGACCCCCAAGCCTTTGCCCAAACACTATCGGAGGACCAGGATGCTCTACAGCTTCCCAAGTCTCCCTCTCTGCCCCAGCATTCCCATGCTGCCAGCACCCATCGCCCACCCCTGCAGCACCCAGAGCAGGTCCTATACTCAAGCTCACCCAAGCTGTGCAGAGAGATGCCCGTCACCCTGGCTGGGATGATGTTGGCTTTGGTCAGCTTTAGCAGACCTGAACACACCAGCTTGTTGCCTCCTTCCACCGCCCAGGTGCTGCCCTGGGCCCCCACCAGCGACATGGCTCCTGGGGAGAGGAAGAGGAGCGTGGCTCAACAGCCCATCCGTGGAGGGGACACCGGGCAGGAGTCCCGCGGGAAGGAGAGGGGGGGTCCCCGGTTTCACCTGCGAAGGCAGGCACCAGCACCGACTGCCCGTAGCTGGAGCGCAGGACGGCGGCGATGACATCGTCCAGGAAGCGCTGCGTGACGCCCACCTCCAGCAGCGCCTCGGCCACCGAGCGCTGCGTCATGTTGACGAAGGCATCGCCCCCCAGCGAGCGCAGCAGCTCCTCCAGGCTGGAGAAGGCGTAGCCGTGCACCTGGTACTTGTAGATCCTGGAGGGGACAGGAGCACAGGGTGACCTCCTGGTGCTGCAGAAGACCCCCTGTGTCTCTCCAGCTCCACGGGCTCTCCTACCTCATGAACTTCTCCATCACCTCCTCCACCCACATCTGCAGGCGCAGGAAGCTGATGCCATAGTGCCACCAGAGTCTGAAGAGGTTGAGCAGGTACCAGTCGGTCTCCTCCAGGATGAAGTGCTCCCCGCTGAATATGGCACTCTTCCCTGCCACCTCGCGCCGCTGCTTGAGGCCTGCAGGGAGCAGAGGGGCCACGGGGCTGGCACGTCCCCCTGGGGCTGCCCAGCTGCTGGGGAAGGCCAGTGCCAAAGGCCACCTCGGTGAAGATGTGAGCAAAGATACTCTGGAAGGAGCATCAGGGAGCATGAGACCTCAGGACCTCATGTTGGGGCATCCCGTGGCACTGACACAAACTGGTGGGATTTGGTGCAGTATTTCCACCAGGACCTCTTGCCCTGATGCTCTACTGGGCCACCCCATCCCTTTCTCGTCCAGGGCAAACGGGCACAGGGAAAGCCAAGGGGGGGCACCACATGCCTGGGGTGCCGAGTTGGACTGGAAAGAGCCCCCCCCCCACCACCCCACGCCTACAGCCGACGGGCACCCCAGCCCCCCAGCCCCGGGAACGGGGCCAAGCCGGAGCGCCCGTGCTCACCCAAGATCTTGACGAAGTCCTGCATGTGGAGGCTGAGGGCGTGGATGGAGGCTCCTCTGCTCTCGTACTGCTGCTTGTTGACGGTGACCGTGGCCAGCCGCCCCCCCACGCCCGCCGGCTCGTACACATCCAGC
>NW_009953964.1:4786099-4800021 GCF_000747805.2 Chaetura pelagica
GCCCCTTCCCGCAGCGCGGCCCGCACGCCCCCATCGCCCCGCCCCGCAGGGCCGGGCAGCAGGAGCGGGGCTCGTTCCCGCAGAGCCCCCGGGACGTGGGGAACCAAGGGGCTAAGCCCAGGAGCTCCCCCCGGCACCACCTGTCTCCTGGGGGCTCTGCCTCAGGGCAGGACCTGGCACAGCGTGTTTTCCGTGCGCTCGGTCCGCACAGGGGGCAAAAGCACAGTGCTGGGTATCCGGGTGAGGAGAGCTCGTTGGAGCCCGTGCGGTTCATCCATCAGCAAAGGGCAATTCAAGCTTTGGCTTGTACTTGCTGCCCTGGGCAAAACGAGGTTCCAGCTTGTGCCTGGGGGATCCCGTCTGGATCCTGCTGCTACTCGGGTCACAAAGGATGGCAAAGACCGAGTGACACCTCTGGAACAGGCAGAACATGTGCCTGCAGACCAAGGGCCTGCTGTGGCCCAGGGCTGGCTCTGTACCATGGGACAAAATTTACTTTGAGAATCTGTCACTGGACCTGTGTCTCAGCAGAAACACAACACAAGCACAGGCTCCCTCCTTCCCCCAGCCAGGAGCTACTTCAGGGTAGCTTCAGAATCACACACAACCCAGAAACTCAGGAATTTACATTTTGAGGGAGCACAGACTGAAACTACTGCTGCTCAGCCCACCAAAGTCCTCCAAGTCCTTACAATAGTCAGTATCAACCCACCAGGAGGTGGTTCCCAAAGCAGCTTAAAACAGCACACAAGTACCTTTGCAGCATGCCTCGGGTTTTAATAAGCCCTTACTTAACCGGCCTGATTTCACCATGGTTGTGGTGACAAGAAATCTGGCTGCACAGGCAGCAAAGCTGCCAGGAGTCTGGCTCAGTACTGCTCCCCATCACCTCCTCTCAGGGCAGACCATGCCCTGCTCACAGGTGTTCTGCAGTTCCCTGCCATAAGCACAATGCCCTTCCCTTTGCTCCCAAGCTGCTTTTCAGCAGCTGGAGGTGGCGGTGGTTTGAAAACTCCCAACTCTCCCTGTTGCTGCAGAGAAAAACCAGCAGAGCCAGGAATCACTAACACAGCAGCAGTCCTTGCTGTTCTGGGCTGGTTAGCAAACGCTGAGCAACACCCTCACAACTCCTTCTTGGCAGAATGAGGAAGAGCCCATAGAATGGGATATTGCCTCTGCCACGGCGAGGGGGCTTTGCTGGCAGCTGCTTAGCACAAGAATTTACACCTCACCCCGGAAAGGCCATTTGCAATTTTTTATTTTAATTTTTATTTTTTTAATGAGAAGTGCCCAGGGGGGTTCAGAGCTTCAGGAGAACAAGGCAGGCAAGGCCCACTGACATGGCACCGAGTGCTATGAGACTCCAGCAAGCCCTGGAATGGAGGCCCAGCTATTTTTACAGAGGACATGCGAAGGAAAAAATGAGATCTGTTACAATCACACTCCTACAAAGAAAGCCTGTTCTTCTCTCCAACAAATCCCTGAAATCATATCCGGCCTGTGGATACCACCAGCATTAGTACACACTGCACATTAAGCTGCTTGAACAGAGCTGCCACCCCGCACACCCCATGCAACACACTGCACACAGAAGGGAAAAAATGCAGCCAAGTGGAGCTGTGAGAACAGCACAAATAAGACCAGACATCAAGCATGTCAACTGTTAGCAGAGTTCTGCAGGAGCTACCACCAAAGGCTGGCAGACAGCATTTCTCTACACAACAGTCCATGACCAGACTTACCAGGAACAGACATGGAAGCAGCAGAGAACACACTTGGGCAATTTATCAGTGCAGAAATCTCTGACAAGCCACAGGCATGAGGAAAGATGGCACACGCGTGTCTTTCCTGGAGTCCACCTACGTGTTAACAGCATATTCAACAAAGTTCTGCACTGCCATGTACTGTAGCTCTTGTTTTAGACAACTGGATCAGGAACAGCAAGAAACCTTTCAATCCTCAGTCCCACCTGATTAAAATCCCAGTTGGAACAAGCAGCAGTTCGGGGCAGGGAAAAAAGGAAAAATAAGCAACTGCAATTCTTTCTTTTTTTTTTTTTTTATTACCAAATTGACAGGATCTGGACATCTAAAGGAAATCAGCCCTTTCCAACATTAACTCAAATGTCGTTGTCAATTACTTGCACCACTCCCACACTTCAGTCTTTGTCTGTTATATAGCCAGAGCCTTTGGGTAAACAGAGAGCACAGAAACACAAAAAAATTACAATATATACAGGCTTTCCACCAACTCAATGGACTTACATTTTTGGAGATTAGCAATGCTTTTGTTCATTTGACTTTGCAAGTAATACCAAAACATCTCAAGTTTTAAAATAAAAAAAATACCACAATATTCACATACAAAAAACTTAAATACATTTGTTTAAAAATTAAAAGACTGTTAATAGTTATTGATTTATCACAGCTGTCTCTTTCAACAGAAGCTCTGCTGATGAAGCACTGAGAAATAAAGGTCTAGAAAACAACATTCACATTCTGCACTGCTCCTGGTCAGAGTTGAGACACTGCCACCCTCATGAGGCAGTGCCATTGAAGAGTTCAACTCAAACACACCCCACTGACAGGGTACAGCAAGGTCACAGACAAGGCAAATGCCCACATACAGCAGGGCTGCCCACCTCCCTGGAGCAGAAATCCAGATCCACACACTGTCATCACATGCACATCTTACTGACTTGTCTGCATTCCCAGCTCAAGCTCTTCAGCTGGCTGGGCAAATGGAGTGGAAATGACTAAGAGGTAAGTGACACTTCCTCTCCTCTGCTACTCCAATCCCTGCTAACCTGCTCCTGTGTTTTGTTAAATAGTCACTGAATGAAGTGACTGGAGAGAAAAAGCCCATAGGTCAGTCTCCTCTCTGATGTAACTGCAGAGTACAAAGGAACTGCACCAACGGGGACTCAGCCCCAGCATGCTGAGTGTGCAAGCTTTACACAAACAGGGCAGACACGGGAGCAAGAACGTACAAAGGAGAAATTTAATCCACCCTTATGCAATCTCATCCACGATAAAAACGATCACTTAAGTGTGCTTGAAAGGCAAGAGAATCACATTTTGCCTAGGAAATCTGGATTCTGTGATGAAATCCAGGTTTGGTTATTTCATTTTCACTTCATCATTCAAAGGAAGCAGAAACTAGGACAAACAACAGCTACAGTATTTATCTCTTTGGTAACTTCTGTAAGAGTCTCTAAGCAATGGGTACATCTTACAGCAATCAGCATAAAAGATCCTGTAGAAGTTTCATAGATTGAAAAAAACTGGGGCATGAGTAGGGAAAACAGCTTGGGGCCTGCAGGAAGGTGAGAAAGACTGCACAGGAACTGGATCCTTCAGATTCCTGCTACTGAAGCTGCACAAGAGTGCCTCAGTGAAAGTGGATCCCAGATACACGAGCTGAATCAATAAAGTCTTATTACAGACAGAAGGTCTGGAGTGCATTTAGGGTATTTTTTTTAAGGCAAAAATGGGTGAACACTAGCTGAGACAGGCAGAGCTGGCAAACAGCCTGAAAGTGGATCAAGTAGTCGTAGTAAACTTTCAGTCAAGTGGCTCTGTGGGTCAGTTTGAAGAGGATTTGGATCCCACTACTTCTGGTCACATGCTACTTTTAAAGCCAGCTCAGGTAAGCTGCAGCCCTTCCATGACAGAAGACGACCTGTTGCTTAAAATGCCTTTCTTTAGTTATTTATAAATAAAGTTTCACATTCAAAGTCAGTTTCCATAAACAGCTCTACCCTCATATTGCAAAAAGACTCAGCTGATACAGCAGGGGCTGAGAGGCAGAGAACCCAACCACTCCTTCAGCTGAAGACAGTTTCCTCAGAACAAGCTGCAGACAGTCTTGAGGCAGCACAGCAAGACTTGCATTGCCACACTTCATATTTTACCCCTTGTCTTGAACAGCATAACCTGGTGACCAGTCAGCACATACACCAGCAAAACAAGGAACAGGAATTCCTGTGTATCTGAAATTTCCAACAACATGATAAAACAAGAGCACTGAACAAGAAGTTTGTCCAAAGTGATCTAATACTGCCATGAAGTGGCAGTTTCTGGGATGAATTCTCAAGTACCTGCACAAAAATCTAACTACTTAAAAGGCAGAAAACTGCACTTCAAAAAGTATCTGTGACAGTCACCCACATGCAGCTGTCACATGAGCAGCTCACATGGAGCATATTAGAAAAGTGCATCTTCCTTAAAATTCTGGAATGATAACCAACTAGCTGCACATAGTCTCTCCAGATGAAAGACTGTTGATAGCTGCTAATTGAAGGCTGCAGTAATCTTGAAGTCCACCACAAAAAGGTTATGCAACTGAAGCCTGAAAAGGAATGGGAGAAGAATAAGCTTTCTTCCAAACCAGTGATGGCATCCACCATAAGTAAAGAGCTTTTGGAAGTAGATCTCAATTAATTGTCAGGTCATGGACCCATTTTCAGAAAGTAAAAATGAAGGAATTAAGAAATCAGCAAGAAACAATGTGAAAACGACCATTCCTTCCTTGGGTTTGTGTACTGCAGACCACAGGCTGGTTTTTATCATTCTTCTGTCATTATGCTGCTTCCTGCTCTGCAAAGGGTTAAATTCTGATCTTACTGGGTGACTGCATCCTTTCAGCTCAGATAAGTGGACTCCCAGGCAAAAGGACCACTGGGAAATTCATCTGCCATGCTGTGACCACAACATGCCTCCAACTAAGAGGATGGCTCCAGGTCAGCTTTCACTTCCTCAGCCTTCTGCTTCTCTTGCTTTCTTGTCACCGCTGCTAAAAATGGTTCAAGGGCACTTGAGACTTCTAGTAGAAAAGATTTTTGTCCTTGCATTAAAAAAAAAAAGGTTTAATATTTACTATGACCACATAAAAGTAGAATCTGAATGTGAACTGGAAGTCAGTGTTAGAATCTGAGTACCATTATTGGAGAGCTGAGAAAATACAAACAGTCCAGATTTCCTGCTTAAGGGCACATCTCCATTTTGCCAGCAGCTGCAACAAAGAGTATACAGTTTACCATGCTTGAGAGCTGCACAAATACCCATCAGGGAAGATGACTCTCCTCTAAAATACAGTTTTTAGTTGGAGAAAGAGATTTGAGAACTGTTTTCTGGCTCCACCAAGAACCACTACTCCCTGGTTTACCTTTAAGAACAAGGAACCAAGCTGAAGTGTTACCTGGAGAACAAATATTAACACGTTAAAGTCTGCCTAACAACTGAATTCTCTGTAAAACCTCATCCCTATTCAACTGTAGTATGACAGATTTCATTAATTTGGGATTGTTTTCCTGTGTGTAAGAAAAAAGCTGCTCCAAAATTTAATTTCAAGTTATCATCTTCATCCCCACCTGAGAGGTCTGGGGACAAGGAAAGACACCAAAACCAGCCTAATAATAATACTCAGCCCTTTGGGCTTTTCCTCTTCCGAGTGCTTTGCAAAGAAAAAGCCTCATCACATCTTTGTGAGGTAGGTCAGTAAGTATTATTATATTCCCTTAACACAGATATGGAAACTGAGGCAGAGAAGTTAGCTTTCTGAAGGCCAAAGCAGGAGTCTGTCTCAGAGATGGAACTGGGAGACAAGATTCCTTAGATCTCAGAGAACTTCCCTTTCTCTCCCATATCTCCCCTCTTGCCCATATATGTCTTAATGGAGAAATGAGCAATGGAGAAAGGGGCTACAGTGCCACTTTTCTGACAAGTAGCAGGACTCTTAGTACTATTCCACATACTCCAAAAAGGATTATTAAATATACAAGTACCTTAGAATTAAAGGCAAAATGACTGCACACAATTTAAAGAAGCCAACATACAATACAAACCTAGCTTAATAAATAAGACATGCAGCTGCAGCTGTGACTGAGTGCTGAGGGGTCTCAGCTCAGGAAGGTCCCAGATGCCAAGGGGTAAACCCATGTCATTCCTGTGACTCTACTGCCACGCCAACCAGCGCGTGTCTGATAGTGCGACCGTGGAGTTTATAGCCATCCTGAGTCACCAGAGCTATTGTGCCTGGCTGCATGCCCTCAGCTGGCACATGGCAGACTATTTCATGGTCATATGGATCATATCTGCCACCAACAGGGTTCATCTTCTGGAGGCCATGTTTGGCAAACACACTTTGCAATTTGGCCTCTATGAGAGAGAGGCCTTCATAGATTTTCTGCAGGGTTGGATTTGGATTACTCGGCTCCACTTCTTCTGCAGCATTCTCAGCAGTCTTCTCCAAGATATCTGCTACCTCCACAAGGTCCCTGCAGAAACTCTGGATCCCTACAGGCACAAAGAAGTAAAAAGTAAACAAAGGGCAATTTATAGTACCAATGACAGGCACAAAGTCACAGCAGTTTATAAGCACCTTTAAAGCTGCTGATTGATTTGAACCCCTACTTTAGTGAGAGCAGACAGTATCTTCTGCAGCCAAGGCTTTAGCATAACACATGTATCCCCAAATCAAGCTATATGCAAGAAAGGTACACAACACATATATACACACATCAACATATATATATATATGTGCAGTATATCTGACAAAGCAGAACACTAGAATTTCACTCAAAAAAGTTCTTGCACTGCCCCACACCCTCCTGTACAATCCCACAGACATAAATGTCCTGCCAAGCAACTCACAAATGCCCATGCACACAGTGATCAAAGACAATGGGGGGGAAGTAAAAATAATACATGAGCATTCAAAAGTACATCCACTGTGTTATTCTTACATTAAAACTACTGTGAACTACTGGACAAAATGGTCCTTGGGTCAGAAATGAAAAAGTCATGCAGTTTTTTTAATCAGAAAAATGAGTTTAGATTCTATACATTTCCAGAAGTGGTGTATTACACTGTGCAGAAATTTCAGGAAAACCAGGCTCCATCAGTTATACAGATGCCATAACTAACTTACTGGAAAGACACATTAGGAAAACAGAGAAATAATACTCTGGTTCTGTCTAGGCCTGTACATACATGTTTAATCATGCACAGAACAAAGAAGCACGAAGGAGAAGCAACAAAGGAGCAGACAGAAGCAGAGCAATTTTAATTGCTCTACAGACTCCTGTGCCTCCCTCCATAAGCAACTTCCAAAAAATAACCTCATTTTTATCCATATCTGAAGCATAATGCATCTAAAATTCAAAGAGCTATGGAAAAAAAAAGCAAAGGTACTGATTATTCCAAAACTCAGCAGCCATTTTGTAGCACAGTGGGTTGACTGGTAAGAAAATTACAGCAACCCTAAGTTTCAAAGCTACTGGAGTTAACTAACAAAAAGCCTCCCAAGATTCATGCATTATGAAGAATAACAGTTTGTCATTCTCAGAGATGGTGCTGGAAGTGCAATGCTTAAACAGCAGTTTCTTCACCTTCCTCTGTTGCTAAAGCTACAAATCCAGCTCACTCCACTGATGCTAAACTATTGATTGTAGAAGTTTTAAAGAACACCTGATACAGAAACTGACAAACCTTTGTCCCAGGCAGGATCTACCTCCTGAAAGCTACAGTACAGAAGAGACTGTTAATATAGTAAAGGAGATCATAATCTGATGACACAGCTATTGGATCTGACTCCAGAGAAAATTCTCAGGAGACAGAACCTGTAATTTCAACCAAGTCAGTAGAACTGCACTCAATTGCACTGGGCCTGTTTTATTAAAAAAACCCAACAGATCAGAAAACAGTCACTGAGAGAAACCTGATAGGACACTGTTTAACATAAAGAAAAAATATCAAGTAAGCCCAGACACCAACAGCCCCAGCCAAAGATGCCAGGCTTTACAGTGAATGAGGGCAGGATGGGGAAGGGTGTGGGGAGAAAAAAAGCTGTTGCTCAGCATTTTATGCTTGCTCAGGCAGGCAGGCCACTGCAGTATGCACAGCTTTGCCTCACTTTGCTTACCAAAGAGCTTGGCATCTTCCACAAACTTCTGCGTCCTCCTCCGGACGTTCTCAGAGTCTGCCAGGGCCCTTCGGTATCGCTCCTGCAAGCACCACAGCAAGGGGAGACATCAAACAAGGAGGCAGAACCTATTTCCTGACAAGTTGGCAATCCCTTAGAAACAATTTAAAAATAACTCTCGTCACATCAGAAGGTTGTGCTGGGCTCCTGCGTTTTCATTACACGCAAACCCAAGTTCCTTTTCTACAGACTGATCACCACAACTTTTGACTCCCTCAGAAGGGCCAAGTGAAGGCCTGAAGCATTCAGGGCACAGCTCTACTGAACAACTCATGGTCAGGCTGCTGCTCTGTGCATGACTCACTGCAGTACTGGGACACTCCTTTCTCCAGCAGGCAAACTGGTGGTCCCAGCAACAGGTCTGCAATCAGCTGGTTTATTGCTTGGTGCAGCAGTATTTCTCATGGAATATCTCCAGAATTGCCTGCCCAGTGCTGCAGTATTTGTGTATTTATCCTTAGTAACATCTGTTCTTCGAAGTCCCTACAACTTGATCCCTACCATTTCCACCACACCACTATCACTAAAGAGGACTTTTCTTCTCAGACAATCTGTGGCAACACACTATGTGATGCTAACGATGATGAAGCTACAAGGCTGTGAAAGATCTGACCAGGCCACTGCCAACACGCAGTTTTACATGCCAGGGTCATACTAGCAGTGTCTTGCTCCTGGGTGCTACTGACAGATGGTGTTTCTGGGGAAGGCAGGCTGTGCTTCCACTGTGCAGCCTCTCACACTTGGAGCACAGCTGCTCTGAAGGCTGCTACAGCACAGTGGTGTGTGTGCGCATGTGTGTGTGTGTGTGTATGAGTGAGTGAGTGACAGTGCATGTGTGTGTGTGTATGAGTGAGTGAGTGACAGAAAAAGCCAGGGCTGAAGAACAGACCATGTCAAGGGGACCAAGCTAAAGGCATCCCAATGCCACGAGCAGCAAACTCACAGTTAAATCCCGGACTTGTTCTTCCAATTTGATGGCTTTGTGGTCTGAAGCACAGTCAGAAAGGGGATGCTTTGGCTCATCACGGGGATCTTCTGGGCCACACTCATCTCCTGGACTTCTCTGCTGAGCTGCAGTGCTGAAAACACATGGGGATGCTCTGAAATACAAATTAGTGACAAAGAAGGAAAGTTAAGTAACAACAAGGTCAAAAAGAAGAATTCTAGTTTAGTGTCATTATTAAAAGTAGGCTCACTGGTTTCCAGATAAAATTTTAGATCTTTTCAGAAAATATGCACAGCTAGCACAGAAACACAGAAACAAATGTTCTGAAAACTTATTTTAGACTCATATGCCACTACAGAGGCTGTACATCAGTTCTCTGACATACCTTGAGAAGAGTCACATTTTCACAGGAAAACAAGTTGTGGACTGCATTTTTGCTGACCTCCCAAGTACAGGTGGTGAATACCAGATGACAAACTTCAGAAAGATTTTTGCAAGGTAGTCTTGAAAAGGAGGCAAGTGGTATAAGGCCATTTTTACAGTTATTTAAAATAAACCAGATACTCTGAACAAAATTTGGTAAAATCTGCAAACCCATGGCACTTCAGATGGGCAGGCAGAGCCCAGCCTGCTACCTAAGGTGCTACAGTGAGAGCAAAAGGGCAAGTCACACCAGTGGAATGGCTGTGGATTTCTGTGGAGCAATTCAACAAGGAAAGACACACACATCTCAAACTGCTGGCTAACAGAGGATCCCATTCTCAGATGCTCTGAAGCATTTGTTCCCCAGAGTGCAAACACAGTACCGGTTCGTTCAGTTTTCCTCCTGCTGAGTGAAAAGGAGGCCAGTTTGAACTTTTGGCCCATCAGTTTTTCTTACAAAGTAGCAATTGCTGGACTGTACCCAGCTTTCATATCCACTGCACAAGAACTGTGAAGAGAAATGACAAAGGGGTGTGCAGCACAAATATTTTGCAGCCTTCTGCCAGGACCTTCACAACTCCATTAGCTGTGTTTGGAAGAGGGACTGAATATTGTAACTAAGGTTCCCCAACAGTTCTAGGCACTTTCACTATTTTTATCTCTACTGGCAATGAAAGAGTTCCAAAGGCCAAAAAAACCCCACAAAACAAGCTCAAGCCTCAAATGCTGAAGTCTATCTTATTTCCAATGACTTTTTCTTCCCAACTACACTTTTCAACTAAAAAGCACACTTGGCAGTAGTTCTTGTTGGTACAGCAGGTGGAGTTCAGCCAGAAGACTGACTCCACAACTTGCAGATGGAATGATGAAATGACCCATGAGTCAGATAATTGGACTGAGCTGCATAAACACCACCTATGTGCTTAGCAGTCTATTCTATACTGTAACAATCTCACAGGTTTCCCAAAAAACAGGTAAGTCTGGTGTAAAAGTTTGGTGAAAAGATGATAAAACCAGCATGCTAGACACTTTGAAAAATAAGGAAAATCTGTTTTATTTATTTTATTATTTTCCAGAAAGCCATGCACCTGTGGTAACAATGCTGTCATCCCAAGAGCAAAACCAAGAGGTTTCTCTCCCTCTCCTACACCTGCTTTTACAAACCAACCTAGACAGGACCCATTCCTGCCAGCAAGAGGCCAAAGCCTTGGCCCAACTCCCTCTCATACCTTACACCAGGAACAGAATCTGCAGAAAATTCTTCCATTTACTTTCAAACCAGTTCCAATCAGGAAACATTTTAGTATATGCTTAACAAGGAAGGGTGTCTCCTTTCTTAGGAACACCTGGGCTCTTCCTCTGAGCAGGGCTTTCAACATCCCCTTTAATGGAGGGGCTTTGCATGTACTAAGTGCACATGTACCCAGTGAAATGCAGCATGGCACAGAAATCACTGCACTGGCACCAACTCAAACTTGTATGTTTATGCAGCACAATTCAACACTGCATGGAAACACTAATTTAGGCCCCAAAAATCAGTATCACTGAGTTCATGTTACCACGCCCGCACCATTAGGCTTTCTTACTTTTCAGCAAGGTTTTGTTGCTCAGGTACAATGTCACAGAAGTGCACAGCTTTTCTTTCTAGGTCTCTCGTATCTGTCACAAGACCCAAGTGCTGCTCAGCAATCCAGCTAAGCTGAGCTTACAGCAGCAACTGGAAGAGACAGGCCTGCTCCCCTTATTCCAGCACTGGAGCTGTGCAGAATGAAGGGTCAGGGAGTTAAACCAGCTGAAAACTAACTACAAAACAAAAAGACTTTTCTGTCTGTGTCCCTGAATAAGTTTGCTGACAGATCAGATAAACACAAGTGCCAGCACAAAAGAGAAGACAAACACGTGAAGTCTGGTGAGATGTAGGAGGGAACATATGGGGAAGGGAAGATATGTCCCCCTTTGGGTGGCAATCAGGGCTTAGACTGGCTCAGCCCTGCGATCAAAGCACAGTTCAGAGATTTCTATCTCCCCAAAGATATAAAAGACCCAAAGACCACTAAGCACCTCCTACCACTGCCTGCTTAACAGCTCAGGCATTGCCTCATTTTAATACCAGGTTGCTAAACATCCCACAGGCACTAAAGACAGACTTCCTTTTCCCACCTGAAGACATCTGCATATGCAATTCTTTTATTAAGTGGGTCCTCTTCAACACATTACATGCCAACACAAGTCTAAGAGTGCTTCTGCTACCATACATTTGTTCTAGAACAGGCCATGCCTCATACTAAGGTTCACAGAACCAGGAGAAGCTGCCACCAGGTTCTTCTCAAAAAGCTGCCCAGCCACCGAGCTTCTGGGCTCCAGGAACACTGAAGAAACCCCCCACATTTTAACCCTGTCTGCAGAGAGATCTGTCCGGGGCACAAGACCCCATCTTGAATTATCTTTAAGACGTTTGTCTCATTAATTTTGTTTAAAAAGTTCTATGTTAACCAGTTAAAGTTGCAGGGAGCAGACTAAACTGGAAGTGAGGACAGAGAAGGACCCCCTTCAGCAAGCTTTCAAAAGCAATGCATGGAGCTTTAAACAACTGCAAATCTTTCTTTGTAAATAAAAGGTGTGCTCGGGGTAAGCACCAACTACAAGCCTCATCTTTTATCATCTCTCCTTTCATTTAAAGAGCTGCAGGGATGGCAATCAGCCACACTACAGACGAACCAAAGAACCTGAAATGCAGCTGAGACAGCAGCCTTGCTTGGCATCTCACAGGTCAGACTCCTGTATCTTTAAAAAAGTATACAAACGAGTTAATTCTTTTGCATCCGAGAAGCAAAGTTAGTGAGTCACTTCCCTCTGCAAGCGATTTACACTCCACGAACGGGTGTGTTCGGTGTGTAGGAGGAGAGGGGAGGAGAGGGGCGCGAATGAGCTGGGGCCTCAGCTACGTGAAGCTGAGAGCTGCCTGCATGGACTCCCTTCTCCAGCTCGTGGAACCGAGTCCCGGAACACTCCCCTGCGCAGTGAAATGCCCCCGGTACCACGTGCTGTTCAGACAAGTTGCAGGCAAGAAAGACGAACCGCAGACTGACTCCAAAGGGAATTCCTGAGAAGTATCAGGCAGAACTGAAAATGCCGCTCAATTTACTTCCTCCTCCAGGATGAAAGAAATGCTCAACTAAAAAGGGCAAGTGCTATTTACAGCCTGTCCACTGGCCTGTGCTACATCTTCGAAACACAGTCATGACCGCAGCTGTCCTAAAAATAGACAAATCCCACTGGAGGAAGTTGATGCATCCTAAAGTGACAGACACGTGGAAGTCCCAGAGCGTGTGAAAGGAGCACACAACTACCCTGGTGGTACCAGAAGATACACGAACTGATGTCACAGAAAGCCCAACAGAGGGATGCACAGAGGAGCTGATGGTATCCGCCTGCTTTAAGCCAGTTGTCCTTAAAGATTAACATTTACATGATGAGAACAGATCTCTCTAGCCAGGACAACAGTATCACCTCTTTCTGTAGCACAGGTGTGATACCCGCCCATCCCAAACCCTCTGTCATGTTCTCTCTGAACACAAGAATCTCACCCCATCTCTCCCTCCTCCTCCCAAATCTGCATGACAAAGCACCCAAGTGCTGAGACACGCGGAAACATCTGCACTAGCTCAGACAAATGTGCTTTGGAAGGAAATCCCCTAATTACCCTCAATGACTGCCCTCCAACACTGTGTGGATCCCTCTCCCATGAAACCGGAGGACAAGCGTGGGCAGCACAGGAAGGGTGCCCAAAAACTGGGCTGTGGACACCCAGACTGCAGCAACCCCGGGATGTGCACGGGGGGTGTCTGGGCCCAGCACTACCCTGTGCAGCTGCTTGTCTTGGTTGTGCAGGAGGCAGGGCCAGGGAACCTGTGTACCAAGAGGATCCCACACCCAGGGCAGGTTCCTCCACGCAGGGAACCTGCTCCACTCCCCAGGGACAAAGTCACCTACTTCGAACCTGGTTCGTATTTTGAGAGGGACAAAGGAGTTTGCAAACAACAGACATAAGATACACGGACTTTTAGACACACATCTTTGTATTCAGTCCCAACCACGAGCTTCTATTTCGTGCTGCAGCATTTTTAACCTGCATTTAAACGCCCTTTTTCTTTTCCAGGGAAAAAACTCCAGGAATAACAGCGCATTTTGACTTTATTTCTTTTCACGTGCCCACGCTTCACACGAACACCCGGAGCGCCCGTTACGGATTTCACTCCCATAAACCCTGTTCCACAGCGCCCGAAAATCCCACCGGGCACTTGTTCTGCCCAAACCCTGATGCAACCACACCGACCCTGCAGCGTCCCGGGCGCTCAGAGCACAGGGGATGTTTATTGCCAGAAACAAACCCGCGCGGAACATGCGGTCTGTGAAGGGCGAGAGGAGACGCGGAAATCACCCGTGGGGACAGGGAAATCACCCGTGGGGACGCAGAAATCACCCGTGGGGACAGGGAAATCATCCGTGGGGACGCAGAAATCACCCGTGGGGACAGGGAAATCATCCGTGGGGACAGGGAAATCATCCG
>NW_009953964.1:4800920-4804349 GCF_000747805.2 Chaetura pelagica
AATAAATGCTAATGAAAACCTTGGCCCAAAAGCTGGGGTAAGTGTGACTTGAAGTTGGGGACGTCCGGGGGGGGCTATGGGAAGGGTGGGGAGGGGCTGTCCATCAGGGAGTAGAGTGGTAAGCTGAGGGGTGATGGTTTTAACTGGGGAGAGAGTAGGTTTAGGTTGGACAGTAGGAAGAAACTCTTCACTGTGAGGGTGGTGAGACACTGGAACAGGCTGCCCAGGGAGGCTGTGGATTCCCCCCCCCTGGAAGTGTTGAAGGGCAGGTTGGATGGGGCTTGGAGCAGCCTGGGCTGGTGGGAGGTGTCCCTGCCCATGCAGGGGGATTGGAACTTCCAACCCAAACTGTTCTATCAATCTATGATGTGCTTTCACATGCTGTGGTGGTGCAGCTCGGTTTCTGCCCACTGCAGGCACAGACTCCTCATTTCTTTTGCAGGAGAGGTGATTCTTTCAGGAGAGGGTTTTTCCCATTTCTGAAGTGAAACAAGATGGTATCACTCTCAGTCCCAGAGGGGACAGGAGCAGTGACAGGAGGCTTAGAGAAGTTACTGCTGAGAAGAGGAGGAGCATCACTGGGAATGGGGCTTACCTGTCCCTGATCCCTGGTAGATGGGGACCCCCTCCAGCCTGGGCAGTGGGCAGCTAACCTTGTGGCTCTGAGCTAACTGCAGTCACTAACCTGGCATAGAGGACTCACCCAGCCTGGCCACCCCAGCAGCTGCTGCCACGGGGGTACCAAGCCCATCCCAGACTTATCCAGGGCCATACAGGCAGGGAAAGGGGTGCACCAGTGCCAGCATTTTTATTAAAAGCTGCTTACCTAGTTACTAAAGAGAGGATTTTGAAAAAGTGAGCTCCAAAGGTTAATTGTGGCAGTCATTAGCATGAGTGGGTGATGGGCCTGCTACTTTGTGCCACAAAAGCCTGGGCCTTTCTGTTTTATTCCTGTCCCTTGTTTCTGCTTGTGCTAAATGACCTTCCCCAATTTCTCTTTTTCTTCCAGCCCTTGTATTTGAAAGCACTGGGTTTTTTTAACTTTTTAACTTCCCTCTGCACCGTTTACCACATGCCTTGGCAACCTGCATCTGACTGCACCAACACTAGTGTGAAAGTGCTGTTGGCCAGGAGACAACCCTGTCCCTTTCCCTGCTCCCCTGAAAGCTGACACGGGGCTTGGGTAGAGAGAAACAGGCTGTCTCCAGCCTCAGCTCTTTTCAGCCCTTCTAAGCTGTTTAGCAAGGTTGAAAGGTACCCACTGTTAATTTGCTTTCAGCTGCTGACACTTGAGTTTTGTTCATTCCCAAGGGAAGCCAGTGTGCCCTCACCCTTACTGCCTGAGGGACAAGAAGGAAATATTGTACAAGGGCACTTGTTTGAGGCACAGTGAGCTTAAAACACGAGGAACCCTGAGATGACACCCCGCGGAGCAGGGAGCAGTAAGCAGGGCAAATAACAGATGTCTCTGAAGTGTCCAGTCCTGAGCAGCTCATGAACCCCAACACTGAGGCAGCCAAAAATCCCCAATGAGTCCATGGTTTCCTTGGAGAGTATTCGCCTGGCCACCAGCACCCCCAGGCTGGCACACATTGATCCTGATAAATGGCAGCATCTGATGGGTAGCACTGACCGCCAGACCCCAGGCTCTCCCCTCCTTCCTTCTGCACCACCATGGGCACACAGACCTTGAGCCAAACTCCTGGCCCCAGGTTAGGGCTCCCTCCAGAGATGGGCTTCCCAGTAGCACGTGACCCTGATCCATAAAGGACTCCCCTTCCCCACCCGCCTCCCAAATCCCCCTCCCGCCCTCTTCCCCATGGTTCATAGTGTTGCCCACAAGGCGGATGGTGCTGCGTTGGCGGGGCATGGGAGGGCATCTCTCCCCACATGCCTTCCCAGCACCCTCCTGGCGCCTCGGAGAAAGGGGGCTTGTAGCTCCTCCATGAGCCCCAGAGTGCAGCGGGGGCTCGGCATGCATTCCTGCAGCCTGGCTTAAGTCTGCTTCTTTTCCCACTCCTGCACAGAAAGGAAAAAAATGCAGGCAATGAGGAGACATCACTGGATATCACTGAGCCTTCGAGAGCACCCCTCCCTACTGGGGGCTTTGGACCACCCCAGCATCTTCAGAGCCTGGTCATCATAGAGGCCATGTTCTCCCCAGTGCCCACCTATCCCTGCACCTTCTAAATCTCCCTGCAAGCCAGGCTCATGCCAGCAGTGAGTTGCTAAGCTGGGCCAGCCTGGCTGCAGGGGACCCTGGCAGTACCCGCTGCTTTTGGTGTAGGGAGTATCTGTGATCTCCAAATGTTATGGTCAAGGAAGGGATGAAGGATGAGATTTCCCATGGGACTGGGAAGAAGAGGGAGAGCGAAGCAGGACCTTGGCCTTCCGCAGCACGTTTCCTTTGTTGGAAGGGAGGATGGAGGGACTTCTTTTCCTCAGTTCAGCTGCACAGTTAACGGGGACCAAGTGCTCAGAGGGGCTCCCATTTGGCTTGTTTGTAGCTTCCTGTGGAAAAGCATGAGAAAGAAGGAGGATTTAGGAGACCCAGGGAGCAAGGACAGCCAAAGAAAAAAACCAGCACAAACTCTCATGTAGTCAAAACTGATGTAGCAGGGATGTCCCTTCTTCCCCATATGCTGCTCCCCCGACCACCCCAAGCACAGCTGCTGCGGGAAGCTGGAGCTGCCAGAGTAGGGAAGAAGGGATACATACCCCACTCTCAGCCTTGCTGGTCACAGCCAGCCCCAGGGCGGGCCCTCCTGCCAGCGACTGCTTCAGCTGCTCCTTCACTTCGGACAGCTTGAGCTCCAGGTCCACGCGGTGCTCCTCCTTCTGCCGGCACTGCTCCTCCAGCACCGCCACCCGCTGCTCCAGCTCCTGCAGCTTTCTCCCTGCTTGCACAAGAGCACCCGGCTCAGCGCCTTCCCCGGGCTTGAGGCCACGGGGACAGGGACAAGCCACCCACCCTGCTGGATGGGGACACTAGGTGGGGCTGCCAGCCCAGCCTCCTGCTGCAGCCAGCCCGGCTCACGGCCGCGGTGTCACCGCCAGCCCAGCGTCCCCAGCCCAGCTCTGCAGCCTTCCCCTGCACCCGAGTGCCCTTGAGCAGCGCTCGGATGGCACCGACCTACCCGTGCTGCCCTTGAGGGCTTCCCGCAGCTCTCGCCTCTCCTTCCGCAGCAGCACCAGCTCACTGCGGATTGACGCTTTCTCCTTCTCCAGCTTCTCCTTCTCCGTCAGAAATCTCCTGGCATCCTCCTCAGCCCGGTTCTTCCCGTACCTGTACTGGTTGGCATCTGTACACAGAAGAGGAGCCCGTCACGCAGGCTCTGGCCCTGGCTGCACCGATGCCACCCACTGCCCACCTGAGCTGCTGCAGCACAACCCATCGCTGTGTGCCAGGGCTGGCCAGCCCCAGCCTCG
>NW_009953964.1:4804600-4811629 GCF_000747805.2 Chaetura pelagica
TCTCGCTGCAGGAGGACGCGTGGCGCTTCCCCGGCGCCCCGGCCGGCCGCCCCGGCTGCTCCTCGGCCTGAGCAGGGGTGGGAGGGAGAGCACGTGCTGAAACACCTGCGGGGCCATCGCAGCCCAGCCAAGGCTCCCGGGGGCATCACCCAGCCACAGTGATGGGAGAGGGCGAGCTCCTGAGCCACGCTCACCTGAACCTTCTCACAGGGAACGTCATCGTACACCACACGGGAGGAGTCTGGCCGGTGGTCCTGGGAGGAGCTGGCCCACCTGCAGGAGAAGAGATAGGGTCTTCTTTTCCAGGACATCCTGCCAGCCCCCTAGTGAGCCCCTCCATTTCAGAGGGCTTCCTGCATTGCTTTCCCAACTTCACTCATGAGCACTCTACCCGACCCTCACCTGCCCTGCCTTACCCCACCACAGGTATCCCTTAAATCCTTCATCAGCATCTATTAAGTCCAAGAGAAGCTGCCTTGCTTCGAGAACCACCAATCCCTAAGACGCTGGTTGTCCCCAAGATCACAGCACAAACCATGTCCCAGCCTATGCCTTCTCTAGGGAGCACACAGGGCTGAGCATTGCCACCCCCAGCCCGACACTCTGCCCCCAGCACAGCCCCTGCCCAGCCCAGGAGGACAGCCTTACAGGTAGGAGTGCCTCACTGCTGTCACTATGTTGGCAATCGTCTCCACATCCACGTAGTCGTAGTGCAAGGCCTCTGGTGCTGTCTGTGAGCCTGTCTCCACCAAGAGGAGACCCAGCCAGCGGCCCAGGTCTTCAGAGCAGCTTGCCTGCCGGGAGAGACAAAGGGTTGGGGTTCATGCCCAGCTCCTGGCCCCTCACCCTCACTCCTACCTCCTGATGCAAAGCCTCACTACAGAGAAGAGCACTCTCACGTGAAGCTTGTGCAAGGCTTAGGAGGGCCCAGGGGAAAGCACATGGGTGCCTGTGGGAGATGTCCCAGTCCCAAACCCCCAGCTGCCTCCATGCAACCTGCCTGCTTCAGCTCCTTCCTACCTCCAGCCTGCAAATACCTGCACGGCTGCCCCCAGCTCACCCAAACAATGCCCTGGGCTTCCTTAATGTGCAGCAGAGGGGAAAATAAGGCACCATTTGCATGCAAGCAGGAGATGCTCCTCCAGCTTGGGAACCCCCTCCTGACAGGACCACACACCCTGCCCACTCACCTCCAGTGCAGCCACCTCCTGCCCATTGCGAAGGATGCGGAAGGCAAAGGGGTGTTTGGGACCCAGCCCTGGGACCACCTCACAGCCCTGGAGGACAATGGCATTCACGTGGGTCCGCAGGTCCGTGCGGTCCTTGTGGAAGTAGAGGGTGTTGCCCTTCAGGCGGCACCAGCGCTCCTTCCAGCACTGGTTAACCAGGACGCTGAGGTGGCCTGGGGGATGGCAGGGCAGAGGGAAGTATCAGCAGCTGCTCAGCCAGACCCTGGGCAGGCTTCAGCAAGGCATGGCTGCCCAGAGATTATGGCCTGGCTCCCTACTCATTTGGTTTTCTGTTCCTCAGTTTCCCCACAGAGAGCCATCTGGGACACCCTGGGGGCCAGCTCAGTGCCACACAGTCACCCAAGGCTGTTTTCTGGGACATGGGTGACCCCTCAGCCCTTCCCCACAAACCGTGGGAATGCCCAGAGCCAGGACCAGGCACCATTTCATATCCTTAGGGAGCGGCACAGCTCTCCAACAGCTTGGTGAGCTTGTCCCCACCCCACCATCCCCTTGCCCCCTGCCTGCCCCCCGTGCAGCCAGACTAGGGGGAAGGGTACTAGCTTCCCATCACTCCCAGCCTCGTGCAAGCCAAGCCCTGTCTCTGCCCTGGCCCAAACGAACCGCAGCAGGGGATGTCTTCCTCGGTGGAGGAGGTCTGTGTGTCCTCAGGGGATGGCTTCTTCTTGGAGAAGCTGATAATCCTGGTGATCTTCTTCCCTGCTGCCCGGCTCATCGAGCCCTTCAGGTCAGCCAAGCCACTCTTTTTGCCTTTCCCTGGAAAGAGAACAGGGTAGCTGTGTGCTCCCAGGGCACACCATGGCATTACCCCTAGCCAGGAGAGGGTGCTCCCTGGCTGTGCTGCACCCCATAGAAGCCTGCCTGGCTTACCATGCTCGCCAGGCTCTCTGCGGGCTGCCAAGGAGCCGGTGTCACCCGCTGCCACGCTGTCCGAGTCAGAGGTGTGCTTCTCCTGAGACAGCTGCTGCAGGGGGAGTGGGCAGGCACCCTGTCAGCAGCGTCCCCCTCTGCAGCCCCCAGCGAGGGCCACTACTGGCCCTTTGTCCCTCCCATTCCCAGTTGGGATGTTTCTCCAACAACAGAGGAGCCCCATAAGCCCTGCAGACCTGCTACGAGGATGGGAAAGGCCCTCAGGCAGCACCAGGAGCTTGGTGCTCCTGCTGGCCCCCATTTGCTACTCAGCCACAGCAACCCCCTGCAACACGTTCTCAGGGCAGTTAGAAACCATCACCTTATCCAGGTCCATCTTGCATGGCATCACCGGTGAGGTGGGGGCTTCCATCCCACCCGCTGCTGGACTGCTCGCTTCCTTTATCACCTGTGAAAACAGCCCCCAGTTGACACTCAAAACAGACCTGAGGGCCCAGGTTACTTTCCCGGGCTCAGACACACTTCCATCTCACCACCTGAGCCAGGCTGGACTTCAGGGAGAGAAGTCCTGGTCTCTGCAGGACAGCACAGCAATTTCTGCTCAGAGCAAAAGACTGGCTTGCCTGAGGGATTGCACACACCTTGCCCCCTTCAAAACTGCAACCAGTTTTGTAGATTTTCTCAAAGATTTTGGAAATCTCAGAGGTGAGGGCCTGAGGTGCCAAGCTGCACAGTCATCTTGGCCACACAGGACCCCCCAAGATCCCCTGTTTTGCCAGCAGGCACAGCGTGGCTTGCCCAAGCCATGTAAAATGAGCCTCCCACGACTGGGGTAACAGCCGAGTCTGTGGTGTGCACAGAGGCTCCTTTCCCACCCACGGCCCCCACCTCCTGCCCCTGAACAAAGGCAGGAAAGGGCCATGGGGAAGAGGAGGGGGAGAGCAAACATCCCCACCCCACAGGGGCTATCAGCACCGGAGACGCCCAGGCTCTGGGAAGCAGCTGGGCAGCCCCCCCAGCCGATAGGGGACAGGAGCAAAGACCCCTTCCAGCTGGGCAAGGTGGCCATGGTACCTTCAGCCACTCCTCAGCCTGCTCCTTGCTCTGCACGGCCAGCACCAGCGCCTCGGCCCCCGGCAGAGAGAACCGCAGCTCGTGCTTCTTGCGCCGCCCGTCCTTGGGGACGTAGATGACGTTGCAGGTGCTCAGAGGCACCTCCATGTGTGGCTGCCGGTCCTTGGAGCTTTTGTAGCACTAGGGGAAGCAATGGGAACTGCTCAGTGCTTGGCCAAAATCTGCCTGTCCCACTGCCGTGCCAGGCAGAGCTGGTGTCCCTCTCAGGCGGCTCAGATGGAAGTGGCTCAGTCTCTGCAACAGCCACAGTGGCAGAGGGGTGCCCTCTCACTCTGTGGGGTTCCAGAAGAGGGGAACCCTCTGTTTGCTTCCACGGGAAGCCAGGGCAGCCCTTGCACATGATCTGCAAGCAGCCACAGCCTTGGGGCAAGGTCTTGGCTTGGATAGTGTTAATTTTTCTTCAGCTTGGACCCAACCTCCCTCCCAGCCCACCAGGGGGTTTCTGTTCCCCACCAGCCCTGGGCTCACCAGCAGTTTGCTGTCCCGTATGATGGTGAGCTGCTTGGCCCACTGTCCAAAGCGCTTCTTGCGCAACAGGAAGGCACAAATCCTGCAATCCTTCACCAGGTTCATGGAGGCTTCCTCTGAGGGCCACTGGTGTGTCAGCTGCTGGGCCTTCCCTTCCTCCTCTTCCTCATCATATGACTCATAACTGCTGCTCATCGCATCCGAGTCATTGTCTGGAAGGAAGCAGGCGAGTCACCCCATGTGGCACCCCTGGGCCCCCCCTGCCAGCCATGCCCACACACTGCCCAGGCTCCCTGTGCCCCGTGGGCTCCAGCACAGAGCCTGGGCTGGGCACCACGATGGACCGACTCCATGTCAGCCTCTGGAAACAGCAGCATTTTGATCCCAGCCATCTCCATTGCCCTTCCAAACCAGGCAGGATGCTCGCAGGCCAGATGTCAGCCCCAGGTGCATCTATCCAAACCCTTGGGCTGGCTTGTTTCTTTACAAGTCTCAACTTTGGAAAGCTGCTGCAGAGGATCATGTGCTGGCCCTCTGGGCCAAACCTCCCATGTGGGGCATGCAGGAGGAGGGCTCCACAGTGGTGTCTCTGCCCTGGCTCTCCTCCACGGTGGCAGAGGCAGCTCACGCAGGACATGAGAGCTGTTTAGCAGGGACACCTCTTCCCCCTGCTGGTGACAGACATGGCACCGATGACATCCCTTATGCAGCAGGAGGGTCCTGGCTTGCATGACAAACACCACTCCACACTCCTCACTTTCTGCCTAGCAGCCTCTGACACACGAGAGGTTCTCCAGCCTCAACCCCACCAGCCCCCAGCCCTCAAACCCCCACCTCAGGGCTGGACTTTGCCAGAACTCTCCCCTCCCTGGCCAGGGCACCCAGATACCTACAGGAGTTTTTTTGCTCCCCATTCATCCTGGTGATGGGGTAGTTGCTGTCTGCATCCTCATAATAGCCATCCTCAATGGAGTTGGGGGGGCTGGAGCTGTCTGTGGAGGAAGCAGAGAGCACCTGGGGCTGTTACACCTGGTTTCTCCCCAAGGATGCCCTGAGCAGTGAGCCTGTGAGCCAGGGTAGAGCAAAGCACACCAGCCCAGGGCATCTCAGCATCCATTTCCCCATGGCTCCACATTCTCCCCATTACCCCCTTCCCATTAAGCCAGAACTAACAATTTCTTGCACAGCAGGATGGGAAGGAAGCGGGACCAGAGTGATGCTGGTGGGAGCAGTGATATTTTCTTCCTTGGGACAAGCTGTCACTCCTCCCAAGGGCTGCCTGCTTTGCCAGGTGGGCCAGGCAGGTGGGGGATGCAGTGGGAAGCTTGTGGGGCTCCCTCCCTGCCAGCCCAGTGTGGAGCAGGACTCACTGCGGGAGGTGATGTACTCGGGAGCCTTGCCAGGGCCCAGGGGCAGGGCTTCCTCGTAGTAATCCTCAGGTGGGGGAGTGGTGGGCAGAGGTGGAGCAGGGTCTGCAGGAACCTATAGCAGAAACACCACCAGCATTAGGCAGGCAGCAGAGAGGGTCATGAGTCCCAGCAAGGGACAGGAAGGATTCCAGCCTCAGCCACGGCCACCTCCTCAGGCAGGTGCAGAGCAGACCTCACAGCTGGGCATTCAGGCACTTACAGGTTTTGCTGTCTGGCTCCTTGCCAGCTCCAAGCCAAGGCCATCACCGCTGTCCCCCTCCTCCTCCTGCATGTCCTGGAGATCCCGCAGGTCACAGTCTGCCCAGGGTACATTGGAGAGGGTGACGAGAGCAGGAAACCCCAGAGCTGGCCTACCCAGCCATGCCCTCCAGAGACCCCCAAGGTAGGCACCCATGGCCCTTCACTGGGAAGGTGCTGGGAGATGGGCCCTGCTGGTAAATGCAGCTGGGCTGGGGTGTGCACAGCCCCTGCACAGCACCCAGGCAGCATCAGGGGAGTGTGATCAAGCACCTGGGGTGACAGTGCCCACCCCAGACACGATGACGCAGCTTTCACCATCCTTCTTCAGGCACCCCAAGATCCCCCACTGTCAGCAGGACTGCCAGGCTCAGCCCTGCACCCACCGGGCGCGGTGGCTGGCCTGTCACCCTGGGTCACCCACACCTACCAAACTCCTCGAAGAGAGACTCCACGAAGCTGGTGCCGTTGCTCAGGGAAGCCGTGTTGACGTACATGTAGTCCACATCCTTCCCTGGGAGTGAGGGGACATTCTCAGCCAGGGGTGGGCTGGGTGGCCACAGCAAGCACTGCCACCCCTCCTGCCCTCAAACACCGACCCCAGGACACCAGCCCACCCCACCAAGCCACGGGGAGCTCCTCTGGAGCAGGAGCCCCCAGGGGTGCTGCTGCCCCAGCAGAAGGGCAGGAAGGTGGGAAGGCTGGGAAGCTCCAGGTGCACAGACCTCCTGACCTTCCCACGGAAAATCCCGCGCTCAGCAGGCCCTGGTGGCAGGAAACCTCTGCTCTTCCGCAGGGACCAGCCCCCGCAGCCACCCCAGGGCAGACACCAGCCCCCCTGCCAAGGGCAGGGAGAAGCTGGGACACATAAACAGGGAAAAAAACACCCCAAGGGGGCTGAGCAGGTGGTGGGCACTGGGCACAGAGGCAGCTCATGCCTGTCCTGCAGGTGGTTTTGCCAACCCTGCCCTGGGTTTTGGCTCAGGGCAGCTGCTGAGGGCACCTGCTGCCCCTGAGGAGAGCTGCTGGGCACCACGGGAGTGGGACACAGACCTGGGGGTGGCTGCAGCTTCTGCAGGATGGTGGAGACGGCCAGCTTCTTCTCCTGTGTGGTGGCACTGAGGTACTCATGGTCCAACAGCTTGAGCAAGATGCTGAGCTCTGGCAGGAGTTGGTCCAGCACTGTGGGAGCACAAAAAGGCCTGTAAGCCAGGGTGGTGTCAGGATGCTGGGGTGAAGACAAGGCAAAAGGGGCTGGAATGTGTGGAAGACCTCAGGATGGGAGTCCTTCCCAGCTGGCCCAGCACAAGAGCCATGTACACGTGCTCCTTCCATGCACAGGCTCTTCCACCTGCCTGCAGACACCGGGATGCAGCCTGCTGAGCCCATGAATGGAAGCACCAGCTCCACAGGGCTACTGGGCTGCTACCAAAGTGCTCAGCACATGTATTTTTCCACACAGATAAAACCACACCTCTTGTCTGCCCAACAGTGTATCACTGCTGCTGGTACCCCCTTGCTGTGATGGGCACTGGGAGGTAATGGAGGGAAGGAAGAAAGGAAGAGAAGGAAGCCCAGATGCCATCTCCAGAGCCACTTGGCAATGCCACCCAGGGAGATGTCCTCCCACCCTGTTCCTG
>NW_009953964.1:4811771-4822612 GCF_000747805.2 Chaetura pelagica
TCCTCCCGCCCTGTCCCTGCTGAGCTCAGACCTCCTGTGACCTCCCAGTCCCTTGCCACATGGGTCCCCATACACAGGCTAGAGCCTTCCCCCCATGCTCACCACCAGCAGCTCCTCTGCCCTGCTGTCACTCCTGCCCTCTGTCATCTCAGCTCACCCACACTGCTCCAAGGCCACTTCACTCTTGGCATGGAATCACTGCCCCAAAGGACAATGCCTGCCCCACACGGGCACAGGAAAGGTGCCCTGGGAAGCACATGAGGAGCTTTCCCCACCTGCCTCTGTGTTGGCTGAACCTCTGTCCAACACACAGCCCCAGAGGTGGCTGAGAGGGTCAGAGCAGATGAAATCTTGGCACAGAGGAACCAAACCAGAGCCCAACAGTCATCTGCTTTCCAGCATGGGGGATCCCAGTAGCTGCCAGCTCCTGGGTTGCTGCACCTGAGCACAGCATCAGCCCGGAGACAGAACCAGGCAGAGGAGATAGGGAGAGCCCAGCAACAAGCTGAGAGTTTGCCACAAATCACCACCACAGGCACAACACATAAAATTGTGGGTCTTCTCTTTGATGTGGTGATTCATGGGCTAGTTTTGACGAAGCAAAAGCACACTGCAGCTGGGGGGTTACCTGAGCAGCAAGGCTCCAGAAGCATCACAGCAGGGCTACAGAGAATTAACCACTGAGAACAGTATTTATGGTGCTGGCAGCAGCTGACAGACAGCTTTGGAAAAACGTGTTGGCCAGGGATGGAAAGGATGAGGAGGACGTGTACCTTATCTCCTCAGAGCACAATAAAACAAAACTGAGCTGGATCCAAAGCCAAGCTCTTGTCTTACTCAGGACCATCACCTGCCCAGTAAGGGCATCCAGAGTAGGTCCTGCAGGGTCAAGCACCTGCAAGAGATGGCCTGCATTGGAGGGGCCAAGCCCAAGGACACCAGCAAACCTGCCACTCTGGATGCTACAAATGGTGAACAAAAGTGCTGCAGTTTCTTCCAGTGTAAGTGTGAGCAAGATCCCTTCTCTTGGCAGCAACCAAAGTCATCGTGGCGCAGCTGGGCAGGCATGCAGCTGGCTTTGGGTCTCCAGGGACAGGAGGAGAGGCCAGAGGTGACCACAGAGCCAGCTCAGATGTGCTGACTGATGGGAATGGCTTGCAAGGGGGGCAGAGCATATGCCCTGGCAGCATGGAGCTCTGGGGACACCCTGCAGGGCTGTACCTGTCCCCACTGCTGCCTCTCCGGGCTCTGCTGTGGAAGGGCCCTGGCAGGACAGAACTGGGCAGCAGTGAGGGCTGGCATGGGCAGTATTTCCCAGGGGAAGGGCAGGATGCTGTGCTGCTGCAGCAGATGGGATCCCCGTTACTCATGTTCTTTAACAAGTTACTGCTGGGCCTTTTCCAAACACCACATCCACTCTGCCCGACACCCACCAAAAACTGGGCTACTACAAGTCTGACCCAGGATTTTGGGTGCCCACCTTCCACCCCAGAGTACAGAGAGAGTCTCCCAGGACCAGTGGGAGGCAGGCTGAAACTGCTGCCCAAAGCAGGGACAGTGCAATAGAACCAACTGCTGTTTCAAAGGTTGAAAGGGGAACCCAATACAAGTGGGTTGATGAAAATCAGTGCCCAGCCAAGAGAAGCCCCCAGGCAAGCAGACAGCATGCCTGGCCCCAAATCACCACCTCCCCAGGACGCAAGGCAGGATGCAGCTCACAAGCCTCTTCCTGCCACCCCAGATGATGGGCTTCTATCTCCACAGACCTTCTGCTTCCTCCTGCCTCCCCAAAGCCAAGCTAAACAGCAGCTTCTGCCCTTTCAGCAAGAACAGCTTTGCCAGCGTCCATCTCCCATGGACTGGCCCAACCAGAACAGGTTGCTCCCAGGCAGGGGGAGAAGCCTCAGCACAGCTCCAGAAGGAGCAAGAAAGCCTGGAGAGCTGGCAGCATCCCTCAGCCCATGGGGAAGGAGAGGGCAACCAGAAGGGGAGTGAGGCTTCTGCTCCTTGAGTTGGAAAACCACACTGCAGCAGACAGGCAGCCACAGGACCCAGGTCCTGCTGATGGTCATCTTGCTGCCCCCCTCCAACACACACTTCCCAGGGTGGGGACCTGCTCTGGTCACATGAGAGCCTCATGTGTGTGATGACCAAAGGTAAGCACTCAGCTCCCCTGGCCCTCTCCCTGCCCCTCTGCAGAGGCAGGAAGGGAGGGAAAAGGGACAGATCCTCTCTGGAATGTTAACAGAATGCTGCATGGACAGGATAGGAACAGGTTCCTGCTCTGCAATGTAGTGGTGGTCTCCAGGCTGGGTGAGAGATTCTCACCTGCAGAACTTGGTGGGGCAGGGGACTAGCAAGGAAGCAGCTGGGACAAAAAGCAAGAAGCCCCCATGTCCACGCAGCACCTACAAGCATCTAGGGAGACAGTCATCTTCCTGCCACCCAGCTCTGCTGCCTCTCAGCTGGCCAGGAGCTCCCAGGGAGGAGATGGGCACCATGCACTTTCCCATAGCACACCAAAGCCTAGGCTGTGGTGCTCACCAGCATCTCCATCCCCTGCCCTGCCCAGGACATCTCCCATCGCAGCCACCACCTCCTGTGCCAAGGCTTTGGACCAGCTGAGCACAAAAGGGCAAGTGGGGGGGTTGAGGAGACCCCAGAGTGCCCGATACGCGGGGTTTGTGGCCGGGCACGGCAGCAGGGTGAGCTCATCAGCAACGCCCCGAGCTCTGAGCCGGGGCGCACGGCGAGCACTGAAGGCGCCTTTGTTTCCTCCAGCTGAGCTGTCCCCTCCATCTCCCTTGTTAACATCCTCCAAAATACAAGGGGCGGGGGTGGGGGGTAGTCAAAGAGGCCTGTGATCCCAGGAGGGCACACAGCCTGCTGAGCTGAGCCTCTGCCTGCGGGAGCAGAGGAGGGAAGGAATTAATTTCCTATGCTCATTAGGCTTCCAGCTTAAAGAAGGTTAATGGGGTGGGTGCAGGAAGCAAGGGGAGATTGCTCCAGGGTTGCTGTGTGGAAGGCAGCCGGGGATGCTGTGACTGACCCAAGGTCACCTGGAGAGCAGGGACTGGCACGTCAGGGTGCAGTGGCTGTTGGGAGTGGGCACAGAGCCCAGCCCGGCCAGTATCCCTGCCCATGCTGCACTGGGGTGGGTGCACAACCCTGCTAACCATGGCATGAAGCCGTGGAGCTCAGGGACACAGGTGCTGCCAGGACATCAGAGGGCTCCTGGGGGGAAGGAGGCATGACACCAGAGCAGCCACAGGCACTGAGCAGCTGACACAGCCAAAAAGGGACCTTGTGTCCCCTGCCCACTGAGCCACCTCCTCACTCACCGTACACCTCCGGTCTCACACCTGCCCCTGGTGCTGACAAATGGCTCCCACCTGCTGCTGCCTTCTGGGGCTTCTCCTGCAACCGGAATCCTGTGGGATTGCACCACTTTGCTGGGCTCAGGATGTGGACAAGGACATCCCAGGACAGAGAGTGATGCCAGGCTCTCCTCCCAGAAATGTACTCCTCTCCACATTTGCAGCCTGTCCCACTGCCGTGATGGGATGGGGAGATGTCAGCGAGGTCTCTGAGCCTGAGAAGATGGGAGCCAGAGCAGCAGATGGCTTTAGTGTTAGCTAACTGGGGCTGGATGGGCAGAGGGGCCCTAGGGCAGCTCTGCTGGAACAGGGAGAGCCAAGGAACCAGCACCAGGATGCTGCTGCCATTCAGGAAAACAGGGCAGTATTTTCTCTGCTGCCAAAGCCTGACCTAGAAGCAGCACCAAGCATGATGCTGGCAAAGGAGCTGCATCCCCTCCAGCACCCCACCACCTCTCTCCACCCTGCACCCAGGCGAGCTCTATTTTTAAACAGCATGAGCATTCTCCCCCTTCAGGGACGTGCTTCAGCAGTGTGGAGATAAAGGTCTGGGCTCTGCAGCTGCAGGCTGTGCCCATCTATGCCTCCCCAGCCTCAGCTCCGTCACAGGAGCAAAACACCACATCTTGCTCCAGCAACCTGCAGAGAGAAGGAAGAGGAGGAGGAGGAAGAGGCTCTGGCCAAGCCTAAGCAGGAGTTTCCTGGTGTATAGACTCAGCTTTTTCAGGGGAAAGATAAGACAATGCAAGTGGAGTTGTCACCCTAAGCAAAGCTGGTCTACAGCCTGAAAGAGAGCCCTGGGGAGGCGAGATGCTGTTTCACAGCACCGTAACACTGTGAGGCTGCAGTGGGAGGGGGGCAGGGACCCCCGTCCTGCAGCCACAGCTCTCCTGTCCTGCTGCCCTGGTCACGCTTCCTCCCGCGCCAGGTGAAGGCAGGGGATGAGGGGGCCGGGGGGGAAATCGGATGCTGGGAGTAACGGCCATTGTTTGTAGCTAAAATAAAAACCAAGCAAAAATAAGTCCTTCCTGTTGGCGCGGGCAGGGCCCTGGGACGCTCTGCCTGCCTGCGCAGGGAGGCTCAGAGCCACCACCAGCAGTAAACAAACACTTATAGCTTCTGGGAGGCCATAAATAGGTGGGGTGTGGGCCAGGGAAGGGGGCACAGCTGGGGGCAGTTTTTAAAACCATGCGGGTAGATTATTTTTCTCTTGGTCTTATTTATCAGAACTCTCTACATCCTACGTTGGGTTAGTGGAGAAAGTCAGGCCTTTTTTTTCATCATCTATCTATCTCCAACCACCTAATCAGGATCTGGCTGCAGCTCTGCTGGAACAGGGAGAGCCAAGGAACCAGCACCAGGATGCTGCTGCCATTCAGGAAAACAGGGCAGTATTTTCTCTGCTGCCAAAGCCTGACCTAGAAGCAGCACCAAGCATGATGCTGGCAAAGGAGCTGCATCCCCTCCAGCACCCCACCACCTCTCTCCACCCTGCACCCAGGCGAGCTCTATTTTTAAACAGCATGAGCATTCTCCCCCTTCAGGGACGTGCTTCAGCAGTGTGGAGATAAAGGTCTGGGCTCTGCAGCTGCAGGCTGTGCCCATCTATGCCTCCCCAGCCTCAGCTCCGTCACAGGAGCAAAACACCACATCTTGCTCCAGCAACCTGCAGAGAGAAGGAAGAGGAGGAGGAGGAAGAGGCTCTGGCCAAGCCTAAGCAGGAGTTTCCTGGTGTATAGACTCAGCTTTTTCAGGGGAAAGATAAAACAATGCAAGTGGAGTTATCACCCTAAGCAAAGCTGGTCTACAGCCTGAAAGAGAGCCCTGGGGAGGCGAGATGCTGTTTCACAGCACCGTAACACTGTGAGGCTGCAGTGGGAGGCGCGCAGGGACCCCCGTCCTGCAGCCACAGCTCTCCTGTCCTGCTGCCCTGGTCACGCTTCCTCCCGCGCCAGGTGAAGGCAGGGGATGAGGGGGCCGGGGGGGAAATCGGATGCTGGGAGTAACGGCCATTGTTTGTAGCTAAAATAAAAACCAAGCAAAAATAAGTCCTTCCTGTTGGCGCGGGCAGGGCCCTGGGACGCTCTGCCTGCCTGCGCAGGGAGGCTCAGAGCCACCACCAGCAGTAAACAAACACTTATAGCTTCTGGGAGGCCATAAATAGGTGGGGTGTGGGCCAGGGAAGGGGGCACAGCTGGGGGCTACCCCAGCACCCAGTGACAGAGACGCCCTAGTCCCAGGAGGAACCCTGTAGGGAGGTCACCCACCTTGTGGCACAAACAGACCCAGCACTGCAGGAGGAGATGCTGCAAGAGACACCCTGGTGCCAGGACATGCCTCCATACCCTTGCCACCTGTCCCCAGCCTCCTTCTGCCCCAACACCAGTGATGTGTCACTCCTCCAGTGGTGCCCTAAGTGGGTGTTGACGGCCCCCTCCAGCCCCAGCTGCTTCCCACCCCAGCAGGGCCAGCTGTCCCTTGCCACTGCTCCTTAAGGAAGGCCATGGCCTCCTGAGCTCTTAGCTGAGCTCCCGGGGCAGTTCCTGTTCTCATTCCCAAGGAGGTTCCTTTCCGATGGGGAGGAGGAGGCGAGCAGCCGGTGAGGAAGTGCCTTGGCAGGGGCGGCAGGACGCTCCCAGAATTGTTCCTTTGTGCAGAAGACAGGAGGGCAGCCTGCTGCCTGCCTGAGGCCACTGCTCCTCTGGTGCAGACAGGAGGAGAGCCCTGCCAAGCAGGCAGGAGAAGGGCGGTGCTCAGCCCCAGGGAGGTGGCAGGGGTGAGCAAGGCATCCCTGACAGCCATCACCAGCTGGGTGTGGGGCAAACTGGGATGACTGGGGTGGGCTGGTGGGGCCAGGAACACCAGCCTGGGAAGTACTTCCTCCTACCACTGTGGCTGCCTGTACAGCTACAGACCAATTTAGTGTGCTCCAGGCCAGAGGGTCTTTAAAGAAAAGCCAACCATTAATGATCACACTTGAGCTCTGGCAACATCCTGTATCAGTGGAAGATTTGCTAAGGGGCCACTGGATGCACATGAATCATCTCCTCCCTGGAAACAAGGGCCCCTTGAGTGAGGCGGATGAGGGGAGCGTCTCTGACTCCATATCCAGCAGTATCAGCAGGAGCTGGAGTGCTTGGGGCTGGCTGGGCCCCAGCCAGTGCATCTTCCCACCCCTTGCTGTGATGAACCCCCTTGACATTAGCCATGTGGCTAATGCCACTCCTGCTCCCACAGTGGCTCCCAGCTCAGGTGCTGCAGCATCCCTGGGCATTGTAGAGCACAAGGTGAGCTCAAACTTTCTGATCCATCCCCCAAACTCCCAGCACCTCCTGGCCACCTCCCAGCCTCCCCACAGCACACCCCACAGCCTGCCAAGCCAGGCTGCAGCAGGCAGGGCAAGGACTCCCATCCCCCATGGATCTTATCTTTATGACCTTACAGTAACTAATACCCTTCACTGATAACCCTGGAAAATCAATCCTGGGAGATAAACGTGAAACCTGCTTGCTCAAGAGGGCAGAAGGTCCCCCTCCAGCTCTCCCTCCCAGCACAGTCACCCACTGGCTGCTCTTCTTACACGACAGAGCCCGCAGGCCCCCTCTGTTCTGCTCCAGCCCTGGGACAAGGGGAGATGAGCAACCAGAGAGGTTAAATAGCAAGAAGGCCCTGCCTGTGCCTGCAGAGAAGCCAGGAGGCCCCTGCCTGTGCCTGCAGAGCCTCCTTCATCTGTGGCCCCATCTGCTCCAGACGCACACCCCAAAGCTGACAGCAGCTTGGGTGGGGGATTCCTTTCCCAGCACAGCCCCAGCTCCATGGCCAGCTCAGCCACTTTCAGCAGTGCTTGTGTGAAGGGTCCTGTGTCTGGGCCAGTCAGTGCCTTTGCCAGCAGCAGCTCATCTCCCTGGTATAAATAGCTCAGCAGAAAGCCTTATCGCCAGCCTCGCTCCCAGCCGCTTACCCAGCTCAGCACAGACCAGCTGAACACCAAGTCCAACCTGGGCCAGAGCCATGCTCTCAAACACATCCTCTCCAAGCCCTCCTGCTTCACCCTGGCCCTTTGTGCTGAAGAGCTCTTAGCTGAGCTCCCGGGGCAGTTCCTGTTCTCATTCCCAAGGAGGTTCCTTTCCGATGGGGAGGAGGAGGCGAGCAGCCGGTGAGGAAGTGCCCTGGCAGGGGCGGCAGGACGCTTCCAAGATTTTTTCTTTGTGGAGGAACAAGCCTGCTGCCTGCCTGAGGCCACTGCTCCTCTGGTGCAGACAGGAGGAGAGCCCTGCCAAGCAGGCAGGAGAAGGGCGGTGCTCAGCCCCAGGGAGGTGGCAGGGGTGAGCAAGGCATCCCTGACAGCCATCACCAGCTGGGTGTGGGGCAAACTGGGATGACTGGGGTGGGCTGGTGGGGCCAGGAACACCAGCCTGGGAAGTACTTCCTCCTACCACTGTGGCTGCCTGTACAGCTACAGACCAATTTAGTGTGCTCCAGGCCAGAGGGTCTTTAAAGAAAAGCCAACCATTAATGATCACACTTGAGCTCTGGCAACATCCTGTATCAGTGGAAGATTTGCTAAGGGGCCACTGGATGCACATGAATCATCTCCTCCCTGGAAACAAGGGCCCCTTGAGTGAGGCGGATGAGGGGAGCGTCTCTGACTCCATATCCAGCAGTATCAGCAGGAGCTGGAGTGCTTGGGGCTGGCTGTGGTGTGGCCAGGAGCCCCCCAGCCTCCCTCGCTCTCCAACTGCCCCAGCCAGTGCATCTTCCCACCCCTTGCTGTGATGAACCCCCTTGACATTAGCCATGTGGCTAATGCCACTCCTGCTCCCACAGTGGCTCCCAGCTCAGGTGCTGCAGCATCCCTGGGCATTGTAGAGCACAAGGTGAGCTCAAACTTTCTGATCCATCCCCCAAACTCCCAGCACCTCCTGGCCACCTCCCAGCCTCCCCACAGCACACCCCACAGCCTGCCAAGCCAGGCTGCAGCAGGCAGGGCAAGGACTCCCATCCCCCATGGATCTTATCTTTATGACCTTACAGTAACTAATACCCTTCACTGATAACCCTGGAAAATCAATCCTGGGAGATAAACGTGAAACCTGCTTGCTCAAGAGGGCAGAAGGTCCCCCTCCAGCTCTCCCTCCCAGCACAGTCACCCACTGGCTGCTCTTCTTACACGACAGAGCCCGCAGGCCCCCTCTGTTCTGCTCCAGCCCTGGGACAAGGGGAGATGAGCAACCAGAGAGGTTAAATAGCAAGAAGGCCCTGCCTGTGCCTGCAGAGCCTCCTTCATCTGTGGCCCCATCTGCTCCAGACGCACACCCCAAAGCTGACAGCAGCTTGGGTGGGGGATTCCTTTCCCAGCACAGCCCCAGCTCCATGGCCAGCTCAGCCACTTTCAGCAGTGCTTGTGTGAAGGGTCCTGTGTCTGGGCCAGTCAGTGCCTTTGCCAGCAGCAGCTCATCTCCCTGGTATAAATAGCTCAGCAGAAAGCCTTATCGCCAGCCTCGCTCCCAGCCGCTTACCCAGCTCAGCACAGACCAGCTGAACACCAAGTCCAACCTGGGCCAGAGCCATGCTCTCAAACACATCCTCTCCAAGCCCTCCTGCTTCACCCTGGCCCTTTGTGCTGAAGCAGTTTCTTGGAGTCCCTTGCCAAGCCCCAAAAAGCAGAGAAGAGGAGAAGATGTGCCACATGCCCAGGGCTGGTGCTCTGCCCGGTGCACCCACCCAGTGCTGAGGGCCTGGGCACGAGGGAACTGGCCACAGGAGCAAGACCTCAAACCATCTCCCTCCCAATGCACTTTTTTTCTGGAGGAGAGACTGTTTCACATCAACCCCACAGTTTTACACATGAAAACAGAAGGCCTGAATAGAGAAGTGTAATTACAGCCTGACAGAGCTTGCAAAGAGCAAAGATTATCACCCACTTTCACCCCTCTGCCAGCTCACACACTGCAGAAACCATCACTCTCTGCTGTGGGGCCAGTCAAGCCTCTTCTTTACAGAACTGGATTAAAGGAGAAACTGGATAACAAGGGGTTCCCTTCTCACCGAGCCCATGCCAGTTGCACACCCACCACAGCATGGCCCAGGGTGCTGCCTGGCACTGAAGCTGGGTCGAGGCTCTCCAGGTGATGCCCACACTCAGAGCACGGCTGTGGGTGGAAAACCTGCACTGCAGCAGCAGCAACCATATGCCCAGGACCTGGCCATGCCCCAGGGCTGCAGCACCCTCACCCCGTTTGCTCCACCTGGCACTAGTCCCCACGGGCAGTGACTCAGGAGGTGTCACCTCCCCAGGCATCACCAGAGGGGTCTAGGCTCTCTGAACTGGCATCACTCCTGGAAGAAAATGCCAGAGCAGCCCCTGTTGGGTTGCAGGGTAGCTCCTTTCTCACAGCAGCTCACACGGAAGCAGAGCAGCTTCACAAGTGGTGCAGGTAATAATTAACAGGCTGATTAAATCACCCGCAAGCATCTCCCGTGACCCAGGCAGATAATGACCCTCTGGTCCCTGGTGCTGCCGCAGGAGCCCTTCCCCAGGGGCTGCCAGAGCTCCCCCCGGCTGCCGGGAGCTTGGCAGCCCTTTCTCCGCCCCCCGGGGAAGATTGCCGAGGTTTGCTTTAGCTCCCCAAAAGCAAACTTTGTCCTTCTAACCCGAAGAGGCTCCAGCTGCCCACTTGCCAGAGGAGGAGGGGGTGGTTCCTGGATCACCCTCACGGCTGAGCACAGCACCAGTCAAGCACAGCACTGAAGTCAAGCAAATAAAAGCACCCAGGTGAGATATTGCTGAGTGTCCCTGTTCTTACCCCAGGCAGGGCATGGGCAGCCCCCTCCCCCTGCCCTGAACCCCGGGGAGGGGGGGCTCCTAACCCCAGGCATGAGTTGTTCCCAGCCACAGCTCAGCCCAGCCAACACAATTAACTCTGCAAATACACATAGACCAGATTTACTACTTCCATGC
This sequence comes from Chaetura pelagica, assembly GCF_000747805.2. Lineage (NCBI taxonomy): Eukaryota > Metazoa > Chordata > Aves > Apodiformes > Apodidae > Chaetura > Chaetura pelagica. The sequence goes on from NW_009953964.1 coordinate 4,822,110, forward strand.
TCTGTACAGGAGCTCAGTGCCAGGATGCTCTGCCAGGCCAGCCTGGGAGCTCAGAGGGCTCAGGGGCTGCTGGCTGGAGAGCACGTTTAAATAATGAATGAAAAAGAGAGGTTTCAGATGCCCTTTAAAGGAATAGTCAGGCAGGGGTGAGACCTGCTGAGTAATGTATAAAAAACAAGCTTCAGGCAGAGGGGAGATGTTAGGATTAGTCAGAACTCAGAATAAACTGTGTTTCCTCCAACCAAAATTTTGGTGTCGGCCTTTTCCAAACAAACTCCTCAGTGCAGGTTGGCCTGGGCTCCCCTCTGGCACAGGGAGGGGCCCTGGGACTGGTGCCACAGCAGTTTGCCCACCCCTGTGGCCACCTTTGGTGGCAGGCAGGACACTGGGAAGCCTCCCCGGGTCACACCTTCCTGCCTGCTGCTGTATGGGAGCTAGGGAACCTGAAGTTCTCACCTCTCTCTAGCCCTTCATCTCCACCAAACCTCAGCCTCCAGGACAGC
>NW_009953964.1:4823302-4828439 GCF_000747805.2 Chaetura pelagica
AATTGCAGGCACGGTGGTGGGAAACCTGCCGACTCAGCACCCCTGTGCTGCTGATGGCTCTCCCGTGGCTTTGTCCTCCCTCTGCCTTGCACCCAGGCAGGCACAGCCACGTTACTGCCCAGGGCCAGTGGTCCTCAAGCACCCAAATCTCCAAAATGTACACCTCAGACTCCTGATAGGGGTGGAAAGCTCTTTGCATCCCAAAAGGCTGCTCTCTGTGTCCCATAAATCCCCCTTCTCCAAAGCCATGGTCCAAAAGACCTTGCATGCAATACCTGACCCACAGGAGTGAGATGTGTGGAGGCCAGTAGGGCTGACACATCTTTCTAGGAGGAAGAGTCACACTGGGCTGTTGTGCCAGGACCTTCAGGAGCAGAGGATGGTCCAGGACCCTCACCCGGCAGGGTGTGGGCAGGGAGAGTGCAGGATTTGCAGGAAGGAGCTGGTGGATTAGCCACCATCCAGCTTTGCTTTCCCAAGTGCTTTCAGACACATTGCACAATGCAGATCCCTCTTCTCAGCAGTGGTGGGAAGAGAAACCGCAGATCCCCTGTGGGGGAAATATCCCCACGGAGCGGGGGGTAGAGAGACAAGTGCCCAGCACCCAGCCCCCTGTGTTAGCATCCCTGCCCTGATCCCAGCAATGCCCAGGAGCTTGGGAGCTCTGCCAGACACAAGTCCTCCCTGCTCAGCAGGGGGACTGGGACCCTCTCAGCAACCACCTCAGCCCTCTCCCTGCAGGAGAGAGATTTTCCCAGGCTGGGGCAGGCAGAGCATGGCAGAGGGTCTCTGTGTTTGGGGGCTGGGACCCTGAGAAGGCAGGATAAGTGTATTTTCTCAGCTGAGAACAGCCCTTCCGTTTCCTTCCCTCCTCCAGCTCTGCCAGGAGCATCAGGTGCAGAGGCAAGGCCACCAGCATTTCCTACCCACTTAACCCATGCGGGGCAGAGGCAGGAAAGACAGTTTATCCCGGTGGGAAGGCTGACAAGCTTGAGTCCAGGGGAAGATGAGACTGCTCTGGGTATCACTGATGGTTCTGTCAGTGCTGGAACTGATTGACCACATCTGCTTTTAACTCCAAGATATAAAATCAGCTATCAAACCTTTTCTATGTAACTTTTATTCCTGGTTCTTCCTTTACAATCTCGGTTTCCCAAAGCATAAGGTAACACTGGGACAACATGAAAATGGGAGGCTGAACCCACTGGACAAGGAGCCAAAAAGGGGCTATTTCCCCATTACCAAGTTGGGTGGGTTTAATGTTAAAAAAACAACCCAGAAGAAAGCCAAAGCCATAGCCATTCTTCAAGCTGCTCCTTACACATCTCCTGCTAATTGCCAGCAATCACAGCATACCAGTGTCTCCCAGAGCTCCCTCCTATCACTTCCACAATCACATGCACATGAAACCCACTTAAAAAAAATAAAAAAGATTTAAAAAAAAAAAAAAGTATTTTGAGCTTGGAAACCCCTTGAAGCAAAGATCTGTTTTTGTTCCAAACAGTTACGAAATGTCAGTGTTTTCCTTTGCCTGCCAAAGAGCCTGCCTTTGATGCGAGGGGAGGTATATCAGGAGCAGAAATGGAAGAGGTGGGGGCAGCCTGGAGGGAAGTGCCAAAGAAGTTATTTTCAACCTTCCCCACTGAGGAGGCTGCAGATTGTCAGAGCAGTGACTGCAGAGGGACCTGAGTGCCCCAAATGCCGTCGCTTTTAGCACGGCAGGGTGAGGAAAGGTCGGCTGTGCGGCAGCGCGGAGCCCTCCCTGCTCTCTTCATCTGGGAGGTGTCCTGGCAGGGGTGCCAGCCCCTTGCTTGCATGGCAGTGGGGCAGGGCTGGCAGAGACAATGCGGAGCTCCCTGGAAGGTTTCCAACCAAACTGTCCTGCTGCTGCCCTGGAAGAGTGACATTTAATAGATATTTCACAGGACTGACAGATGTGCCATTAATTTTCACTGGAAGGAGGTTCCTTATATGTGGGAGAAGGTGTGTGCTCCTCAGGACAGAGCTTTAGCTGTGCCAGGTGAGACAATAACTGGTTTGTGAAGGGTTAAGGGGTTAGGACATGAGGCTGGGATGCCAGAAACCACTTCAAGCCTCCACTCTGCTAAATCGTTATCTTCTGTCCCCAGCAAGTTATTTGCCTACTGAACAACAGGCAAATCTTGGGTCAAGCCCAGTTTTCACTCCCTGCCCTCCTCTGAAAAGCTTTCCCACTGTTTGGGATGAGACAACTTCTTCAAAACCTTAAACAAAGTTTTCCTGGGCTGGGATGAGAACCACCCGCCCAGTCGAGCCTCGTCGGCGCTGGGAGCTGCTCCCGAGCAGAGGGTTCCTCAGCCTCCAGCTCAGCACATTTGCACCGGAAAGCAGCATTTCCAGGTCAAGAGCAAACACGGGAAAGAGGCAGGTTTTCTAGACAGCCCAGGCAGATAGGACAGTCCCCAGGGTCCCTGGTTGGAAGAGACACTACCCCAGCAGCAGTCAGTAAGGGCACCAGCCCACTCCTTCCCCTCTCCTGCATCCAGCACCCACGATGTGCAGGGCAGGGCTGCGCCCCTCCGGCACAGCCAGCCTGGCTTCCACAGGGACCTGGTGCCTGCAGCGAGACCCATTTCCCTCACCTCAGGTCAGCAGTGCACATGGAAGACTATTGGAAGATACAGGGCAAAAATAACTCCAGTGCCTGCTGCTTTGCTTGGTGTCACCATCCCCGAGGCCACCCTCCCAGCCCACTTTGCCCCGCCCGGCGGGCTCAGCCCCCGTCCCCCCACGCTGGTGGCTCTAAACAGGCGGTGGCCCTGGGCAGCTGAGTTTCCAGAAGGAATGGCTGCAATGCGGGGGAGAGCTCGGCACTTGCCTGGCCTGCTAACAGCTGGCCCCGATCTGTGTTTCTCACCCCGCTCTGCAGCCCTTTCCACCAGGCCCAGGCTACGTGCACAGGGTGGGTGGGTTTCCTGCTGCCAGTTTGCAGGCGGCAGGTCAGGAATGATCCGGGCTCCCTCCCACCAACCCTGTGGCCTCCCCATTCCTGTGGGCAAGCTGGAGCCAAGTTTATCCCTGACACATCTCCGCCGGCTTTGCTGGATTTAGACCCCGGATAACTTTGGTGCAGGACCTAAATTCTGGTGACACAAAAGGTCAGGGAAGAGTCACTAATGAGGAGAAGTCATGTGTGAGCACACCCCTGCTAGAGCAAAGGCTCCTGGCAGTGATTACCTCCCAAATCACACACACATACACTTCTCCGTAGCACAACCTGAAACAACTCTTCCCACAGCACCAGTTCCCAAGTGAGGTGCTGGTGTAGAACTGAGTCCCACAGCAGGTGCTGCCCAGCCTGCTGGGAAAGGCAGCAGGCTGGGCTGGAGGAAGGACAGTAAGGAAGAAGCTGGTGGATGATAAAGCAAGAACAAGTCAGGAGCTGAGTGGAGCTCCAGGTGAAGAAAGCGGCTGCCAGGGAGCAGGGAGAGGCTGGGAATGGGGTACAGAGCTCCCAAACACCAATGGACTCAGCACCCCTTGCACTAGGGAAGGGAGCCTGGCGAGATGCCCACACCTTCCCTCTGCAAGCCACAGGCCCCAGAGGGATCCACTGGCTCTGGGTGATGAGCAGGAGGGTCTGGAGGAGGTTTACATTAACAAAGAGCCATCCAGGTGCCAGCTGCAATTCATCACAAGGAAAGCAGGCAGGCAGGCACTGCCACCACTACCATAGAAGGCACCAGCAAGGGGGATAAAACAGCAGAGTGGCTCTTCCCCACCAGGGCCAACCCCTGGAGTGGCCACACCATGCCCAGGCCCATCTCCACAATGCTCCAGGATGTTCCACAACATGCCAGGCACCCTCTGCCCTTCCCTGCAGTGAGGTCCTGGGTTTGATTTTTGTGGGGGTTGGCATGCGAACAGGGTAGCGTCCCACCAGTTCATACAGCAAGAGAATGGGTAAGCCAGGACTCTCCAGTCTCCCCTCTCACCATCGGTGAGGTCCTCTGGGACCTTGGAGAACAGCTCTGGCACCACATGTCATTTGATAACACTCCCCCTCCTGCAACAGCCCCCTCCTTCAGAGCAGCAGAGCCCCCCTGTCCTGCTGGTGGGCAGGGTGAGCTGCAGCCATGGGGGAAGGCTGTCCCTGTCCCCTCCTGGGCTGCTGGGCACTGACACCGTGTGCTGAGGCTCAACAGTCAAACTCTTCACACTGTGTTTCCACTGCGGAAACACCACCCCATCCTTTTACAAAGGGAATGGTAACTCTTGACCCCGCGGGTCATTCTGGTGCTGACCCAGAGCTGCGGGTGCAGCGCTGCTTGAACCACCCTGGGACTTCAGTGTGGTCCCCATCTGCAGGGCTGGAACAATGTCCCTGGCCCCCTTGTTATAATTTCTGGCTGCTGCTACTGCAACACCTCTGATGTATGACCAAGCCCAGGGCCAGGACCCCCATGCTACCCCACGTCAGCACCTGCTCCTCCTCTGCTGCCCTAAGCCACCATTCTGCGACAAGAAGCAGCAATCCCCCTGAAAACCTCTTTCTGGTCTCATCCACTGACCTGCCAGCTCCAGCACAAAGCCAGGACGTTCTTTGCAAAGCTGGCCCAAAGCCCCGACAGGTTTATTTGTATCCCAGATCAAAGCCTAACAGCTACGTGAGCCCAACGCCTCAGGCTGCAGGAGGGAGTCACACATGTAGGAACACAACAGCTTCCCAGCAGGGTGGGAATCAGGCCCTCCACGGCTTTACAAGACCACTGGTATCTTCCCCAGCTGGGAAAACCCTCTGGATCCCATCAGCTCCACCTGGAAACACCAGTCGCCTCCCTTTCTGCGACCATGACGAGCACTTACACCCCACAGCCTCGCTTACAAACCACCGGCTTTTCACCCATCTGACCGCTGAAGGGAAACTGGCATCAGCTTGTGCCCAGCTGGCACTGCCTGTGTCCCCGTGTCCCTGCCGCAGTGTGAGGCGAAGGCACCTGGGCACAGGGTCTCACATCGCTATGCTGAGCTCTCGGGCAGGTTCCACCCGCTCAGCTGGGAAGGGATGCACGACCCTCAGCCCCCCGGGATCCCCTGCACGGCGGGGCCAGGGTATGCCGGTCCCGTCCCGTCCCGTCCCGTCCCGGCCCCCCTTACC
>NW_009953964.1:4828723-4835039 GCF_000747805.2 Chaetura pelagica
CACGTGGCCGGTGGTGACACCCCCCGTGTGCAGCCCCGCAGCACCCACCGCCCTCCATCCCCCCTCGCCCTGCTCAGGGGGTCCTGGGGTTCCCCCCCACGCCCTGTGTGTCTCCCCCAGGTGCGCACCCGTGCCGAGCATTCCCAGCCACGGCAGCACCTGGAGATCCCCCCAGGGAGGGTGGGAATCCAGACTGGGCCGCCTCCACCTGCTGTTTGCCGTTGGTTTGGGCAACTTCAGTTTGGGGCATGATCCAGAACCAAGCACCCCCACCCAAAGGCACAGACACCGAGCAGATCACAGTGCCCCCATCCCGATTTGCTCCCTACTCCTCCCTTCCTCAAACCCCTTGGTATCTGCTCCCTCCCGGTGCCCCTCCTGTGCCTGCCCCTGCCTGGCCACCGTGCTCATGCCAGCACCACAGTCCCTCTCCAGCAAAGATCTCTGAGGAGACCTGGGCTTGGGAGACTTGTGGGGTGTGTGAAGCAGTGTCAGCAGGGGCAGTGACTCCTGGCACCCTGGAGCAGGGATGGGTGCTCACACCACACCTGGAAGGGCCCCAAGCCCTGGGACCAGGCAGCATTGCAGCTTGTTTGCCCACAGGGCTTGGACAAACCTGAAAAACAGCGGGAAACTGCACAAGGGAGAAGGCAGCTTTGGCTGTTTCCGTTAAGAAGGGCTTGGTTTTGGGACAGTATGGAAAGCCATCACTGCCTTTGCAGGGAAAGCCAGCAGCTCAGGATGCACTGGGGCTCAGGCTTGCACTTTGACCCATGGGGGTAAACCCTGCTCCCCATGGAGTCCCCACCACTGCTCCTCCTTGCCCTCTTGCCCCAAGCTCTGTATTTTTGAGGGTGAGGCTAAAGGTGTCCCCAGTGCCTGGCCATGTTAAAGACAGGGAGGGCATTAAGGAGCCCATAGTGAGATCTCTTCTCCTTGCAAACGTACTCAGGACATTTTCCAATCCACAAGTAAACACACAGACCCGCTGAGGAGATGGAGATGGGGCACCCTCCATCCCAGAGCCATCCCTGTCCCCCAGCCCCAAGACACAGCCCTGGGCACCGCAGCCACAGCCAGAAAATCCTCCTCCCTTACCCCCATGGGGCAGCAGTGACAGACACCAAGCACTTCAGGGCACACTTGGCTTTAGCCCCGGGGAGAACCAGAGGACTCATGCAGAAACAGGGTTAGAAAAGAAAAGGAAACAAAGAGCATAAAATGATCTGCAAGACTCCAATTCACTCTCAGGGGTGCAGGGGGCACCTCTGCCGTGTACAGCACCGAGAATCATACAGAGCTGCATAGAGATCTTTCTATGTATATATTTATAGGTATGTATATATTTATAGTGCACAGCATTTAAAAGAGCCGGGCCTGCTTCTTCAGCTCGTTCCTCTTCCAGAGGGCCAGGCGGTCAAACTCGGCGATGGTCATACCAAAGATCTGGTAGAATTCCTCTTGGGAGAGGTGGCGCTGGGGAGAGAAGGCATGTTGGGCCAGGGATGGGGACCATGGCCACCACCCAGGGCCAACAGTCACCACATGGGCCATATAGCTGTAGAGGAGCAGGAGGGCACACAAGGGGCATCATCCCCTGCCCAGGTGGGTGCAATGCGGGGCTGAACTCCCCAGCAAGGTTCACTCTGGAGAGAGGGAACAGTTCTGCCCAGCCAGTAGAGCAGCAGGACCACCACGACAGTGTGCTGGCATATGTGTGCTCCTGGGGAGCAGTAGAGATGCTCCTCACATGTCCACAAGCCCCTGGCAGTCCCACACTGTCTGTGAGGGTTAAGGAGGGAGGGTCCCTCTGAGCCCTGAGAAGATTGTCCCCAGTGGAAAAGGCTCTCCTCACCTCTAACCGAGTCCTGTCCACATCTTTGGGCAGCTGGTTCCTCCCCCTCGTCTTCACCAGAAGCAGCTCATAGGGGTATATCTGCACAGGGACAGGAAGACCATGGGGTGGCTCCAGGACTAGCAGAGGACAGTTTGGGGCAGACCTGGGAATGAGGTTGTGGAGGCTACCAGGGCAAAGCCTCCTCCTGCTGTGTTTAGCAGGGCTTGGGTGGCACAGCTGCCTCCAGGTCTTGGATGGGGCAAGGCAGAGGGGTGACTTGCTCTCAGGGTGACCCTAATCCACCTTGAATCACCTTGATGGTTCTGGAATACCCTGCTCACTCTGCAAAACCAGGAGTGACCCAGGGATGGGTGTGAGTAGCGAACCACCAGCACAACCACACTCCTCTGTCCCTTGCCCAGAAGACCTTCTGCTTGGCCAAGAGCCTGGGACCCTGGCAGGAGGGTGAGGACTCTGGTCCAAGACCCACTGTCCCAGGGTAGGGCTGACAGGTGGAGATGGAGGGAGATGAAGGTAGAACATTGTGGGCAGAAGGCAAAGCTTCCTTCTGAAGGGCCCAGGGACACATGGACACATTCTGGGTCTCCCTCTGTGGGGCAGTTGCACTTCTGGCTGACAGCTGCTCCTTGGAGTGGGAGCATCTTACCTTGTACTCTGTGGGGAGAGAGAGAAGACAAGAGAAACATGAGCCACACTGACCACTCTGCTGCCAGGATCCTCTCCCCAGGATTGCAGGGAACTCCACCCATCTCCCCCCTTCTCCCTGCAGCCTGGACCCCATTTTCCAGAGCTGCCTGTGGAGGTGGAGTAACCAGCCCCATGGCTCCATGCCTAGAGTCCCCTGCCCATGCTGCTCCCAGCCCCAAGGTGCCTCACCTCGCATCCCCCAGTTGACGGCATTCGTGCTGTCATAGTGGAAAAGCTCGGCACTGGGAGGCTGCGGGAGGGAGACAGGGAGGGAGCAGTAAGAGGGTGTCCCTTCCAGATGCTCAGCAAAGTAGCTTCCATGTCCCCAGAGGGAAAAGCACCCCCCCCACTCCAAAGCAGGACCCACTCTCCACACCTGGCAGTGGGGAAACTGAGGCACGAGGAGGTGAAGTAACAAACCCAGGTCCCATGGAGGCAGGACCAGGTCTCCTCACCTCCAGAAATCACTGCCTGGTATAAAGCAAAGTTATTCTGCCTGGTATAAAGCAACACTAGCAACTTTCTGAAATATGCCTGTAAGATGTTCAGGGCAGGCACCTCCATCCTTCAGTGTCTACATAGGGCACTTTTGTCCCGAATAATGGATTGGTACAGATCAGTGGCAACAGCAGAGATGCAGGGACAGGGCAAGCAGGATGCCCTAGTCATGGAAGGGGCTTTGAAGAGCCTGGGGAGAACGATGAAGGGTGCAGAGATGCCTGGAAGCAGCAGGATGGAGGCAGGAGGCACTTACCCTGTGCAACCCATTCCTCCTGTAGGCAGGGAGGGAGGCCGACTTAGAAATGAGGGGATCTGCAAAGAAGCCACCAAGGTGCATAAGGGAAAGTGCAAGGGCAAGTCCACACCCTGGGAGAGAATCTACTACCCCTCTGCTCATACATCCCTGCCCAGCTCCACATTCATCCAGTTCTGTCTCCTTCCAGCTCCAACTCATTTCCAGCCTGGCTTCCTCCTGTGCTGATGTTCCTCACTCCCCAGAATCCCTTTCCCATGACAGCCCTCACACAACACTGAGTCGTCCTCTCCTGGCACTGCCACCAGCTCTGCCCTGGTTCAGTTCTACCCTGGCCCAGCCCGTCAGCGGCTCCTTTTTCTCTCCCCTTCTTCCACCCCAGCCTGTGCATCTCCTCCAGCTCAGCCTCTGGTCCCTGCAGCCACAGAGGACCGTGGCTCACACACTCACCGCTGTCAGCCAGGTAGTGCGTCCGGGGAGCTGCAAGGAGAGCAGGGCTGGGTGTCAGGGAGGACCGAGTGCCCACGCCATGCAGAGCTGCCCACCCCATGGGCCAGCCCTAGGGCTCCCTAGCGGGGCTGAGGGGCTCCCCGAGCATTCCCAAACAGCCCCAGCTCCCAAGGACAGATGTGCCATGAGGAAGAAGAGCATGGAGCAAACAGAGGCATCTGTGCTGCCATGCTTCCCAAAGCCCCCAGCCCCCCCCGCAGCCCTGAGGGGAGATGGGCTGTGTGCTGTGCAGTGAGAGCAGCGCAAGCAAGGAAGGCAACCCTGGGGCCAGCCAGCAGGTTTGGGGTGCTGGGAGGTCCCAGATGTGCTGTTCATGAGGAGGTACACATACAGCGAGCCCAAAAGAGATCAGAGTGAACCTCACGTGGATGTGCTGTGAGATTCCCAAGGGACCCTTCAACCACCCCATGAGGAACTTCGCCAGGTTGTCCACACAGACTGCAAACACCTACCAGGCAATGCCACATCCCAGCCGGGGCACAGGGAATGGAGAGAGCTCTCCAGAGAGGAAAAGAACCTCCCAAGTCCAACTCTGGTGCCCAGCACCCCTTCCCAGTTCCCTGTTCTTCCCTCTCCACCCCAGCAAACTTCCCACAGGGGCTGGACAGACGGACAGGGTCCTCCTTACAGCCGTTGAGGGAGCCCTCGTAGCCAGCCATGTGCAGGGCTTCTCTGCTGCTGGCCGAGCTGCGAGGGGGGGTCCAGGGGTCTGCGTAGGAGTTGGACCGAGCCTTCATCTCCTCCCTCAGGATCAGCCTGCCGATGCCACTCTGGATCTGGGGGGGTGAAGTGGGGGGAAGAGCTGCTTCATACCCCTCCTTTCCTTGCCTGGCTCTTCCCGCCCCCTGGCACCTCATGGCAGAACATGGCACTTTCTGGCACAGGCCAGGAATGTCCCTGGGGATGAGGTGTTGGGCAGGGTGCCTTGGCAAGGGGGGTGTGCTCTCTCTCCTGTTGGGGGTGGCCAAGAGGGACGGTGGTGGCCCCTTCTTGGGTGGTGCAGCTGGGCTGTGCCTCCCCCCCAGAGCCAGCTGCCATGGGGCAGCTTTCTGCCCCTTCTCCCCTGCCAGGCTGTGGGCAGGGAGATCACTCACCTTGTGCATGCCCCGGTCGTACCCGTCCTCCTCGCCTCCTGAAGAGAACCTCCGGGCCCTGGGGGCTGCAAAAAGATACGTGGCAGAGTCAAATGGGGAAAAAGGTGCTGGCAGGCAGACAAGACACAGTCCCCTAGCTGCATGGTGACAGCTGAGTCCCAAGGGCTGCTAGGATTTTGTGGCCACTTTGGCAGGTATCTTGGTCCAAACCCACCTTTGGGTCCAGACCCATCCTGGGGGGTTTCCCTCCCAGGGAATGACTAGCTTTGGGGGTCGGAATGGATTTCCCTTTCTCCCAGCTGAATGCAGGGCTGTTACCTTTGGGGGAGCCCTGGAAGGACCAGTACTCTGACTCAGAGTGGTAGTACGGGTCCGGGGAGTAGGCAGGGCTGTACTTGGATGACTGTGCGATGTCTTCGCTGGTTTTACTTTTCGTGGCTGCAGGGAGGTTGTCTGCAAAAGGAGCCAGCAGAGCTGTAATAAGTACCCTGAGTCCCACCAGTAGGACTTGCAAAGATCCACCCCAGGACGAAAGCAAATCCTCTTCCCTCCCCTTTCCCCAGTGTCCACCACAATTTAGGTTCAGGACAGCACAGAGCAGAGGTGGGAAGAACCCATGTTCAAACTGCTGACACCTCCTGGAGAAAAGGGTGCAGAGGCAGAAGGCGGCGATAGTGACAGTCAGAGGGGCTGTTGCTGCTGTGGCTGGGAAGGAACCTGAGCAGCTCATAGCCCACAGCACCACGACTGGCTCAGGCTCCTGCACAGTGCCAGCCCCAGTGCCCCCAGCCTTCCCAAGTCCCCATGCCCCAGGCTGTCCTGTCACCTAGAGAAATAGCTGCACAGGTGGGAGGGTAGGAGGAAGCCTCAGACCCAGTGGGGAAAGGGCTCTGGGTGGGTCATTGCCAGCGGAAGGTGGCAGTGGGTTGGGAAGCAGGGGCAGGGGAGGCAGAGGGGTGACCTGTGACCTCAGCAGCTCCAGGACTTGCAGAGCCACAAACAGAGCTCTGCTCAGGGGACAGAGCCTTGGCAGCACACATGAGAAGGACTCTGCCAAGAGCAGCTACTTACAGCAGCAGGTGCAGCCAGCAGCAAGGTGTGGGAGTTGGGCAGGTAGGAAGGGAGAACCCAGGGAGAGAGAAGAGTCAACAGTTACTGCTCTGAGGAGCTGCTGTCCCTCTACAGGCAGAAGCAAGCAGGGACAGCACAAGCCACCCCTGCTGAGAGATGCCAAACACCCCTGTGCTCCCCCCCAGGACCCCTCAACACCTCCCAGGCCCGTTTCACCCTGGAGCAGCCATCCAGGATTGACTATGATTTTTCTCCAGGACTCCATATGAAACTGCAAATTACATTCTTCACCCATTTCCACAGGGTGCTCAAGGCTCCTGGCATCAACAAGTGACAGCCACC
>NW_009953964.1:4837161-4856886 GCF_000747805.2 Chaetura pelagica
GCGGGGTCTGCGTGCGGGGGAGGGGGCGGCAGCGCCTGGGAGAACCGCCTGCGAGCTACCTGGGGGGCGAAACAACATCAGCCAAAGCCTCTTTCCGCAGCAGAGAGAGAAAAGAGCGAGCTGGGAGGGAAAGCGAACCGGAGCGTGGCGCGGGGAGCTCCTGCCCCGCGCGGGGCCGGGCAGCGGAACGGGGACGGGCCATCCATAAACCACTGACCCGCAGCGGGAGGGCAGGGCAGGGCAGGGCCAGCCCTGGCAGGGGTGGGAGCAGGGCACCATGGTGGGGAGCTTCTGGGTGTCCTCACGGTGCTGTCCCAGGGCATCAGCTGTACCTCGTGGGGAGTTCCACGCCTTGCAGGAGGACACTAAGGGCACTAAGAGATGTCTGCTGCTGGGTGGGGGTGGTCTGTGGCTCTGGCCCCCCTGTGAGGGCCAGAGGACAGATGGGCAACTCTGTCTGCTTCCCTCCCCACTTTCCCTTTTCTGCCCACTTGGTCCCTGTCCCCGTGGGCTCTTCGTGGCCAGCAGCGGGTGGCGGCCCTTACCTGGTGGCCCCCTGCAATCCCTGCAGAAGGGGAACAGGCATCTGGCAAGCCCAGAAGACTCTGGGGGGAGGGAGCGGCGGGCCCTAGGGGGAGTATAAAATAGTCATCTGTAGCGGATGGGTGTGGAAAGGCTTCCAGCAGACACGCTTTGACTCATGATCCTAGGGGGGAGGCAGGGAGGGGACAGGCTCTCTGCAGGGGAGTCATCTTCATGTGGGGGGTAGAGGAAGGTAAGAGAGGAGGGAGAAGAGGGAACGTTGCAAGGATCAGGCAGACTCCAGGCAGCTCTGGGACGTCTGGGTGGTGATAAGGAGAGAGGAGGGTTCAAGCTGCAGGTCCTGTTTATGGATGGCCTCTACCAGGGGTAGATCCTGCTGCCAGCTGGCTCTAGGCGGGCGGCGGAGCGAGGCATGCGGCGCGGGGGGACGGCACATGCGGGCATGCCACGGACACGGCGCTTCCCAGGGCCCGGGGGGCTCCAGAGCCTACCTGGGATGTGGAAATGCTTGGGAGCTTGGTATGAGGTTGGAGTGGAGGACCTCACATCTAACTGGCTATAGTAGGGGGAGCTGCGCCCACTCTCGGTGCCTATGCGGTGCCGAGCAGAAGCAGCCGTGAGTGCCCGAGAGAGAGAACAAGAGGCAGAAAAAAATGGGTGTTAAATGCAGCGGTGTTAGAAGAGCAGGGGGTGACCCACGTAAAGGGGTGACGTGCTGGGCCGTGATGGAGCAGAGGCAGATTTCCTGCATCTCCGGAGGAAGGCGGGATGCAGAGGAAGCCCGGCGTGCGGGGGCTGCCCCGGGGCTGCAGAGCCAAACGCTGACAGGCCCTCGGCGGTGCAGTGTGGGGGAGCTTGGGAAGTGTGGGACCTCCGGACTTACTGACCTCAGGTTCTCCCAGTCGTTCCTCCCGAAGGACAGGAGACACAGCACAGACACGCTCTGCTTCCCCTCAGGGTGTGCCCAGATGTGTGCGTGTGAGCACCCCCTTTACAGTGCTGGCTGGGCACAAGCACTCTCATTCACACCCCTCCCAGATGTACCAAGCCAGCTGAGGGAACTTCACTGGGTCTGTGGGTCCCCTCCCTTCCCAACCCAACCTCCATGGGCCCCAGTGCAGGTCTGAGCCAGGACAAAGCCTCCTCAGCCTCTCTTCACTGCTCCCACAACAATAATCAAGGGAACCAGATGATGCAAACAGCAGTGCTGGTCACTGCCCCAAAGCTTCCTTTTCTGTCAGCCCCCCACAGACCCTCTCAGGCCTCCTGTCTGCTTGACAGAGGAGGGACCACCGAGGTCCCTTGGGAGAGGAGGAAAGAGGGCTCCACTTGGGCATCTGAGCTTATCCCAGCCTGGGGCTGCAGCTGAAATCCTCACCTGAGCGGTAGAAATGATGGGGGGACCTTGGGATGGTGGGGGACATGCCCTGGCGGCTGTAGGTGGGGGAGTCAATGTAGCCAGGGCTGGAGGCTCGTCTCTGCCGAGTGTCAAAGCTCTCGTAGATGTCCTGGGGTTGGGGAAAGGTGTGGAGAAAGTGGGGTTAGAACTGGCAGGATGAGAGACAAAAAGAGTGCTCCACTTGGGCATCTGAGCTTATCCCAGCCTGGGGCTGCAGCTGAAATCCTCACCTGAGCGGTAGAAATGATGGGGGGACCTTGGGATGGTGGGGGACATGCCCTGGCGGCTGTAGGTGGGGGAGTCAATGTAGCCAGGGCTGGAGGCTCGTCTCTGCCGAGTGTCAAAGCTCTCGTAGATGTCCTGGGGTTGGGGAAAGGTGTGGAGAAAGTGGGGTTAGAACTGGCAGGATGAGAGACAAGACAGGTCAGTGCCTTGGTGGCCCTGCTGGGAGGTGTCCCATGGATGAGGGTCCCTGTGCTTGTGGCAGCCTGGGAGGGTGCACGCTCTGTGATGGGACATGCTGGGCAGCATGCACGTCCTCCACACCTGGAGGGTGTCCCCAAGCTGCTCTGCCTCCCCACTACCAAACTGCAGGCAGCAAAGCCCAGGGTTTGGGACCAGGTGACAAGTGTCTGGCTAGAGGCTTTCATGCCCTTGCCTAGAAATAATCTCTTCCCCTGTGCTTATTCCCAGTTACTGGCATCCCCCTCCACTGGGTAGAAGCTGCATCTTGTGTCCACTCTGCAGGGAGGGCTTGCTCACTGCTCTTCTCAGGGCCAGAAGGACAGGACGGGGTCCCCAATCTCCCCCAACCTCAGGACAGCACCCAGGGCAGGAGAACATTCAGCAGAGCCACAGTGATCCCTGGGTAGAGGGATGCCCTATTGCAACAGCAGGTGACAGATCCCACGGTGCCTGGTGAGGGCATTACCTGTGAGTACGGGGAGAGGGTCCCCAGGGACTGGAGGCAGCAGGAGGCAAAGGGGGGGCAGAGAGAGAGAGAGAAAGAGAGAGAGACAGCATATGGTTAAGGGGAGCAGTGACAGACTGGGGTCTCACAGCAGGTTGTTTTCCCCATGTTACAGCCTCATCACAGCTACCAAGCAGTGAGGTGGCACAGCAGGATGCTGGGCAGGGAGCCCCTGGCCAGGTGGGGAGGTGGTGTGAGGATGGCACCTCCTGAATTGGCAGCCTGCATCCCTTCTCCAAGACCTCAACGGAGCAGCTTCAAGGGGGGGGAGGTGGCTGCTGGATCTGTAGTGCTCCACAGTGGGCCATGGCCTTGCTGCCTGCACCATCACTGGCTGGGCTGGAGGAAACCAGGCTTGTGACAAACCTTGGGACTGGAGATATGAGAGGCTGCCACTGGTCAGTACAAAGTCCTCTGTCAGGACCACCTCAGGTCCACCATTTCTGTGTGAGCTGCTCAGACCCACCTCTTCCACAGAATCACTGAAATAATCCAGCAGCCCCAGCCTGCCTGGGAGAGCAGGGCAGAGCAGCCCCATGCCACATGCTGCTTGGGCATCATCTCATCACACACTTGCAAAAGTGCACTGACCAAACCCTCCTCCCCTGGCTGCATGGCCAGCACCCAGCAGGGCAGCCCTGCCACGCTCCAGTGATGCTGTGTTGGGGCTGCATGGCCAGGGGCCAGGCTTTGGGCTGAGCCTGCTGGCTGGCTGCCCCTCCATCCCAGAGGGATGCAGGGATGCTGTGTGCCCTCCTCCTCTCCTGCTGCAGGCTGTGATGGGTGAGCTCCCTGCCACGTTGCTCCCGAAGGTGATGTCTCTTGTGCTGCACTGTCTGCCCCTGCCCGTTGGGTCTGCAGCACAGTGTGAGCAGGGTGCTGCCATCAGCTGATTAGGTCACTGGTTTCTTTCTTACTCTACAGCAGCAGCAGCAAGTCCAGATCAGGCCCTCTTCCCAGTGAAGCCTCCAGGGGAGGTCTTACCCCTGTTGCTCCCTCCTTGCAGTATTCCCATTGGAATGAGCAAACCCCCATGCAGTTTTCCCCACTGCCCCAAGTGGGGCCCAGCTCCCTGTGCAGCCCAGCACTGGGTGTGTTGACTCAGTACCTCCCCATAGCTATATCTCTCCAGCGTCTCATCCGACATGTATCTGTGATAGGGCTCGTAGGAAATGAGGTCAGGACGCTGCACTTCATAGATGGCTTTAATCTTGGGAAGAGCTGCCAGATCTTTGTAATTAAGGATCTCATTATCGACTTTAGCCTAGGGAGAGGGAGAGACAGAGAGGTGGAAAGGCAGAGGAGAGAAGGAAAAGGGCACAGTGTGGAGCCAGCACAGAGCAGACACAGCCCACCATCATTCCAGCAGTAAGAAGAGGTAAGAGGACATGCCCAGGAGACAGCAGTAGGAAGGGGCAGAGGAGCTGGGAGAGTGGGATGTGCCCCTCTGAGTGCTTCTGGGACGTGCCAATGGCACTGGTGGCACAAGATGCTGCTGGGGTGAGGGGGCACAGTGTCTGTGCTGTCCCAAAATGCTGGGCTTGTCCCTGGGGGATGCCTCACACTGCAGAGCAGCATTGGGAACTACTGCCATCCTCCCTGGGGCCAGAGCATCCATCCTGCCTGGCATGGGTGAGGGGCAGAGCTGTACTTACGCAGATGACGCGGTTTGGGGAACCGATGCTGGAACCGGGAGGTGAGATGGAGGTTTCTGATGTCCTTCTGTGCTGTGGAGGCAGAAAAGCAGAGGAGAGATGAGAGCATGACCAGGAGCAACCCCTGAGCAGGCACAGCGCTGGGTGCAGCAAATAAATAATTTGGTTTGGGGCTGGATTTCACTCAAGGTCCAGTTCTTCTACCCTTTTGTTCTGCCCCACCCTGCCCTCCAGCTCTGGCTTCTCTTGGGTCCAAATGCAGTCAGGAGAGTGGCCTGGCAAGACCCAGCAGGCCAGTGTCCCCATGGCCAGCTGGGAGCAGAGGGGGAGCAACAGCTGTGACCTCTCTCTGGCCATGGGCTGGTGCCAGCCAGCACAGGGGGGTAGGTTCCCTCTAACAGCCTCAGCACGGCCACCTGCCATCCTCTGGGCAGCGTGGACAGAGCTCAGGCAAGACCTGAGAACCCACTCCTGACTTGGACACTGCCACAACAGTTCACATCCAGCACGGACTTGGGAGCAACATTACCTGTGACCTGCCACCTCCTGGAGATGTCCCTCACCCTGTTGCCTACCTTGAGCTTCTTCTCTGCTCTGGCTGCCTGCTTGCAGATGGGGTGCCACACTTCGGAGCCTGCAATGCACCAATAGGAAACCGTTTCAGCCAGGTGCGGTTTTAGCCCAGCCCAAGCAGCACTCACACAGCAGCTCCTGCTGGTTAAACAGGGATAACACCGAGCCCGGAACACTCACAGCCAGCAAAGCCACTGAGCTTCACCCAAGTGTGGCCAAGGATGGACGCTGAGCACACTCATCCTGCTGCCCACAACAGGGCGTTGCTGGGACCCCCCCGACTCCAGCTCTCTCACAATTCCCCCTTTGCCACCCATGGGATCACCAGTGACTCAAGAACACAGGAAACATCCATTATTGAGAGAAAGCAAACTCTCCCTCTGTGCTGGGAATAGCTCCCAAGGCAGCTCCAAGCAGGGATGAGCTCCTGCCAAAACCAAACCCAAACATCCCACTGTGCTGAGCTAAAGCCTTGCCCCTCCAGTGCTGCAGAACCTGGACAGGGGGAGTTAGGGGTGTTGGGGAAGGGATGCTGGACCACTCTCCCCTGGGGCTGGGCAGAGCAGGGAGCCAGGCACATTGCAGCCTCTCTCAGCTGGGTGCAGGCCAGGGACACATCCAGATGTGCCAGGCAGTGCTCCCCAGCTGTGCTGGGAGACATGAAGGGAGCAAAAAGCTCCCGATAAAGAACACAGTCTTCTCCAGTTCAGCAGCAGGGAAAGTTTCACAGAGAGAAATGATTGCTGAGTGGCCCAGAAAGAGGGTGCTGGGGAGCAGTGGAGAGGGGTCTGGCATTGCTGGTAGGCATTGCTGACTGGGACTTTGCTGTGCAGACGGATCCTTTGGGCACTGATTGCCATAAGGTCCTGAGCCCCAAGTGCCCCCACAGCCAGCAAACCCTGCACAGCCCCCCTGCTCTGTGCTCCCACATGCGGCAGGGAAGCCCCTCCTTGCTGCAACAGGATTCCTACCTGTGAGATACATCTCTTCGCCTTCCGTGAACATCTGGTGGCAGCGGACACATCTGGCACAGGTAGGGTGATAGTGCTTCCCTCCTGCCTGCAAGGGCGGGCAGAGAAGAGGGGCCCCTGAGCAAGGCAAGCCATGGAGACCTGCCTGCGCCCCTGCAGGACTCTCTGCTGCAGGCAATAAGGAGGTGAATGTGGCAAAACTCCTCAGAGTGGCCTCAGAGACCACTGCAGTGTACAGAGAAAACCAGAGACCACCTCCACTAATGCTTGTGCTGGACTCACAAGCCAAACTAGCATCCTTCTGCCCTCCTGGAGCTGTCCAAGACACAGGACAGCAGAGCCAGGAGGTCCCAAACAAGGGACCCCTACAAACCTCACCCTTAATAAATCGGTTATTTCCAGAGTCCAGGGGTGAGATCCCCCACTCAGCCAAGCAGCCAGGCTTTGCACCAGCTCCTTCCCTCTACAAGTGTGAAAAGAAACAGCAAATTTGGCCCAGGATGTCACAGCAGGGAAGCAGTACATGGAGAAGGGCCCCAAAAGATAAACCAAAACACAGGCTTCCTCCTGCTGTCAGACACTTGCTGGCTACCACTTCCAGCCCCTCTCTCTTAAAGAAACTTTTCTCCTTCTGTGAAGCCCTGCCCAAACTTCAGCACTAGTGACATGCTGCTCCCCAGCTGAGCAGGAGCTGGGCTGCTCCCGGAGCTCTTTGACAGGGATAATAGCTTTAATTGGTAGCTTGTTTCCACTCAAAGTGTCTGCTAGCAGTTCAATTATAGGCTCATTTGCTGGACCGGGACCTGGGAGGCAGGACCTGGCTCTGAGCAGGGGGAATCTGGGCTGCACTGCTAGAGCTGAACCCCAAAGGACATTTTATTCCCATAATAATCCCTAAAGAAGAGGAAGGCTAATTTAAGGTGGCAGAAGGAAGATGAGGCTCTGGCTGACAAAGAGGAGGGTTATGACAGAGGAGGTTGGATCTGGTTTGAAACAGAGGATCAACAGGAAAATTTGCTGTGGGGATAACTAAGAATCTGCCAGTCGATTGCTCATAAAAATCAACCTGGAACTCCATGTCCTTGGGGTGCAGACAGTAGCCAGTGGCTTTTCTCCTCCAGTTCATGCCAAAAGTGAGATGAGTGAGTTTGTACCCTTTCCTATTCCTTTCACTGCAGTGCACCCTAGTCCAGGGAGGGGACATCCCTGTGCCCAAGGCACCTCCTCATGCCAGCTGGAAGCAGCACGACATACCTGTCCCAGCTCAGCCCCGACTTTGATTTCAACAGAGATCTGCAAAACGCTCAACACCCACCACTCCCCCTTGAGGAGCAATTCTCCAAACCGTGCACAAACCCTGTTCCTTTTATATTGGTTATAATTACAGCTCGTAAAAGGCTCATAGATGCTGCGAGGGAAGAGACCTGCTCGTTATCACTTGCAGTCCCTTAAAGACTCATTAATCATCCAAGCCTGGTTGCACAGCTCAGGGTGGCTGGGAAAGCCCAGAGGCTGCTGGGACAGCAACAGAAAGCTCCTTGAGGCCTGAAATTGTTTAAAGGTGCCCTTTCCATTTCACGCTCTGCTGAAGAAAACAATTAAAGCCCCTGGCTTTAGAGATCATTCAATACTCTGAGCAGGCACAAGCTGAGTGGGGAGCATGGGCTGAGCCCTGGCCATGGGGAGGCAAGGGGTGCTCCAATGTCCTTGCCCAGCACAGCCCTTGCCACCCAAACCCTCTGCTTCCCTCAGCTCTGTGTCAGTGCCTGTGAGGAGGTGGCACGTCAGCTCTGCCCGCAGTGCAGCAGCAGGGATTTGACCTCAGGGGACCCTTTGGCTTCACCCTTCTCTGCTCAGACATTTGCTAATCAAGTAGCCCCGTGATGGGCAGCCCCTGGCAGCTGCTGTGGCACTGAGCTCAGGCTCACAGCAGCCAGTGCCGGGACTGCTGCAGAAGCCTGGAGTCAGCAGAAAGCAGAGGCAGCTCCCTGAAGAGAGGGAAGATGCTGGAAGGCTTCTGGCACCTGGGTGTAGCTTCAGGAGAGGCAAGGCTGGGTGCTCTCAGGCCAGCCCAACTGGCAGGAGCGAGAGGGTGACCACTTCTTGGTAGGCTGGAGGTGAAACAGGCTGGAGACCTACACAGCCAGTGCCACTCCAGTCCACAACACCTGAGGTCTGGCTCACTGTGGAGCAGTGGTACCTCTGATTTTGGGATACAGCTTCCTATCATTGCTGTCTGGAAATGGCAGATGTGTGAGTGCCACTGCTGCTCACATTTTCCCTTCCCACCAAGGGAAGGACTAAGGGGTGACTGAGCACACTTTCAGCATCACTGCCTCTCTACACCACCAGAGCCCACTCCCACAGCATCAGCAGGGGGTCTAAAAATCGTAACAGGTTTCATTCTGACATCTTTCTCTCTGCCTACTGAGCCTTTAGTTTATCCTTGGATCAGATTTTCCAGCTTTTTATTCCATCACACAAATTTTGGGGTAGAAACAGTAAGCATGACAGAATAGATGTTGGGAAGGACCAGCCCCGATGGACCTCTCTGTCTCTCCCCAGTAATAACCCCCACTCCCTACACTGGCTGTGCAGCTCCACCACTGCACCAAACAGCCACTTCACCCATGCCCTACTGTGGGATCCCATGGAATCCCTCAGATCCTTGCACACTTTGGTGGCTCAGCCACAGCAGCTCCTGCTGGCCAGCATCCTGGCTCCGAGCAAGGCTCCCTCTGGATTTGGCCATGGACAGGGGACCCCCTGCCCTGCTGGTTGCTATGCTGTGGGGATGGCTGCTCATGGGCAGGGTGCTGCAGCCCCTCACCCAGGCTCTGCAGCGGGCAGCTGTGCTGGATGTGTTTCCAAGGCAACAGGCAGGCTGGCTGCATGGGGATGTGCTCGGAAGGCAGGCTGGGGCAAGCATGGTGGGGATGCTCCAGAGATGGGCATGGCAGTGGCTGGTTAGGGCTGATGTGCCCAGATGTTGGACTCTGGAGGCAACCCAGCATGCACAGCTGTGCTCTGGCTGCTTCTAGAGTTCTGGCACCCCAGCCACCTCTCCAAAGGTCTGCAGTATGATGGTGCTCCTCCCCCCACTCCCAGCTTCCAGAGAAGGTGGTCAGACTGTGTCCACACACCTGCTGCAGGAAGAGCCCTGGCCCGGAGAGACTGCAGGTAGCAGGACAAGGGCACAGGATGATGGAATCCCCACGTCTCCCTGAGGCACCTTGGGGTGGGACAGACAGTCCCTATTACAGACCAGGACAGGGTGGCCGTGGCCCCAGGACTCACCTCCAGGACCCTGCCGCTGATGTACCGGTTGCAGGTCTCGCACTTGATGCCAAACTGGGCATGGTAGTCAGACTCGCAGTACGGGACACCATCCCTTTGGGAGAGGGGGGAGAGGGAGGTGAGTGGTGAGGAGCCAGGCTGGGCACCTCCTCACAGCCACCCTGGCCCCGGGGGCACAGCCCTGCAACGGGAGGCAGGGCCAAGCCTGCCAGTGACACTCACTTGCTGATGTACTCGCCAGTGAGGATGATCCCACACGTTTGGCACTTGAAGCAGCTGACGTGCCACTGCTTCTCCAGGGCCAGGAGGGACTGGCCTTGCTTAATCTCCTCCTTGCAGCCTGCACAGTCTGGGGGACAGGAGAAGGAGGGAACGTGTCAGACCACTACAGAGAACACCCACATCTGCTGGCCCACACTGAGACACCCTGGCCACTTAACCATGCACACTCTTCACACCCAGAAGAAAGCCCTGCCCCAGGGGACTCCCTTTTCTAGGAGATGATGCTGTTCTAAACACCCTGCTCCTAAGACTGCTTCAGCAGTAGCCCCTTGGAGATAATTTCTTCATGGGCAATAATTTCTTTATGGCAATACACCACCTCTGTTTGTTCCCAGCAAAGGATCCAGGGGGAAAGCTTCCTGCTGGAGCTGGGACCTCTGAGGCACTGTGGCACCCAGCCACCACAATACAGAGCCAAGTCTCCTTGCTGGGCAATGAGCTGGAGCCAGGGCAAGTGCGTGGGCTGAGGGGCTGTGGTGTCCTGGCAGGTCCCCGGGGGCTGCCCTCCAGGGCGGGAGCAGTGGGAAGTGTCTGGCAGTGAACGCAGCAGAGGAAGGGCTGTGCTCTCCGGCAGCCGCGTCCGGCCCTGCTGCAGTATTTACGAGACTCCCTTCCTTCCCCACTTCCCCTGGCTCCCGTCAAGGCTGGGAGCAGGAAGCACATGGGCCTCGGACCCCCGACCTTGACTTCTCCTCGTCCTCTTCTCCTCTTGGGCAGCAGGTTTGCCCGGATGGGGCTTCCCCTTACCCCCCTCTCTCCCTGCTGCTGCACCAGGGGGGCAGCAGCACCCTGGGAGCAGGCAGGCTTTTCCACTCATCCCATCTCCAGGCAGCACTGCACCAAGTCCCTGCCTGCTGGACAAAGCTGAGCCAGGATCCATTCCCTGTCTCACACAGGTCCTGCCATTTTTTTTAGTTGCTGCAGGGAGAGCCTCAGCATCCTTCTTTCCAGTCCCTGACACCCTACCTGGGTGGCAGTGCTAGGATGACCTGGGCTGCAAGGGGCACACACGGGCAGCAGGCTGCATCTGGCTGGGAATAAAGCACTGATATTCCAAGGCTCACTGAGCTGCAGCAGCAAGGGCCCCATCTGGCCCCCCCATGGCTCATCCCACTGACGTGGCAGGGTTTGGGCATCATGGTGTGGCACAGCTCCCAGCTCTCCCTGCCTTCTGCCACCTGCCCATGCATCGTGCTGAGACAGCTCCCCTGGGACTTGACAGCAGCAACCATGGGGGACAGTGAAGCATGGACATTCATGCTGCAGTCCCCTCACTCCAGACAGGGGCTGAAGTGAGCCCTGTGTGCAAGAGCTCCATGCCAGGGGGATGCTCTGCCAGCCCTTGAAGCACAGCCCCCATGGGATGCTCAGCAGGGGCCCAGGGCAAAGAGCCATGGGCAAAACTTCATGAGAGGGGAAGGCATGAAAAGAGGGTATCCCAAAGAACAACCTGGGGTCTAAACCAAGGCCAAGTCAACCAAAAAGGGTCTGTCTATTGCTCTTGCCAAGTTTTAGCTTAGGTTCATCAGCACAAATCAGTTAGTGCTTGCAGAGGCAGTGACTAATGGCAGCAGCATTGGCAAAGCTGGGCAAGCAGTCCCAGGCTGTCACTTGGACCTTGATGCAGGTGGACACAAAGCAACATCTGGGCACTGCCTCGGAGCAACCTAGCTTCAAAACCTCCCTGCTGCCCTAGACAGTGCCTGCCAGAGTGGTGACACCCACCCAGGTCACAAATAGGCCAAGGGAGTTTCCGAAACCAGTGGTGACCTGCAATCCCGGGTGGAGCTGCAGGACTACCCTGTTGTTCCTCCTCTGAAACCTCTGTGAATGCCTGTGGCTCCACGTAGTGCTGCACACTGCCCAAAGCTTGTCCTGTCACCCCCTTGAGCACCATCCAGGGGCACGTGTCACCCTCCATGCAGCCATCACATCACTCCAGAGCAGTCAACTTACGGCTGGGCCCATGGATCTTGATGGGTTTGGTGCTGATGAGAGAATGGGAGCAGTTCTGGCAGACACAGTCCTTCCCGCTGAACGTCACCTTGTCTCCAATGGGGAATGGCTTCCTGTGGACAAAGAGAGGTGGGGAGGCATGAGCCGCTTGCTGCCCTTCTTGCAGTACTTGTGGCTGCCCATCACCTCCTTCTCCAAGGGCCAGCAGGACCCATGGTGCCCGGGAGCAGAGGGGCTCCAGGAAAGGGCTAAAAAGGGAGGCAGCCAGTGTGCTGGGGCAGGAGGACTGAGGCATTAAGGCAGGTCTCCAGGCTGAAAAGGGAAGGGTCAGAGCCATTTTGTTGCACTAGGATAATGAAGAGGAGGTGCCTGCTGTGGTGTTGAGCAGGGAATGAGGGGCTGAGGGTTAATGAGCAGTCCTCTGCACAGCAAGGGTGGCCACACACCCTTGGTGATGGGTTCAGCTCACCTGCAGGTGCTGCAGACAAAGCACTTGGGGTGGTAGGTCCTCCCGAGGGCGGAGATGACCTCTCCGGTGATGAAGTCCCCGCAGCTGTCACAGCGGGTCCCATAGAGCTGCTGGTAGTCGTGGGTGCAGATGTACTCCTGGTTCTTAAAGAAGAAGCCGGACTGGGCCAGGTCACAGCCGCACACTGCAGGGACACGCACCCGTCACGGGGCCGCGGGCAGGTCCGGCCCCGGGGCTCAGCCGGGATCCGAAGCCACTTCTGCCCAGCAGGTATCTGGGAGGGGTTCCCTGCCCAGCAGGTATCTGGGAGGGGTTCCCTGCCCTTCCCCAGCACCACAAGAGGTCAGTGTTGGGCCGCGGCGGGTGCAGGGCGGGCTGCCCCGACGGGCAGGGCTGGGCAGCGCCGGAAGGAAGCCCTGCAGACCCTCACTGGGCACAAACAGCCCGGGAGGGGCCGTGCCAGCACCTCCTGCACCCACGGCAACGGGATGGGGCTCGGCCCCTCCATTTGACACTCACATAGTGTCAGGAAGCCAAGAGCAAGACTGCAAAGAGCTGGGCACGCCCTAGGGACAGCTGGGGAGAGGTCTTCTCCACACCCTGGGGCCTTGGCCACCTACATGACGAGCTATCTCCACTCCCTGCCCTAAACACGAAGCTGTGTCCTAATGGGAACAGGTACTGGGACACTGTTGTTGGTGTTCTCGCTGCTTGTTTTTCCACAGATATCCAGCCCAACCTTGCTTCCTTCCCTGCTGTGGGAACCGTGGGTGGTGCACAGCCCATCAGATGAATCCAAGGAGATGTGGCAAGCCCTGGCCCTCAGCATAATTTCCCTCTTCCAACTTCTCCATCCACAGATAGGTCTCAAGTGCATCAGACTCCGGAAAGCACCTCGGGAGTGGCACAGGGACCAGGTCTTTGGGCCGTTGCATGATGCCCAGCCCCTGTCCACCGAGGTGATAAGGTAGAAGGGAGGACTTAAAAAACAAGTGAGCACCCACTGGCACAGCCCATCCTTGGTCTCTGCTTCACCCTGCATCCCCAAGCACCCCCCTGTCCTGTCCTTGCACGTCCCACCCCCACCCCTGGGCCAGCCCACGCAGCCACATTCCCCCACTGGCTGCAGGGCCCCCAGAGGCAGAGATGCAGCTCCTCTCCCACGGACCATCCCCTGGCAGAGCTGCACCCTCTAGCTGTGGGCAGACAGCACCTGCTGCTCTCCAAAACAGCCTGCCAGCACTTCCTTGTCAGTGACAAAGAACACGCCACCAGCTCTGGGACAGCATCAGGAAGAAACAGCAAGAAAAACCAGGGCAGGTCTGGGCCCCGTTTCCTGAGGGACCCCGGAGCACAACCCCAGGGGCTGCAGCAGCCGGGCCGGGCTCCCGGGGACACGGCGGGGCAGCCACGGGCTGGCGTGGGAGCAGCCAGGCGAGGTGGCAGGGGAGCTGCGAGGAAAGGTGAGACAGGAGGGTTTCCTCTCATTATTTATTCCCTTTCATTTGGAAATCAGGCAGCGAGCCCTGCCAGGCTCTCCCTGCCGGCTCCTGCCCCCTTGGAAGCCAAGGCTGCCTGAGCCCTTTGTCTGGATGCGCAGCTCCCGCCCAACCCCGCACGTCGGGGCTGGGAAGGGGCAGGGGGCTGGGCAGGGGGCTGGGCCCGCTGCCCCACACGTGTAGTCGAACCCCGAGAGCAACCCGGGGCCCACACCCCCCTCCAGAGATGTGGGGCTGCCCACGCCGTGAGGACCAGGGTTGGTGTCAGCCCAGGGGGGAATCTCCTCCAGCCAAACCCTCTGTTCCCAGCGGAGGAGCAGCAAAGTACGGCCAAGGGGACAGGGATTTATGCCCTGCTTAGCACAAGGTGCTGGGAGCTTTGAAGACGAGAGATCTTTAAAAAGCCCTGGGAACAGGATGCTTTACAACCTACAAAAGCAGCCACTGGCCTGACTGCTTTAATAAATGCTTAAGGACAATTCAGCACTAGATCTGGGCCAGTGGCTTTTACAGCCCTGCAGATCTCTTGTGCTCAGGGAGGATTTGAGCAGCTTCTCTACTTCTGCCAGCCCCCAGGGGCCAGGGAGCCCCAGAGGCATCCCATGGCACCTTGGTGGCATCCCACACATGGGTGGCAGTGATCCATCAGCAACCCCCAGCCCTGTCAGGAGCCACTTCAGGTGTCTCCCCCACCTTGCTGCCTCTCAGTCAGGCTGGCAACACCTCCTCTTCTTGATTTGGGGGCAGGCAGGCAGCTGAAGGAAAGAGTACCCTCCCCCCCCCCCCCAACACCCGGGGGGGGGGGTGTGTTTGGGACCAGCACAGCTTGAGGGTAGTGAGGGTGCCCAGGTCTCTGCCATCCCTGGCATCAAGCAGGGGCATTGCCTGCACCATGCCAGCCCTGTGCCATTACCTCCCTGCCTGCACCACCCCGGGGGTGTGACCACATTCCAGTGGGCCAGATAGCTCTGTCCCCAACCTTTTGCCTTCCAGACTGCAACCTGGCCACCAGCTCTTCAGGCAGCGCTGTCCTACCTTGGCAGGTGAAGCAGCGGATGTGGAAGTGGTTGCTCTGGACACGAACCACCTCTCCCTTGCAGGTGTCCCCGCAGCGGTAACACTGGATGACAGTGGAGCTGCTCCCAGGAGTGTAGGGGTTTTGCTGATAGGGAACTGCTGGCCGATAGGAGGGAGGGAAAAGCAAGAGAGGGAAATGATCTGTTAGCATTTGGGACACAGCCAGACATCATGGCACTGACCTCAGCCGGGGAGCTGGAGAAGAGCCCTCCAGCCACTGTGACACAGAAGCTGGACATCAGGACATTGCTAATGGCAAAGAACAGCTGAGACCCTGCTGGTGCCCAGTGACTCTGAGCTGGATGCCTGCCCGTGCCTGGATTTGGGATTTCCTTCTCCCCACAAAAGAGCCATTACCCATGTCTGGCTCATAGACCTGCAGTCCTAAGTGCTGTGCAGTGCAAGTGCCTGGGCACTGCTTCCTACCCCTGCATGGGCAACCAGGTCACCTGCACCATCACCCCAAAGCCACACAGAGCTCCCCAGATGCTCTCCTATTTCCTAAGCAGGTGCAGAAGGACAACACAGGGACCAGCTACCTACTGGCTTGGCTCTGCTCAGCCCTCAGGCAGCCCTGGCTCACTGCTGACCAGCTCAGAGACACTCCAGCGAGCAAGGATTTGGCAGCAGCATGGGAAGGAACTGTTGTTTTCTGGAGCTTCCACTTGTTTGGTTAGGAACTGGATGAAGAAGTAATTTTTCAAGGAGCTTTCAAACATCACAGCAATTGAGTGTTTGGGACTCTCACCTCCTCGGTGAGGAGCAGCATCCCAGCCCTGCTGCTCCTTCCGGAGCGGCACCACGGCACGTGCAGGCTCTGTGCTGAGCTGGGGAGGGCAACACGGGCAAGATCCAACCTTCTCCTGCTGCAGACCATCTTGGTACTTACCTGCATTCCTCATCCCCCTCCAGCAGCTCTGCAGATCACCACAAAGGGTTGATGCTCTGCAGCCTTGCCCCCATGCTCCACGGGAGGAATGGTACAGAGCAGGGGATCTTTCAACTGTCCCAGCACAGTCCCCAAAAGCACACAGAAAACATTTTAAAGAGCAGCTCCTGTTTTCCCTGCCCCACCTGCAGATACATGGGCTTCTGGTAGAAGCTGGCTGACATCAAGCTAACAGCCACAGGCAGAGGCCAAGCAGCAAAGGACTTGTTTGTTGTAGGATTTCAGAGAGAGCATTGCAATTTGGGCAACTTGAGCAGTGAACATTTCAATGGACCAGAGACTTTCTGACCCAGCGCTGAACTGCATTCCCAGGAACAAGAGAAGCAGCTGATTGAAACCTGGTATGTGAACTCCCACCAGAGCAGGGAGGAAAGGACACAGGACAGAGGAGATCACTCATCAGAGAGGCTCCTCGTTCACTGTGGGACAGATCATGTGACAGAACAGAAACAGCCCATTATCAGCTTCAAAAGCAAAGCAAAGGAAGTAAAAATGACATTGAAACTGCCTCACAGTAGAGCCCCATCCTATACACCAAGTGCCCAGAGACACACTATGGGTGTGCCACACTGCCCACCACTGGGAGAATGGCCTGACCCTCCCTGACTGCTGCTCCATCCCCTGGGGACTGGACCTGCCTTGCCAAGTCTGACCCAGGACTGCAAGGAAAGCTGAGGGCCTTTCCTGTGAGTGCCTCCCAGCCCCCCTTGCAAAGCTCAGGCTCCAGCCTTGACATCAACTTCCAACAGTTGCTAGGACTTCCCTCCTGATCATTCTCTTGCAGGCCAAGAGCTTTCAAAGATCTAAATCACCTTCAGGTCCCAAAGACAATGACGGACACTTGTAAAGGGAACAGGGTACCCCACCCATGCTTTTGCAGGGAGGCACAAGCCCTGGGAAGAGGAGTCCAGGACCTCCTGCAGCAGCTCTTACTGCTGGCAGGCATGCACAAACTCTGCAGCAGCCCAGGGAGACCCAGGCCTGACCCCAACAGGATGTCCCAAGGTTGGAATATGTGGGGGATCTCTTCTGTAGGGGCATCCAGCAGAGCAAGAGTTACAGCACTGAAACTTCCACCCACACACCCCAAAGCTCGCACCCTCGCTGGAGAACAAAGCAGGAGCCAAGCCCTGGGACACAGCCATGGCAATCCACAAAGCTTGGAGAGAAAAGCAGGAGGGAGGTGGGGTGAAAGGCTGGGAAATAATCAACACTTAAACAAACATTAATAATAAAAAAGGGGAAGGGGGAAAAAAAAAATCAATGTCAGAAAATGCAGGCATCGTTTATTCCGGGCTTCTGGTCTCTAGGGAAACTTCTTGGTGTCCATAGCAACACATCACCAAGCCCCTGCACTAACAGGTCTGATGGGAGAGAAGGCAGAGGAAAAGGAGTGGAGGATGGAAAAGATGCTTCTAGCTGCATTACGCCACTGGCAGAGATGAATCTGATGCGGTCACTCCTTTTTGTACCCACAGAGATGCGTCAGGACCCAGCTTAGGGCACCAGCATCTTTCTGCCTGCCAGCTTTGTTCAGTCCTAAGCCAAAAGCTCCCTGATTTGTGATTAACCTCCAGCCCATGCTGGAATTTTGCTCTGGGAACATTAATGCATTGTTTTGCTGGGGCTGTGCTTGTTTTCAGGCAGGCAGCTGCCCGCCTCATGGCCTCACACAGGAAGTATTACACATCACAACACCTCTGAGCAGAGGGACAGCTGAGCAGGGCAAAGCTCATTACACCAAAATAATCCAGTAATAACGTAAGTAGCATTAGTGGCTGCGCAGGCTGAGATACAGCAGTCAGGGTGAGGGGGTGGGAGCTGCCCAAGGAATGCCTTAATCTCCCCCCAGTTTGCTCCTGCTTTTGCTGGTAGAGTGGGAAATTAAGCTGGGCTCACTGGGTGATTAATGCATTTGTGCCCCACAATGCAGCTCAAAAGGCTGCCCAGGGCTGGGATTCTCCATGACTGCCCTCCTGTCCTGGCTGGTGCTTGATGCACAGGGCTGGAGGAGCTGCTGTGGCCATGACTGGGCAGGGAGCTGCCGTGTGGCTGTGTGGGCACTCAACAGATTTCCCACTGATCCAGATTAAGGCGGCACCTCCGGTCAGGGATCGGTGCCCTGTGCAGTTTTACAGCCAGCAGCAGCCATACGCAAGCAAGGGAGCTTGCAACCTGGTATGGGGAGAGATGGTGCCCCCAAACAACCCCCCAGGTTGAGCTATCTCCCTGAGGAGGGCAGAGGGAGCTTGCCCAAGAGATCCTCCAAGCCCTGCTGCAGTGAGCAATCTGCAGGTTCCTGCTGTGCATCCCTAGGCAATCCCACTCCTTCCTTCCCAGAGCACCCATCTTCCGCTTCAGGAGGGTCAACAACCTTGTTGGTCTTCCTGTCCTCTTCCTGCACGGTGTCCCAGCCCTCTGCTTAGGAGCAGCAGGACAAGGGAATGCAGAACCCTTCTGCTGCCTCTGAAATGCTTTGGGCCCTTCATGAGCAGGGGGCTGATGGGAGATGATCCCCACCTACCCTGGCAGGACACCAATGCAGGTAACAGGGCACAGCCCCCCAGGGTGGGCTCAGGACTGACACAGAGCAAGCCCCACAAAGCTGCCTGGAACCCCCTCCACCCAGACAGCCCCATGTACCACGGCCACATACCCCAGCAGCAAACCAGAACCACATTTCCAGGAGCACAAGCTGCAAGAAGACATCCAGGGACATTTATAGGGATCCATCATCCCTTACTGGAATCAGATCAAGTCCTGCTGGTTTCCACCTACCTCCCTTTTTTCAGCCCACCAGCCTTCCCAGAAGGCATGACTGGGCAGGGAGCTGCCGTGTGGCTGTGTGGGCACTCAACAGATTTCCCACTGATCCAGATTAAGGCGGCACCTCCGGTCAGGGATCGGTGCCCTGTGCAGTTTTACAGCCAGCAGCAGCCATACGCAAGCAAGGGAGCTTGCAACCTGGTGTGGGGAGAGATGGTGCCCCCAAACAACACCCCAGGTTGAGCAGAGGAGCTATCTCCCCGAGGAGGGCAGAGGGAGCTTGCCCAAGAGATCCTCCAAGCCCTGCTGCAGTGAGCAATCTGCAGGTTCCTGCTGTGCATCCCTAGGCAATCCCACTCCTTCCTTCCCAGAGCACCCATCTTCCGCTTCAGGAGGGTCAACAACCTTGTTGGTCTTCCTGTCCTCTTCCTGCACGGTGTCCCAGCCCTCTGCTTAGGAGCAGCAGGACAAGGGAATGCAGAACCCTTCTGCTGCCTCTGAAATGCTTTGGGCCCTTCATGAGCAGGGGGCTGATGGGAGATGATCCCCACCTACCCTGGCAGGACACCAATGCAGGTAACAGGGCACAGCCCCCCAGGGTGGGCTCAGGACTGACACAGAGCAAGCCCCACAAAGCTGCCTGGAACCCCCTCCACCCAGACAGCCCCATGTACCACGGCCACATACCCCAGCAGCAAACCAGAACCACATTTCCAGGAGCACAAGCTGCAAGAAGACATCCAGGGACATTTATAGGGATCCATCATCCCTTACTGGAATCAGATCAAGTCCTGCTGGTTTCCACCTACCTCCCTTTTTTTCAGCCCACCAGCCTTCCCAGAAGGTCATTTCGGTAGAAACTGCAGCTGTTTGGGTTTGCATCATTAGCAACAGGTAATTGAAAGCTCCCACCCAGCTCCGAGAGGCTGCCCTGGTGCTGTGTTTGCTATTAGCATGTTTATGAGACAGCCTCTCCACGGGGGGGGTGAGAAGGCCTGATTTACGGAATTACCAGTAATTAATATTTGCACAAGGCTCAGAGAGCCACAGGTGAAGGGGACTGTGGAAAAGCACAGCGTTCATCCTTTAATTAATACTGAGAGGTGGTGCCCCCACGGGAAGCACGTGCAGGAGAGCAAGTGTGTGCCGGCCACGGGTGGGGGAGATCGATGTCCCCACGGGGATGGCTCCAGGGAGCGGCACCGGGCGGGCACGGGGAGCTGGGTCCCCACGCCCCAGGGTGGGCTGCGTGGCCCTGGTGTCCCCAGGGAAGATGCCAGGGCACTGCGTGAGCGCGGGGGGGAACCGGGCGGCTCAGG
>NW_009953964.1:4857278-4869464 GCF_000747805.2 Chaetura pelagica
CCAAACGATGGGAATGACCCTGTTGTGCCGGCTCGCCCGCTCCAGCTCCCTGCCGGGGGTGACGGTGGGGCTGGGGGCTGCCGGCAGCCGGGGCAAGGGGCACCCTGCCTGAAGGGTCAGCTGAATTACCCCTGAAGGGGCCAGCAGTTGGGTTGCTCAGCTCCTGTGAGCAGTCCAGCACCTGCTGTGACACCTGCACGGCCATCCTGGGGCTCAGTCAGGGGCCACTGCTCTCCATCAGGCTTCTGCAGATAAAAGTAATCTCAATCAAGGAGGGAATTACACATCCACCTTTGGTCAAAATATTTTCTCTTCTGATCTTTCCCCTAAGTAAAATTCCCCTAAGAAATGTTACATGATTCCTCACTTAACTTTAAGGTTTTTAGGCTGGGGCAGGCCAGGTGCTCCCAGTAAAGGAATGGGCTGAGAGCAGGTACTTGGAGCAGCTCTGGCTGCTTCTCCCGGTGTTTGCAGGGCATTCCTTGCTGTCCCCACATGTGCAGCACAGGAGGGGGCTGTGAGGGGCACCAGCAGGGAGCGTGGGCTGGGAGTAACAGGGACCACTTCCCTTACACGGACCAGGCACCAAGGTATTTCCAGGCCACCAGAAAACAGCCCTGTTAGTCAGTCAGAGTCGTGCAGGCAGGATTACAACCCCCCGGCAAGCTCCCGCCAGCCTCTCCTCTCCCAGCCCGCAGGCAGAGCCATCTGCAGCTTACAGCTAAAAACCTCCACTGGGTCACAGCTCCTAATCTAGCTCTAGGCTTCCCTAATTAGATCATGACCAATTATTGCTCCCACCTGCCTCACACTGTCCCCTTGCCCCCCATCACTCCAGCTCAGCGTCACCTCCCTTGGCGCGACACGGGACACAAACGTGGGTGTTGTGAGGGGGGCAGCCAGGGGGGCTGGAGTGGCTGATGCCAGCGTGGGCCAGGGCACGTGGGGGCCAGCAGCAGGATGGGGCTGGGATGGGGATGCTGAGCCAGCACCAGCATCACAGGGGGAGGGAGGCCTCTTTAGCTGGGTATCATGGGAAGGACTTTAATGCATCATGGTGAGGACCTGAATGAGCGTGGTTGGGTATCAGAGGATAACAGCAGCTCGATCCCTCCTGGCTGAGCTCTGTGCAAGCCCTTTCCTCACCATGGTAGGTCGAGGATGTTGGCAGAGGTGCCAGCCCCATGCTCCCACCATTGCTGCTCCCTGTCCACTGTGTGCAACCCATCTGTGCCATCCCCCAACTGCTGCCTTTCCCAGGAGGGCTGGCAGCCAGGCAAAACCACTGCAGCAGGCTCCTAAGGAGATCAAATGCATGCTCTGGTCCTGCTCCAGCCCCCAACCCTGGGGCTCACTGAGGGTGTGAACCCCAGGCTGCTGGAAGGCTCATGGGCTGACTTGACAGGACAGCAGGAGGGAAGGATGGAGGCAGAGGTGTGGGCACAGCCCAGAATGCTGGAGCACTTTTCTTCGCAGGCAGAATCAATTTCTCCTCTTGCTCTGCTCCCTAAGCTCCCAGCACTGCATTGTGAAGCAAAGTAGCCAGTGCTAGGGGGGGGGTTCCCTAGTTCCCAAGAGCTCCTGCCAAGCTGGAGCTGGGAAGGGGCAGCTAACTGTCCCTGTCACACAAACTTGAATGGTGGCAGTGATGTGGGAAGGTGCCCAAATGGGTGTGAAAGCCTTGCACTGATAGCAAAGGCAGAGCAGGACCATGTGCTGGGGTGGGAGTGGGTCTGGGGACACACACACTGCTACCACTCCAAAAAGAGGGAGGAGGGAGGTCAAAAACACAGTTGGAAGACACGAAGGGGAAAGAGGATTGGAGAAAAAAAGGAAGACGATAGGAGGAAAAAGAAAAAAAACCAAGGGAGCAGAGAATAGCCAGGGCCCTGCCTGTGCAGCAGTTTGTTTCTGGCTACGTTCATGGAAATTCTTCTCCAAATGCAAGTGCTGAGGAAGCCGGTGATTGTCTCCCTGCACTGACCCGGCTGCTGGCAGCTGCCTGTGTCTGCCTGCAGGATGTTTACTTCCCAGGCAGGGCTGTAACAGTGCTGGGGAAACCCAAAGACCCTGCTGCCCACTAAGGCTGCAGCAGGTTTTACCTCCTCCCCTGCAGAAACCTGCAACCCCCTGGGGAACTCCCTGCCACCACCCAGCAGGGCCATGGGGTGTGCTGGGTGAGGGGCCCCAGGAGGTCTCTGGTTTGTTGGAAGCACCAATTGCTGCCACCATGATTTTTCCAGATTTTCAAGAAAAAGAGGAAAAAAATTGCTCTTCTAGTTCTTGCAGCTGCAGGGACATTTGAAGACCTCAGTGCAGAGCAGCATCACAACAGAAGCCCCTGTGTGGTGCTCCCGAGCTTCCCCGGCCTGACAGTTATTCCACAGGCTGCCTGGAGCTGGCAAGCCATGGATCATGCTGTCCCAACAGCCCCCAACCACCCAGCCCAGCAGTGGCCAGGGACCACCACAGGGAACCAGCAGGTGTGTGGCATCCTCACTGGCAGGGTTGCAGTGACAGTCACACCCAGGGCAGCACTGATGCAACAGTCACTGCCCAGGGAAACAGGTCGTCTCACCACTCACCAGACAAAGGAGGGGGACAATCACCCTGATGCAGCACCTCCAGCCCCATCTGATCTGTGTCATGGAGAGTGCACCCACGGGTGAGTGCCTGGAGCTGGGCTGCACCCCCCACTACTGATGCTCTCTCTGGCCACAGCAGCTGCTCAGAAGCACTGGGGGCTTAACAGCTTTTGCTTCCCAGCACAGAACCACCCTTTACACTTGAATCAGCACTCACCAGCCCCTGCTACCAAATAAATGAAGTGGAGGGCTTGGTGGGTGTGAGCCTCCACCACCTGGCCAGTGCTGCAGCATGGGCTGGGGTCTCTCCAGAGCTTCACTGTCACCTTCTCCTTCCTGAAAGGGCCCTGGTGGGAGAGCTGACCAGGACATGGAGGAGGGCAAGGGGCTGGGAGAGCGTCTGTGCACCCCTGATCTCAAGGGACATGGAGCTTGGGAGGGGGCTGGAGCAAGGCAGGAGGTCTTTGGGGTGTAGAACTGGAGGATAATGAATGTCAGGAGGAGCTTAATGTGTGCAGTTGAACATGTGTGCTTGCAGCCCTTGCGGGGCACACGCCTGCCCTCCACGCTGGCTGCTTTTCTCCCACCTCCAACAAGCACTGCCAGGGTCTTTTTTTTCCCAGACAATACTTGTACAGCTTGTCATGGCAACAAGATCTCCTTGAACTGCAACTGCAGCCGGGATGCCTGGCACTAGCACGTTTGCTTGCCTGCAGACATCATGGCAGCCCCTTCCAGCAGAGCCCTGGGCTCCACAGGCCCCACCATGAGCTGTGAATGGGACCCCCAAAGGAGGGCAGCAGCCTGGCTCCCTGTGCCAGGCCCCCCAGCTGGCAGGCAACTGGCTTTTTTGGGGGATTTTTTGCAATGACTAACAGCACCAGGCAGTTCCTCCCATTTCAACCCCTCCAAGAAGGGTCTGCAGGATCCTCAGCCTCCCTGGGCTGGGCCAGTTGCTCCCCACCTTACACATGGTCACCCCCCAGCCCCACAGCAGCAATTTGCAGGAAGAACTGAGCAATGTGGGAGAAGGGAAACTTGTGCATCCAGCAGCCCCTGCTGAGGGCAGGAGCTGGGGCTGCTCCCCTCACAGTCATCCTCCTGGGCACAGTTCTCAGAGCTGCAGGCAAAATCCTCCCAGCTGCTGCCTGCACCACACTTGCTCCAGGAGCCACTGTCCACAAGCAATATTGCTCCTTTCATCCTAACATGCTGTATCACACCCAGAGTGCTTGTCCCATCAGGACCCCGGGCTGCATCCCAGAACTGACACCAAGAGCTGCAAATACTCCCACAGCTCAGAGATGAGGAGTTCAGCCCCTCTGACAGCTCACAAAGAGATTCCCCAACCCCTGGTGTACCACACACCTGCAGCTGTCTGTGTATCCTACATGGCATGCCCAGTTCTCCCAGGCAGGCAAGGTATTCCACCATGCTTGGGGCAGGAGGTGTAGCACTCAACAGGGAATCATAGGCTCTAGGAGCAGCAATAAATCTCCAAAAGGCACAGCTTGAATTTCACAGTAACTATTTAATTCCCCTCCCTATTATCCCTGAGAATATTTTAGCAGTTCTTGGTATCTTGGGGAGAGGAAGAGAAAGGATAGATTGCATTTTAATTAATAATGGCTGAAATGCATGGCTGCCCAGGGTAGAAGCTGTGGTGAGCCTGGAGCAGGGAGTTATGCCTTAAGCCAGGGAGACAGCACAGCAGTTCCTGGGTGCCAGGGGGCTGGCACTGAGTCCTGTCCTGGGATGGCTGCATCAGGACAGCTGGGAGCAGCCCCCTCTGCCCCATTCCCAGGCAGGAGCAAGGATGCTCTGCACTTCTGCAAGCCAGGCAGCTGCTTTCCTCCTTCTTCTTAAAATCTTTGTGAGAACATTAGCTAGTCACAGCCCTGAAGCTCACACCCTGCTCTGACACAAGGTCAGACTCATGAAGAGTCCCAGAACAGCCTGGAGAAGGGGCAGCCACCCTGAGGGTGAAGCTGGGAAGTGGCAACCATCTGCACAGCCAGCCCTGGCCACAGTGCCTGGAGGTGGCTGAGACTCTTGATTGCCAGAGCTTGTGACCAGTGGGGCACCAGCAAAGACCACAGCAGTCCCAAGCATGTTTCTGGGATGAGCAGGGCTGCTCCTTGCTGGTGCTGCTCCCCAGTGATTGGCTATCCAGCCCCACTGCAGTGCTCTGAAGCAACACACTTCCCCCAGCATATGGGATACCTGTCTCCATCCTGTGACGGCTACAAGTTGACTTGTGCTGCCAGCTCTGGGACTTTCCCACCCCCTGCAAGAGCAGCCTGGCCAGGAAAGCACCCTGGTTTGCACAGGTATCAGGTGTAGCAGGGGTGGAGGGGACCAGATCAGAGCTGCTCTGACCCCATGAGCAACCTCCAGGGCCTCAGGGCACCACTGCAGCACAGCTGGACCAGATCCCAGCTCCTCTGGGCTCCTCACAGCCATGCTGAGGTCCCTGCATAAGAAACTTTCACCCTCAGCTTGGGTGCCTAGTGGCTTTGGTGCCACAAGCCACTCCTCCACAATGTGCAGGGCTGAGAAGGGCTTGATTCAGACGAACCAAAGCACCCTGCAGCTTCCCCAGCCAGGGTCAGGAGCCCAAGTGCCACCCACAGTAGGGAAATCAGCCAAGCAGCACAGAATCAGCAGAACAGGCAGGGCACAGTGGTGGCACAAGCATCCCCAGGGGCCAAATCCAGAGCACACGCAATGCCCAGAGCTCTTCTCTTTCCCCCTCACCCCAGCAGGAGACAGCAGAGGTGCCCCATCACTGCAGGGGACACGTGCACTTGGATGCCCCGAGCAGATGCCCACACGCACGCACATCATCTCACTTGGGAAGCTGTTAAGATGCTGGATCCAGGCCCAGAAAAGCAGAACAGGTCTGTCTTGAGGGACTGCCTCTCGATTCAGAGGGTCAGCCACAATTTTAGAGGTCTGATGAAGCAACAAGAAGCAGCAGCAAAGCTCAGAGATGCAGGAGGCAGCAGAGTTGCTGAGAGCCCCTGACCTCGTGCCGTGCACCTCACCCTGCTGGGGGGAAGCACAGCCCTCAGGGACCCAAGCCCTCACAGCACCTGTCAGGAGAGGCCAGATCGGGCTGCTACAGCTGCACAAACCCCACCCTTTCACACACAAAACCAACAGTCTGGCGAGGGACACGGCAAGCGCTGACAAACACGCTCCTGCCTCTTGCCCACACACACGTCCCCGTGCAGCATCCCAGCACCAGGCAGCCCCCCGGGCACAGCCCCTCACCCCCCCGGGCACTGCTCCGGTCCCACCGGCTGCTGCTTCCCCGGCAGATGTGCAGCATTCCCTGAGATCAGCACTTTGGACCCTGGAAAAGCTTATTTGAGGCAGGCAAGGAGGGATCCCTGCTGAGAGGCTGAAGATGGGATTTCATACTTGCATCTGGTTCAGCTTAAAAATCCCACTTGCCTGAGCTGCTACAGATAAAAATGAATCGTGTATGAGCAAGGGAGTGTGAGGTGGGCGAGTGCATCCAGCACAGACACGTTGCACAACCATGGCTCGAGCTGTGCCAGGGTCCCAAAGCAGGGCTGGGGTGGGGACTACCTTGGGACAGAGATCTGGGGGAGCACAAACCCACCTGAGTGGTCGTGGAGACACATGGCTGCTCTTGGTGACCCTCTGTGGATCCCAGGAGCCTACAGACCACCCAAAGCCATGTTCTCTGTAGGACAGACACCTTGTTGCAGCTTACAACCAAACCCTTGGCAGCAGCCTCCCTCTGCCAGCCCCAGGGCATGAGTGCCCCTTGGGGTGACACACAGTCCCAGCCCCAAATCTCCAGTGCAATGGGATGCTGCAGAGTAACAACAGATATGAAAGCACTTTCCCCATCCTCTCCTCCCCTGTGCCCATCCTGTGACATCCCCCTCACTCAGTACACACGTGGCCACAGCATCCCACCCACCCACCCACCCTCTCTGGGTGCCAGGCCAAACCAGAGCTGCCACGCTCAGTAGGGAGGTGGCAGGAGCTTCAGACCACCCAGAGCCCACCAACCTCCTCCTCCCCAGTGCTGCTCTTGGCCACTCCAGCCTCTCTCCTACCCACCCAGGGTGATGCTGGCCAGGGAGGGGACCTGCAGGGTGGTCTCAAGGGACACAGCCCTCTTGGCAGCCAGGTCCTGTTTGGAGCCCAGCTCCTCTCCCAGATTTTATACATGAGTGACAAGTGGGTGAGCCAAACAGCCAGAAGGCAAGAGGCACACACCTCAGCTGGGGGCTGGACCCAGCCCACACGAAGCTGTTCTCTGCTCTAACCAGGTTGGACAGTTTTAGGGGATCCATGTGGGTTGCTGTACTCAGGTCCTAAAGTCAAGGAGTGCCAGATGTGCGTGGGTAGAAATTACTGAACTCGAGGTTCTGGCCAAAAGATGAAAACCTTTTAGCTCGTGATTTTGCAAAGGCCAAATTTCCTCCTCAACAGGGGCTGTGCTCAGTGCTGGGAGACAAGCTGTGCTGCGTGGGAGCACACGGAACCCAGAGGGACCCCCTCCTCCACCACAGCCCACTTGCCACTGCCACCCAAGGATGCAGCAGCCTGGATGAGCTTCAGAAGGAGGGATCCATCCTGCCCAAAAAAACCCTCTAAAACTCTGAAGAGCCCAAAAAGCAGCTAAGGGGCTTTCTGAGGAAGGGAAAGGGCAAAGGAGCTGTCGGGTGGTCTCGTGACAGGATAGGATCTCCCACTGGGCCTCGGAGGAGGCTGTGGAGTCAGTGCCAGGGTGTCCGGGACAGGAGCTGACACAATGGAAATATTCAGGCTGGCTCCTCACATGCAGGCAAACATGCCAGAGCCAGGCAGGACAGAAAGGAGCTTATTTCTGGCTGATGCATGGAGGGATTTTCTGTTTGCTGCTGTGTTTTGTATTTGTGGCTTCCCGTATGGAAACACTTTTCCCCTTTAACCTCCACCCACAAGCCCAGTGGATTTTGTAGTAGTTTTCAAAACATATGGTGCATACACCAAAAACATAAAGGGATGCTATATTTAAAATGTTACAAAGCAAGCCAGGAGCCTGCAT
This sequence comes from Chaetura pelagica, assembly GCF_000747805.2. Taxonomy (NCBI): domain Eukaryota; kingdom Metazoa; phylum Chordata; class Aves; order Apodiformes; family Apodidae; genus Chaetura; species Chaetura pelagica. The sequence continues at coordinate 4,864,938 of NW_009953964.1, forward strand.
TTTTAAACTAGGGCAGTGTCCGAGAGTGAAAAATGTGCGGATTTGGGATTTTCTGTACCAGATCAGAGAAAACAGCCCCATTAGACAAGACAGACCCAGGCTGGCAACCCGCCACCTCCAGCAGGCTGTTGCTAACGTGGTCTGGTACCCGTTCCTGGGAGAGGATCCACCCAGTTAGCCTGTGAGCCTGCACCCTGCTACTTCAGAAAGACCACAGAGCCACCCAGTCCAGCACCTCTGCCCTGCTCACTGTGCCACATCCAAGTGACACTTGGCGAAGTGGTCTGCATGGGGTGCTTTAGACAGAGAGCCCCAACCATCACACACTGAGCTCATTTCTTTCTTATCTCTTCTGCAATCAGTTGATTCCCTGGTGGGCTGAATACCTCCTGCATTAATCCACTAATTGCTCTGTGTGTAGCATCATTTATCTGGCCAATACAAGCACTGCAAGGAAGAGAAATTCTTGCCTTCTACAGGCACAGCTTAGAAGACCTCAGGCTTGTCTAGGTAATTTCTCCAGGCTGGAGCTTGTTGTCCTATTCTGCAGAGTGCAGTACACTCTTTTGTTTTATTTTAAACCATATTCACTCTGGCATTGTAACTCCAACTTGGGAGAGACACTGCATCATAGCAAGGGAATGAGGGGTGTGTGATTTGCTATTTTTAACTCTTTCTACTCCAGAGAGGGAACTGAAATAACATCTCTATCCTGAGATACTGTATAGATATCAATGCAATGAAAAGGGAATTCAGACTGGAGGTGACAGCTGGCAAAGCAAGCCCTGGCGTCACAGAGGGGACAATCTCCCCATAAATAGGTTGCATGGAAGGAGTATATGTTACAGAGCCATCTTAATGCCATCACTGCATGCTCAGAGGGACAGGAGGTTCAAGACCAGCCACCTCCCAAGACAGTCCCATTCCAGGGGATGAATTACAGCTCAGGGCTGGCAGCAAAACACTATCAGAAGCTACCCCAGCAGGCTCCAAATTCCCCTGTCCACTTTTATATCCTGGGAAGGTGCTTTCTAAAACAACTGGGCTCTCATCAGCTGTGCTCCTGGAAGGGGGGCAACACAGCCCAGGCTGCCACATCCTTGCTAAACCACCAAACTGCCTGCAAACTGTGGAGCTGGAAGGGACAAAACCTACACCTGCAGTCAATAAATACAGACTGTTCCACAAAGCCTGTGCAAACCCTCTTTCAGAGAAGGGCTTAGCAGAGCCCCAGGGGGGTCCTTGCAGCCAGGAGCCACACAGCACAGAGGGTGTTTACTGCTTTTCTTAATCTACTGTGATCCCCACTCTAATTCTGTTAAAGGTAGCAAATGGAGTCTGTAAGTGGTCATAAAAAGATTGTACACCCACCCCATGGAGCTTATTTGGGACATCTGGCCATGCACATGGGAGGCAGAGGAGGGAGTGCAGCAGGCACCAGGGCTGTGCAGGGGTAGGGTTCAGGGGGAGCAGAACCACACCAGGGACAGCCCCACGATCACCAACAGGCTTCAGGCACCACAAGCATTGTGGGATGGGACAGGGGATCAGGCAGGCACATGGACCTGCAGGCTCCTCAGGACAGTGCTAGAAAACACTGTCACCAGCCCCATGCTGCTCAGTGTGTTTCAGCCACCCCTTCCTCAGTGGCTGTGGTTGGGGTAAAACCCCAAGGGACAGAGCATCTCCTACAAGCTATGAAGAACACAGCCCCTTGGCACTGCAAGGCTGAACAGGAAGATGCCCTGGAGGGGAGGGTCCCCTACTAGCAGCATCCCTGAGCACAGCATGAGGGGCTGGCCAACAGTGGTGACAAGTGCCTGGGGGCAACACCTGACGTCTCTCTTCGAGCCACTGCCCCAATCCACCTTAGCAGAGGCAAAAGGTGGGTTTCAAGGGAGGAAACTCCCTCTCTGAAACCCAGGGATGCAGAGGAGTCTGTGGAACAGAGCAGGCCAGGGACTACCCCTGGTGCAGGGCCAGCATGGGGCTCCTGGCAGCCTGCCCTGCAAGCCCTGCCCACAACTGTCTCCAGCACACAAGGTGTGCATGGACATCCCTCACCACAGCCTGCCCTCCCTGCTTCTCTGCCAGCAGCTCAGGTCCATCCTGCCATCCTGGGAGAGACAGATTCCCCCTCCTCTGGGCTCTGCAAGGGCACCAAGAGCTCCTGCACAGGCTGCTGAGGCACTCCAGTTTCACCCAAAGCTCAGTGTTAGTGTTTAGCTTCTGCCATGTGTCTGTTTCAGTTGGCGAGAAACTGAGCTTTGGATATTAAAAGACAGCAGTTTTTGTTCTTCTTGCCATCTGTATATTTGTGTATTTCCCCTACCACTGTAATTAGCAGGCTGGGCTACAGCCAGGCTCAGGAGGAGAACTTAGTAGACATCTTCCCAGCAATTTGAACAGCTTCACAGCTTCATCGTTTCTTTTATGAATGCCCTAGTGTAGTTCCCATCCCTACCATCATCCCAGCCTGAGCTGACACCCTGGCTGAGGCAGCAGGGATGGGGAGGCTGCACAGCAAAGAGCACCAAGCCCTGCAGATGCTTGGGAGCAGCACCCAGGACCAGAGCCCCACACCGTGCAAGGCAGCAGGAGGTGCCCACGCTCCTGCCATGTCACCAGCCCTCCAGAGCTCTGCCAGAACAAGCCCAGCTCTCTTGGCCCTCTCTGGGGTGTGCACCACTGCAGCTGGCTGTGTACCACTTTCAAGAATAAGAGGATAAAACGAATCACTGTGGCCCCAACAAACAACAGAGCCCAGCTGATGCCTGGAATGTCCCTGCAGCTCCAAAGGAAGTGGCAGCATGCACAGCCTACCAGACCAGGGCCAGCCGCCTCCTTCCTGCAGCACATTCTTGCTTCCTCCTCCTCCTCTCACCCATCCACTGGCACTACAGCTTGAAAAGCCTCTGCAGGTGGCCCAAGGGTGGTCAGGAGTCAACCAAGCCCAACACCACCTCAGTTTCCCTCCCAAGTCCAGCACTATTGAAAGTCCCTGCATGGATTTCAGCAACTGCATCTCTCCTCCCTCCCTGTGCACCTCAGGCAAGACCAGGTTGCTCCAGGTCCACAGTCTCCTACAGCTGCTCCTGCTCTGTCCTCACTGCAAACCCCAGCACAAAGCAGACAGGAAAGGGCCCTGCACCATGATGTTTGCAAAGCACTTGTGCTGGAGCAGCTCTGGCAGCAGGAAGCTGGGAGGTGCTGGGCTCTCCATGTAGGACCACGGGAGGGGAGAGCTGCTCTTAGTGTAACTGCTCTGCCTTGGCAAACCCCATGTTCTGGTTTCAGGCAGTCTGATAAACAGACTGCAGCTCACACATACACAGACATCTGCCTGAGGCAAACAGCAGGACAGAAAAGTACAAGCAAATTTGGCAACTTCATGCGAATTAAATGTGCATTTAATTGAGATTTATGGGGGGTTGCAATAGCAATTGATTATCAAAATCAGATTATTTATGGGGGTTTTAGCAGCTATACAGGAGATTAATGTTGTTTCCAGAATAAATCCTCAGTAAATATATGTTTCCCCAGTAATTAGCTAATAATACGTCATCCTAATTATCTCATGAAAGGGGCACAGAACCTCTGACAGATACTGAAAAGATATATTGTTGTCTGCAAAGCAGAACCAGAAAGCCACAAGCTGCACTCTGCCTCCAACCCACAGCTCCACTTGTGTCCTCCATGAACATGGCCAGGGGAAGCACCCAAGTCCCCACTGCCAGACTGCGTACTCCACATCACGGGCAAAGACTTGATGTAGGATCCAGACAAGGATTTGTCCACAGACACAGGGAGACCTGCCACCTCAGGGACGTGAGCCTGCCCAAGGCAAGGTCAACTCAACACAGTCACTTGTCCAGCAACAGGTGATGCTATCAAGAGAAGAATGAGCATGGCTCCAAGGGTAGGAAAATGAAGTTTCTTCTCAAAAGCAAGAGGGAAGGTGCACGTCCTGCAATGAGGTAGTTATATATTTTTATATTCTCTCTGCTGGCTGATGGTGGTGCCCCATTAAACCTAAAGGGATTGCCTGAACTGAGGCAGCTCCTCTGTTTCTCCTTAAGTAGCACTTGCTCATTAAAAACATATTTATTGAAGATTACCAGTTCTAGCAGCAAGAGGCAAGTAAAGCTGTGCCCCACATCCAGTCCTGCCACTGTCTCCACCAGCCTCCTGCATAAGGTGCTGCATGACCCCTCCTGAGCTGGCAAGGACCCCTGTGTACCCTGACCTGTCCTCTCCCCAGACACCAAGATAAGTCACAGGGATGTCCCCAGGGACCTCTATCCCTGAGAGGAGGCAGCAGCTTGTCCCTCTGAAGTGCAGGAGGGTGCCTTTGCCACTCCCCATGGCCAGGGCAGGCACAGGACCACTGCTCTGGGATGCAGAGATGCTCTGGCAGTCACCATGGCAACCCCAGTACACAGCCAGGGTGAACAAAGCTGACAGGAGAGAAAGAAGAAAAGGAAAAGAGAAGAAAGGGGCTGAAAAAGAAAAAACCAAGGAAAGGGA
>NW_009953964.1:4870047-4875028 GCF_000747805.2 Chaetura pelagica
TGAAAAGGAAAAGAGAAGAAAGGGGTTGAAAAAGCAAAAGCCAAGGAAAGAGAAAGAGCCTACAGTCATGGAGCAAAGGCTGGGGCAGGAGGGAGCGACAGAGTAGGAAATTACAAGCACTGAGGACAAGTAAAGAGAGGGGAAATGCCCTTAGGCTGCTCACCTTGGGATGACCTTCAGCAAGGTGACCCAGGATGACAAGATGACCCAAGATGACACCAAGATGGTGTCTTTCAGCCCCACTGCCACTGTCCCAGCAAAGGTCCATCCAGGACATGGCACACCTGCATGGCCAGTACCCAGGCTGGCAGCTGGAGGAACACCCCCCTGCAGTGCAGGTGGGCAGCACCAGGACGCTGCAAGGGGCCCTGCCTGCCCCGAGACAGCTCCCAAACCCTGAAGTGACCCTTAAGGTGATGGACAGCTGGTGCCTGGGGACAGGTTATTCAGCACCTTCCCTCTTCTGCGGGCACAGGCAGACTGGCCCAGCCTTTGGCCACAGCCCATCCCAGGCAGCAGGCCAGCCCAGGAATCCCCCTGCACCTTAATTTTGGGGTCCAGGCCCATTTCTCAGCCCAGCTGCACCAGCTGTTTGTCCTGCTACTTCCCAAGTGGAGCAGGGCTGCCTGCATCCCCTGAGCCCCCAGGAAGGCACTTCAGAGACCAGACTGCCAAGACCTCCAAGCAATAGCCCCTCCAAAGGCCCTTTGGAACAATAGCCAGGTCCCACCCCACAAGACTGGGCCAGTAAACATAGAAACAGCCTCCTGCAGGTGGATAGCAAGTGCCAGGGTGGTGCCTCAGCCCACTGACCATGGGGCTGACAGCAGGTACCCAAGGAGTGGGAGGTGGCCAGCAGGCTGACTGTACAAGAAAGCCTGTAGGGAATAGGAGAAAAACTGAGAAAACTCCCAGGAAAAGTACTGAGTAAAACAGCTCAGCCATTTTAGCTGAAGAGAAGATGAGAGAATCCACTGAAGCAATTAGTGCAGATGCTACAGGAGCAGGGCAGCAGGTGATGGGCACCAGGAGAGCTGCTGCTGAGGGTGAGGAGCACCCATCCCCACTGCATCCCAGGGCAGGCTTGGCAGGTAAAAGCACATCTCTGCACCCGTGCTCACACAGCACAGCACTCTCAAAGGGGGCTTAATATCCCCCCCAGCCACATCCTGAGCCTCTGCTGGTAGGACATGGGGTGGCCCAGTGACAGGGCAAAGAGGTGCCAAGCCGGGCGGAGACAAACCAGGCTGGGGAGAGGGGGGGATGTGGCAGGATGAGGCACATCTAGAACAATAAACTCCCATGAGCGTACGAGGGGTTTTGGCACAGACGTAATCCTCTCCCCTCCTCCTTCCCGCACTCGTGCTCTCCTCAGCTCTTGCATACGCCCAGAAACCCGACTTCAAAAGGCGGGGGGGCTCTGTCTGCTCCTGCTGCTAAAAGCCTTGGGTGCCTTTCAGCGGGGCTGGGAGAAAAACAGCCTTCAAACCTCGGGCTGGAGGCAAACGGCCAAGCTCTGGCATCAGGTCCTGCTGCCCAGCAGCTCTGTGCTCCCACCACAGACCAGCCACAGAGATTTAACCCTCCCACCCAGACAGGGTGGGTTTAGCCCCCCCATCTCACCTCCCTGCTGTATATATTTATATATATGCGTAAATAAATCCATCTGTGTACAGTAAGCACCAGAGATCCTCTTAACCCTCCCTGCTCTCCACTCCAGAGTCAGGGCTAAGCACTGCCATCCCATGCCACAGGCACAGGAATTGGGGCATTCTCTGGCAACAAACCCTTTCATGCAGATCAACTCACCCACGCCGAGGTCACAGCTCCCTTCCCCACCGACATGTCCCTTCCAAGCCAAAGTGGCAGCCTGTCCCCAGAAGCCTTTGGAAGCCACATCTCCCAGCTCCTCATTAGTGACAATTAACAGGCAATCAACAGGCCCAGCAGAGCTGGCACTTTCCAGGGAACAAGTGCCCTTTCAACAGGGGAAAATGAACACAGGCTTTGTTGTGCATGCTTTGGCCTGAAATGAGCCAAAAACTGCCCAACAAGGAACAAAATGATTTCCCAAACTGGACCCTTTATGCCACCTGACCAGCCAAGCAGGGAGAGGGGGCTGGGGCAGCCACAGATGACCTGTCCTGCCAAGCCCTGCTCTGCCACGTGCCACAGGATGCTCTCACAGCAGAGCCCAGCAAAGGGCAGGAGAGGTGGGAGCAGGGGCTGGGGCACCTCCTGCCTTGGGGAGGGTAACAGGCATTTGCCAGCAAGGACCATGCTGCTGGCTCTGAACCACCCACTGCTCCTCCAGAAGTTATTTTGGAGCAGCTGAGAGGCTCCTCAGAGCCAGCAGAAGCCAGCCAGGGCACCTCTCCACCCCTCCCAGGTGAGAGCTGCCACATGGTTTGGTGAAGGAGGGAGGGCAGAGAACTCAGCACCCACAAGGGTGGCTGGGCTTAGACTTCAGCTCCTGTTCTACAGCATTAAAAAAAAAAAAAAAGCTGTGGTGTTGAGAAACACCGAGATTGGCACACAGGTGAGTGGCATCCCTTTGCAAGAGGCCAGCACAAGGACTGGGCAGCACAAGCTCTCCAACTTCACCATATTTGTCTAGATTATGAGGAATAAAAAAAAAAAAGACAAGAAAGCAAGGAAGAGGGAAATGGTCTGGATGTGACAGGCTGGCAAGTTTGACAGAGGAGTCTTGTTAGCTGCATTTTTTTTCCCCTGCAGTTCAAGCAGGGGCAAAGCCAAGGAACACTTCCCAGCAGCCTGCACCGAGCAAGCCTGGCTGTGCAGAGCTCTCATTGCCTGTGGCAGAGCAGGGCCAGGCAGCAGCAGCTGAGGGGTCTGGGAGAACAGACAGTAAAGCAGCACTGATGGCTCTGCCACAGTACGAGCTCCATCCTCATGCCTCAGGATGGGAAACTCCTGCTGTCTCTCCAACAGCTCCTCCTCCAGCATGAGGGGTGTCTGAGCCTGCACGGTGCCTGCCGGGGCTGAGCACCCAACGTGCCTCGTGCCAACAGGTAAATGGGACCATGGGTCTGGGCCAGCTTGGGTGCAAGCATGCAGCTCAGCTGGGACCCAGTGATGTGGGCATCAGCAACTACCACAGCAGATCTCCACTGGCTCTCCAGGGGAAGGAAAGGAAGAATGTGGCAGATCTCTAAGCTGACTAAGATCTCTGGATGCCCAGTGGCTCTGCTGTACCAAGTGCAAGCCAAAGCAATTAGCATTTCTTGGAGACACTCTGTGTAATCTTCCCTGAGTGATGGGGAGAGCTGCCACAAGCATAGGAAAGGGCCTGGAGCCATTACATGGGACCAAGGAGATTCTTTGCTGGCAGCGACACAAAACATAGCAGGGCTGTTCTGCTGAAGGGACCTCCTGCCAGTGGCTCTGGGACCACTGCTCCAGCCAGACACTGGGTAAATACCCCATCACCCAGCCACAGATCTTGCTTCTGGTTCCTGCAAGCTGTCAGGCAGTAGAAAGCCAGAAGACAGCAGAGATGCAGCTCTCAATACCTTTCCAGCACAGCCCAGGTAGAAGCCACCACAGGGAAAGCCAGAGCCAGGACCAATCTCATCCACCAGCTCCCAGGCAAGGCCATCAGCCTGAGCCTTGAGGCAGGAATGACATACAGATGAGCCTGGAGCTGTTTGGGCAATCATGCAAGAGCAGCAGCAGCCAGACTAGGCCATCCACAAGTCTGAGATTATTTTTAACAGCTACTTGTAGAATACTGTGAGCACCCACAGGAGAGACAGCCCAAGCTGATGCTCACCCCATCCCTCTCCTCGGCACGTGCAAGGAGCACATCTCACAGCCAGGCTTTTTATAGGATTTCCCATTCCCGCTGGGCATGCAGCTCAGCAGCTCAGTATGACCACACCATCCCCTCCCTCAGTCATCACTCACATGCCGTTCACTAGAGTCTTTCCATTCCTTCTCTAGCTGTTTCCTCTTCTCTCCTTATTAGGGATCCACCTACCTATCCATCTCCTCATTCTCTCCCCCTCTGTGCCTATTTTTAAAACGCTATAAAAGCTTTCAACTGGCAGCATCCTCAGGGATGTGAGGGATTTTATATGTAGCCCCCTGCAAGCAGCCATCACCACATAAGTCACTGCCTGCATGGTGAGTTTTCTTTTTTCAAAAGCAAAGGAAGGGAAGCCATCCATGCTTGGTCCCTCAGCTCTCCCTGCCAAGCACCCTGTGTCCCAGCAGGTCCAACCCACTCCTCTCCCAGGGCTAAACTGGGCCAGTGCAAGTTCTCTCAAGCAGCATCTGTGGGTGTATGAAGGGATGGTTTTGCTCACTGAATAAAAGACTCTGAGCTGAGAATCATCCAGCTTCATGCCTTAGCATCTGCTGCCAGATGAAGGAGGGCTTCCTTCTGAGATGGCTGTGTTGCTCCCTGTATCCCCATGCACACATCAGCTGCTACACTGCTTGGTTGCCATGCTGGTTGATGGGCAAGAGGTGGGGGATATGTTGGTGCTCCCAGCAAAACTCTCTCCAAAGGTACAGCCTGCCCCAAGAACTGAATCTCTGGTGACACATGGATAGATGGGGAGGACCAAGATTCTCCTGATCCAGCCCAGGCTCCAGCCCAGCCTGGCCAGAGGGAGCGAAGCAGCTTTCAGGGACCAAACAGGCACTGCAGTGAACGCTTCTCTCCCAGATCTGGTTACTCCCTACAGAAGATCTGCCTTCCCCTTCCCTCCTAAAGGTCTGGCCAGAGGCCACATACCAAGGGCATCCCCTTGCCCAGGCCCATCCGTGTCACCTGCACCTCAGCACAGCTGGGCAAGAGCCGGGGGCAGGTCGCTACACCCCCGGGGGGCAGGTCGCTACACCCCCGGGGGGCAGGTCGCTACACCCCCGGGGGGCAGGTCGCTACACCTTCCCTGCTCCCAGGGGCCGGAGCGGCTGGGCGGGGGGGGGGGGGGCGCGGCCGCCGCCGCCGGGG
>NW_009953964.1:4875114-4883648 GCF_000747805.2 Chaetura pelagica
TTCCCCTTCTCCAGCCTCCGAGGAGCAGGAGCGGCTGCAGGAAGCGCTGAGGAGGCGGCGGAGCGGGGTGATGGGCAGGGACAGGGTGGGAGGGTTTGCAGGGACCGGTGCGCTGAGCTGAGCAGACAGAGGCTGTGCGAGCAGGGCAGAGCTGGGGAAGCCTGTGCTGGATCACACTCTGAGGACTGCCGAGATAGCAGCAGAGAGAGGGAAAATCCGGAGCAGAGCTGCCTGCCCGGATGGCAGGACAAGCCGGCTGAGCCGCACAGCGTGATGCCTGCCCAGCCCCGCACTTGAGCTGGGTGTGTGGTCTGCACCACCCCCAGAGGGGCTCTGGGACCTGTCTCTGTCCCTTCCTCTGTTTTTCCAGCCCTGGAAAAAGAGAACCTTTCCATGCCTTTGCTGTACTCAGTGCCTGTCCATTGATCTCCTGCTCGCAGGGAAGCACCAGCCATGGGGACCTGCTGTAGGTTCTTCCTGGCTGCTCAGAGACCTGTTTGTTCGTGTAGTCACAGACAAATACCCAGCTGATGCAGACCTTGCAACCACACCAGGCTCCTGAGAAAGCCACTCAATGCCCTAGCTGGCCAACTCTGTGGCCAAGCCAGCCAGAAGTTATTTTACCCAGGAAGAGCACTCAGTGGTTCAGTGCAGCAGGAGACAGACAGGGCAGCAGCAGCTGACAGACAAACCCTGCCTCGTGGCCAAGAGAGGGCTGCTGGGGGAGGTAGCTGCCCCCTCACACAGCCCTGGGGTTTAGAGGGGATGCACCTCCTGACATGCAACAGAAATGGTTTTCACACAGCTCTTTCCTCTTCTTCTTAAGCTTTTAGCAGGGAGAAGTCCTTGACTGGAGGGTGAAACACAGCCACCCTAGACCAGCCACCCTGCTGGGATGCTCCCTGCCTCCACTGAGAATCTGGGCTGGGAGCAGCTGCAGCTGGGAGATCCCCACCATGGCACCTGACATGCCCCAGCAAGTGCTGCCGAGCCAGGGAACAACCCGCCCAGTCCCCAGCTGCTTTAAAAATAGCTCCTCTTTGCAAGCAAGTGCCTCTGGGCTGGGCAGTCCTCCCTGGGACACCTCTGCACAAAGGGGTCCCCAGGGCTCGCAGGGGCATGGATGCCAGGAAAAATGCAGCTAGATATTCAGGATCAGCTAGTACAAAACACAGATGCAGGGGGGGATGGACTGTGCCTTTCATGAGCAAGATGCTACAAGTGTGTTTGTGAGGGGTGCTGTACTGAGGAGCAGGTCACATGCACTTTGGGAGCTCACACTTCAAGTCCTGGTCTAGGTTGTGCTTGTGCTCATCCAGCAGCAGACTGCAGCCTGGCTGCATCTGTCCAAGAATCAGACCTATAATTCACTACTGTGAGCACAGGTCAAACCCTAAAACTTAAATCCAGATTGCAATGGACTCAAATTGGGCTGAGGAAAAGCTCTAGGTCTGACAGTGAACCAGCAAAGCCCTCCTTGCCCCACAGCACTTTAGTGCTTTCCAAAATGTGCCACTTGTTGCCAGGAGAGAACACAGAAGCTAACAGGATGGCTTCAAACCCTCAAGGACGTGTTCCCCTCTTACTGCCCTGTACCTTAGAGAAACCTTCTACCCAAGGACTTCCCTGGTTGTCTAGTCTCAGAAACAAGATGATTAAAAATGGAAGTGGAATAAAACATCCATTAACAGAAAAACAAAGTGATGCTTGGGGCCCTTGCTTGGGGACTTTACCAGGCTAGAAAGGGTTAGAAGAAAGGCAGATCAGACAAGCTGTGTAAGGAAACCATGATACCAGCTCCTTTTTCTTTCACATCTCCACCCCAAGCAGCAGAGAAGGCACATCAATTCTGAGGCCAGGGCTTCTGGTGGACACAGATAAAGTATTCAGGAGACTATACCCAAACTGAAAAATTCATGTAGAACTATGGCTCACCAAAAACCTGAGCCACCATCAAATGAACTGTACACCCAAGTTCACTGCCACACGAGATCAACTTGGTCCTGATAAGCTTCAGACAGCCCTTTTCTAGAAAGCAAGGCACATCCATCAGGGCTGTGCACCAGTGCACTCAAGCTCTTCCGCTTCCCCAGTGATTTACTGAGCCTACAGGCTCAAGAGGCATAGATGCTGGATACAGGTGGATTTGGGGCAGCTTAGTTGTCCTCCAAGCAAGAAGCACTTTCGCTGCTGCACACTGCCAGTCACCCTACCACACTTGCCCTGAACTGCTCACGAGCAAACTTTCTGGGCCTGAAACACCTGGACTTCAGCTCTGCCTTCCCTACAGCTACTGTGGTCACACCTGGTCCCCTTCTATCCTACAAAGCTCCCTCATTCCCCCATCACTCTCAGCCTGAGCCCCTTGCCGTCCTTAGTCTAGCCCCCTAGATTCTCTCTGGAGGTGCTGCAGTGCTCACAGCTGCAAGGCTCTGATATATTTAATCTAAAAATACCTAATTAGATGCTCCAACCACTTCATTATGGCACCACCATGACAGGACTGCGGGGTCTGGCAGGAACTTGGTGGGTTTGCCTTTACTCCTTCACAGCTTTGAGGAGAGCAAAGGCAGCACCACACTGATTCCCTGCTGTCAACAGGACAGTCTGTCATTAGTCCAGCTTGCTGGCATCACAAATAAAATTATCTGGATAAGTTGATTGTCACTTTGCTATTAGAAAACTTGCTATTTATTTCATAAGAGCATGGTGGGCCCTAGAAATAATTCAATTGCTTCAATTGACTTTACAGCATGCACTTCATTGGCCTGCAGGGCCATTTTCCATAGCTTCTGCTCCTCAAAGGGCAAGCTGCCAAGAGAGGTGGTTTGCAGCAGAGCCTGAAAGAAGCCTGATGAAAGGACAGAGTCCATCCACCAGCCTGAGGACAGATAGAAGCTGCCTGGGCTCTTAATTTTCTGGCACCAAAGTAAATGCCATTGTCCCTTTGCAAGGCTACCCAAGAGAACAGAGGAAAATTTGTATCATGTTGTTTGTTCAGGCTTGGGCATTAATTCAGAGGATGAATATTTGGGTGGAGAGCCTGGAGTTCCCCTCAGTGCCCCATTTGTGCAAAATGCAGTGCTAGAGCCTTCCTTGGAGAAGCATGGAGATGCTAGGTAATGTTCACAGCTGTGTTTAGAGAGAACATAACTAGGAATGTCACTTTAAATCTTTTGGAAGACTTTGCCTTGCACCTATGTCCCTTCTTTCCTCCATCCCTCCTTTCCTCTATCCCTCCTGCCCCCATACCTTCAATGCTGAGTCTACTCCAACCTTTCTGAAAGCTCTCCTCCTTCTACAAACTTCCTCCATAACCTGCCAGAGAAGGAAGAGCTCTGTTTGGAGACCTGCCTCTTTCCTCACTGCATGTGAAAAGCCTGTCCAGCAGCTCTTAGGGCAGCAGGGGTGAGGAGCATGAGGTCCCAGAGCCAGGACCCATCTCACCACACACCCAGGGACTAGGTAGCAGCAGCTGCCCTAGTCAGCATCTCACTCTTCTGGGTTTCTGTGCTTTGTCCCCAGTTCACTGCATGACTGTGGCAGCCTCCAGCATTGCAAAGATGAAACAGTAACCAGTGTTGACCAGGAACCACCAGTGCTGTGGCTGAAAAGGCTCATCTGTACCATAATGCCTCAGGCCTGGTGTTACCCCTGCAAAAACTGGAGTCTTCTCGCAGGGAAGACACCAACACTGCTCATCACACCAACAGGCTGATCCCTCTGGGTTCACTACATTTCTGAACACAGGAAAAACACCATGTCCTCCTCAGCAGGACCTACCCTGCTGGGTGGGGACATATGGTGAATCACCCTGCCTGATGAGCTGTACAGAGCAGAGCTCCTGCTCCCAGAGATGTGCAGCACCATGTGATCCCTCTTTAATTACACAGGGACTTAATAGAGTTTGCTGGTAAACACCTTGAAACCGCATGTGCCTTGAGATTACTGGGTAATTATGCTTAGTGGATCACCATGTAACAAGGAGCATGATTTAGGAAAGACAAAAATAACCAAGCAAACATGCTGCATTCATCAGTATCTGTCACAAAGCCTTCCTGCCTAAATGCTTAGCTGGCCAGCCTGTCTTCATGTCTCCTTCCTTGGCTTTCTGAGACTGGGAGAGCTTCTGAGCAGGCATTTGAGAGGTGTCAGGGGCTGGGATGGTCTGGGGAAACTTTCCACTTTGCAGACCAAACACCCTGTGAGTGCCCTCCATGCTCTCAGGCTGTCAGCTGCTGAGAGGAAAGATGGGGGATAGATGGCACTGGTTCCCCCAACCCTGAATTAACTTGCCATGAGGACAGAGTCTGGTCTCCCTCATCAGGGTGCATGCTGGAGACAAAGGAATCTGGAAGATCTCTACTTTGTCTTTAAATCACCCATTGCAACACTGACCCAGAGCCTGCCTAACCTGGTCCAACACAGGAGTTCACCACGGTTTCACCTCTCCCAGGAGAGGTGCAGCTCAGACCACATTGGCCCATAAACAAGGGGCACCTGGAGCCAGTATCTAGACTTCCATTAATCTCACTCCAACCCCAACAGAGCTGGACAAAAAGAGCCCATGTGCAAATGCCATCACCCATGGGTCCCACTGGGTTGACCCCTACTCACAGCCTGTACTCACTGCATGGACCTGCAGCACCCAAACCTGATGGCTACATTCAAAGCAGCTGAAAGGATTATTTACACTCATTTCAGAGGGTCTTAAATCCCTGGGAGAGGTGACAGCTTCAATCCTTTACTTTTTAATGAGCACAAACACTGGTCACATTAAACACCCTGAACCAGGCTGAGGGAGAGGTTGAGCCCAGACCACAGGAGATTTAGAGGGGTGATTCAAAGGGATGTTCTCTTGGGCAAGGTTTGTACTACAGGATCCAGCTTCAGCAGAAATGCAGAGCAGCACTGATGGATCTGTTTATGAATGTATGAATCCATTTGCAACCAATTAGCAGTGATAACTGGAGAGGGAGGTATAAATAGTGGAGATAATGTAAATATCAACACTGTGCCCTCTAAAAGCTCACTGTACATCTGCTGAGCCTGGGAGGAGAGCCCACCTTCCCCACCAGCACAACCCTTGAACCCTCAGGGCCACCCAGTCTACTCTGCAGCCTCAGGATATGAATTTACACCCAAGATCAAGGGCCTTTTCCTCTTCACCTTAAAGGCAAGATTTCCATATGGTTTTGCCTTCCCTGTAGCAAGGAAGACATGACAACAGGGGCCTCCAATCAGTGTGCAAAGCAAACCCCCATCCCCTCAGGAAGGGCAGGCAAGATTTTTGCATGCTGTGCATGAAGTGTCTTCAGAGATATATCCATAGAGCCCAGCAAGTCCAGCACAGAGTTCCCTGGAGGCCTCACAGATAGCTTTGCACAACAGCATGGCTTAAGAATAGCCATGGCCCACAGCTCCAGGTTTCCTGCCTCACGTCAGCTTCAGACAGGATAGAAGTGCTATCAAAATGCACCAAGTAGGTTGGAAAGCAGTGGTGGGAATTCACAGACCAGATGGTGGCATTTTATCCTCAGCTGTACATCTTATCAATTTGCCAGCCCCAAAATGTTGGTCCTGCAGTCACAGGTACACCCATGCATCATCACCCATGAACAATCTGGCTTCATCTGTTTTCCATCCTCCTCGTCCTCCTCCTCTTCCTGCGTCTCCTCTCCTCACATCTGCATAGGTAGGTGCTGTGCCCCAGGAGAGAGACCAGACTGGGGAGGCTGGAGTGCAGCTGGATCCCACTATGTCTGAGCTCCCAGTCACTACAGGGACTGGAGGAAAGCACACTTGAAAAAAATAAATCAATGCAGAGGGCAGCAGAGCAGGCCATGGCTGGGAGGCAGAGCTGCAAGCAGGGCTGGGAAACCTTTGACCAACAAGTGGCACTGAGCTTCTCTGAGCCACTGGCAGCCAACAAAGGACTGCAAAAGCCATTGCAGGTCACTGCCAGATTGCATCAGTGGGGTGAAGTCAAGAGGGCACAGAGGGCACTGGTACAAGGCTCCTGGGTGCCTTTTTTGCCTCACAAACACATGGACCTGAGGGTTACAGGCTGTGGAGGGATGCACAGAGCTAGATGAGGCAGCAGTGAGAGGGGAATGACAGCTTTTGGCAGCATTCACAGCAGCCACAGAACATGCTGATGGAAGAGCTGGCCCTGCACCCCATGCTTTGCTCAAAACCAGCTAGGAGAGGACTGTGCCATTGCTAGGAACAGACACAAGTCAGCATCTGGGCATGGCAAGCCCTGCTTTGAACCTCTCAGCTACCAAGTAAAGTCTGGAAGCCAGACAGGGCAGAGCCCATTGGCTTTAAGGGTTTGCACTGTTCTTGTACCAGGCAAGGTCCCAAAGGGCCATAAGTAGTCTGTAACTAAAAAACCCACAGCACAGTAAGTGATCAGATGCTACAAAGTTCCCAAACCTTTACTGAAAGGCAGGGCTACTCAGAAAGAGGTAATGGAAACAGGCAAAGATTGCAATGCCATCCAAAGGGCTGGGCAACAGCCACAGTGACAACCTGATGCTGGCAAATCCAGAAGCTGAGCAATGTGCCCAAGGTCACAGAGCAAGGCAGTAGCACAAGAAGGAGCAGCTCCCAGGAGACTCCCTGCTCCACACTTGCTGCCTGCCCAGTGGCCTCTCCCCCTGAGTCATGGCAGAGCAACAGGCAGGCAGCACGTTTGGGTTTGCTGGCAGCTCTCTCTGTGTCAGGGAGGACCCAGTTAAGGAGTTCTGTGGCGCAATCAGACAGTTGTAACACACCAGTGCTGTAAACAGCCCTTATCACTATCAGCAGCCAAGCTGGCTATTAAGAACTGGAAAGGAATCCCAAATGGAACCAACACACATTTGTTAAAATCGGCTTAGAGGGAGCTTAACAGTCCCATTTGACCACTGTGGTCACTGACCCCAGCAAGCACCATGTGCCATCCCAGCAGCCCTCTGCACCAGACGAGAGCTCATCACCCAGAGAGGCAGAGAGAGGGAGGACCCTTTGTTATCAGGCATCCAGCAGGCTCAGAAGGAATCAGTCCCTATTGTTTCCCACCTGGGCACTGCCAGCCCTGCTCCCACGGGAAGGGGGATAGCTCCTGTCCCAGGTGCAGCTCATGCAGAGGGCTCCTGGAAAGTTTTCTCCCCTCTGACGCAGCCCAACAGAGCTGGAATCACCTGTTCTGTTGCCTTGCAGCACGTCAAGGCATTTTTCACGGTGTTTTGCTTGGGAGCCACCCCAAGCCCTTGGATTGAGAAACCTCAACACTCCAATGCAATGGAGAAGTCATTGCTCTGACACTTTCTGCCTGGAGGATTCCTCCTCTCCTCACATAGCCTCTAGGAACCACCGAAGGGAGGGAAACTTCTTTGAGCAGGTTATCCCAGGAGGAAAAGGTGACCATCAGGACTCCTTTGCCTGGGGGCTCACTGCCTCTAAGGAATGCATCAGAGCTGTGCCAGTGAGGTGGGTACAGCTGTCACACAGCTTCTCAGTGAGGGAAAAGAAATGGATTGTGACTTGATCACAGCTGATCAATCTTGCCAGACTTTGCAACAAGGACACAAAAATCAGAAGTAACCAGACTAATACCAGATGCCAGTTCTCATCTGATGCAGCACATTTCCAAGCTCTGCTTCTTTAGAAATTCATACATGGTGCACGAGTGCCTCTGTCCCTGTCTCTCACACAGCACAATAGAAACACCCACATCCCCAGCTGCAGGAGGTGCATGTTTTTCCGTATTGCACCTGTGCTTTGCTCAGCTCCCTGGTTTCTAGGTCTCTCCTTACCCTGCTTCTCCTCCCCACCGGCCGTGCCCCCGAAGTCCATTTATATGTAGGCAGAAGCAGCAAGTGAGCCTGCTGCCTGCCAGGGTGCTCCTGGCTCCCTCTCACCATGTTGCATATCAACATTTTAGTCCATCTACCCTCCAAACCCCAGAAATACGAACCAAAAAGTGCTCCGTGGAGATCAGCACCACGGCTTAGCCCGCAGGAAAGAAGGGCCAGCAAAGCCAGACCCGGTCAGAAAGGAAGAGGCAGGCAGGAAAAAAAAAATCGCATATATATAAATCCATCCCATTAGGCTTGTCAGCCCTGTTGTGACATTTTCTTTCCGATTCCTCCCAGCCAGATCGGTGCAGTATCAGCCCCGTTCCCACGGCAAGACAAGGGGAAGCCGTACTTACTGCTAGTGCTCATCTTGCTGGTCCTTCCCCGTCCTTCTCATTCAACAAAGGGGGCAAAGATGCTCTTAAAATCCTCTTTTCCTTGAGCTCCCCCGTCAGCGGGAAGAGGCTGCCTCTCTCCTTCCTAGGGGAAATATTTCGGTGCCATCCACCGGCTTAAGGCATCCCGAGGCAGCTCCGCGACCCGGCAGGGCTGTCCCCGCCCGCCCCCGCGCTCGGGTGGCGAAGTCAGAGGTGCGGGCGGCGGGGAGGGGGCTGTGCGGGGAGGGGGACACCGAGGGCCCGGGGGAGGGTCCCGGCCCAGGCGCAGCCATAGACTGCGGAGCGCGGCCGC
>NW_009953964.1:4884233-4894192 GCF_000747805.2 Chaetura pelagica
GAGGCGCCGAGGAAATGCTGTCCCAGGATGGGACACGATGGGGAGGGATACAATTTATGGTGAAAAAATGGACTTCCACCAGCGCCAAGATTAGCCTCCAGCAGCTGCCCAGGCTGGCCACCCCCAGCTGTCCTGGCGGTCCCACGCAGGCAACCCGCGTGTCTGTGCCAGTCCGGGCGCAGGGAGGGGGCTGGGGGTGCCTGCCCAGCACCGGCTGCGGGATGGAGCGGGGGCTCTTCCCTGCCGAGCCGCCTTTTCTGCCGGCAGCGCATCAGGATTCCTGGAAGGGCTTCAAAGCCATTAGTTCCTGGTGTTGTTGTGAGACACTATCTATCAGAATAAAGCCTTACCCAGCGGAGCTGCTCCCAGGCTACGAGCGGAGCCAGGGGCTGTGCCCGCCCCGCCTGCGGAGCCCCCGGGAAGCTGCGCTCGGATTCAAAGACGGGAGCGACGAGCGGGCCGCTAATGAAAGGGGTTTTTCATGCAGCGTGACAGGCGCCGCATCTCTCCCGCTCCTGGGGCTGGAGTGCTGCCCGGAGAGGGCCTTTTGCTTTCCCTTTCTCTTGCTGTTTTTTATTTGCAGCAGCAGATGTTTGCGGTGACATGACAAGACAGGTAGCAGGTCGCCTGAGCTCTGCCTGTGCTGCCGGTGATGCAGCCAGCCCTGCTGCCTGTCCCTGCGGCTCTGCCCCCTCCCAGGGAGCCTTGGGAGGGTGAGAAGAGCAAGACTAGCAGCAGGACCAGGGCCCCTGGGGGTCTCTGCAGGGCTAGGGGAAAGCAGTGTACAGCAGGATGGCTCGAGCTGTCCCATGGCACTGATTTGGGGTCTTTTTGAAGTTTGCCTATGTCTGACAAATGTCCCCTCCTGGGGGGAAGAGCACAAATCCCCGGCACAGTGAGGCTCACACCTATAGTATCAATAACACCCATTTGGAGAGTCAATAGAGCAGACACAATGTGAGCTGGTCCCCACGGTTCAACTAGCTAATTAAGCTGCTTCCGCTGACCTGGTTTCCAAATCTTGTTAACTTGCTGCCTTCAGAACAAGTTGAAATTGCTGGCACAGACAGGCTGGGATTGCAGAGGGCTGTGGAGGAGGAGGATGGGGTGCTTAGGTGGAGCTCAGGGAGCACCAGTGCAGAAACTCTTCCCATTTGTTCCTTCCTGGGTCCCAGCACCGTGAAGCCGCACCACAGGGAAGGGGCAGCAGGCACTGCCAGTGGGGCAGGCAGGCAGGACATTAAATGCCCCCTGCATTTGGGGATTTTTGGGTTTCAGAACTGGTGAGCTGACAGCAGGGAGCTCAAACCCCTGCCACTCATCCCACCTTGGCCAGTGGCTCCCTCACAGAACCTGGGGCCTGTGGTGCAGGTCACTGCTCAGAGCCACTCACCACCAGCGCTGTCACAGCGTGTGTTGGAAATCCCATTTCCTTACTTTGAGGAAACTGGCTGCAAAAGCTGCCATAAAAGGGTGCTAGGGTTTCCTGCAACAAGAAGTTAGAAATGAGGAAATGTCAGGATGTTAAAGCAGCCTCCTTTCATCCCTTTGTGTCTGTGCATTGCAACACAGTCTTTCACAGCAATTATTAGATGCATATTTTTCCCATCAGTTGCCTGTCATTTTCAGGACCCAGCACGTACCACGTAGCTCAGGCTGTTCAGAGAAAGCTGCTGCCTGCAGGACTCAGCCATGTTCAGTGAAAAGGGACATGGTAAGAGGTAAGGGGTGCTCAAAATGCATGGAGGGACATTTCCACAGCAGCCTTAGCTCTAGCATTTCTGTTCTGCCTGAAGCCACAGCATCCCTTTCAGCACACCTAGATACCGGCACATGCATTCATACAGGTACAATCACAGGGAACAGCATTCAAAGTTCTCTCTGCAGGAGCCTCAGGCTTTCCACCCACTTTCTTTCCCCATTGACTGGTAGTCATCTTGGTGACCAACCCTCACTGCTGGTGAATCAGGAGAAGTGGAGATGCCTTGGCCAGAGATGCCAGCTGCAGCCCTTGCTCCAGGGTGCTGTTGCACAAATGTGGCTGTTTGTCTGTCCTAGAGGCAGCAGCTGGCCAAGCACATCCCTGCCAGCCTGAGCTCCTGGCAGACCTGTCTGGCTGTGTGCTGGCAGTGAAAGGCTCTCCTTTCTCTGCAAGACGATGTAAGTCCAAACAACAGCAGCCAGATGCCCACGGGGACCCCAGCGCAGCACAGCCCAGCGCCTCGTGCGTAGCACTGGGCAGGCTGCAGAGAAGCAGGACACTGACTCATTGGCAGCTGGTGACATTTTCCAAAAACATCTTCTAAGTTCAGGGCCATAGTGTTTCCAAGAGGCAGCAGAAAAGCCTGAGGGATCTGGAGACCCCATTATACCAACCCATGATCTGTGTCATGAGATGGAGGAAATTCTGCAGCGCTGGACAGTTCCCCATCCATTTGTCCCTTGTCCCCTGCCTCCCCTGTGAGGTGGCATCTGGCAGAGGTGAAGTCAAGAGTGGTCAGATGCTGCTGCCTGCTGCCCTGGTATGAAGCCAGACTCGTTCTTCTAGTTATGACAGGACTACTTTCCAGGTGATGGAGATCAGCATTTTACTTTGGTAGTCCCTGGAAAACATACCAACTGGGACCACATGCAGTGAACTGGGCAGTGGGTTTTTTAAGAGGGGGGTCTGGGAGATTATGGTGGGACCTAACAGCTCAGCTGGTGCCTCATCCAGCACAGGGTCCCACTCCTCCTCCTCACAGCAACCACCAGGTCATTCACCAGTGGTTTGGCTTTCTTCCAGCTTACACAGCAGCGCAACAGCCCTTCCCAGCAATTCCCCGTGTCGGCAGGAGGAGGCACAGACAGGCAGAGGCAGATGTTCTCCAAGCTGCCTGCATTAAAGTGATAATCAAATGATAGATTATTTTCAAGTAAATTCACATTTTCAGTCATTAATTTTAGTGCTGTGCAAATAGTTTCAGTGGAAAAAAAACCAAAGCACTCAGACAGTGGAGAACAGTTGTGAGCTGGTTCTGCTCCAGGCAATGCTGCTGTGCACCATAACCCATTTGTAATCTGTAGCCATCCTGCAAAGCCAGGAAGGGATTCCTACACCGTGCATGGGAGGAGCTGCAGGTCCTCTGGCATGATCCACCTTTTCATCACAGGGGCTGAGTCCCTTGGTCAAGTGCAACGAATGTTCCCAAATCAAAAGCAGAGAGTGAAAAATAAGTGCTGCAGAAGCTCTAGAGTGACTCGTCCTGCATGTTGTCACCTCCTCACAAGGACACCAGGAGAGGAGAGGTGGTGCATGATCTGTTTAAGAGAGGAGTGATGGCAAAGGCTTTAGGACATTGGAAACCAATGTTTGTCCTAAAACGTGCAGGACTTCCTCACTCTCCAGCTCTTCAGGAAATGTCCCTGTGCCGACCTTTGCTGCAGCAGCATGCTGGAAAAGCCAAGGAGCATGAGGTTGGGTGGGGCTCCCAAGCAGTATATCAGGGCTTACTGCCTGAGGTCGGGCATGTTAGGGCTGCCCCGTTTCCCCCTCTAAGTGTGTAGCTGAGTTTGTGTTCGTGTAGCACCGTGCTGGTGCAGCCCCAGCTCCCCCACCAGGGACAGCTGCCCCACAAAGCCTGGCTGGCAGCTCCTGCAGCAAAGCGATGCAAAGGGAGACTTACAGCAGCTGCAGCTCTGTCCCCCAGGGTACCTGGCCTGCTTTCCCCTTGCCAACTATGTTTCAACCCATTAAAGGTCATCGGAAGTTGGGTTTATTTTTAGTTTTCCCTTTTAAGTTGCCCTGAAGCAGGGAGGACTGATGGAAGGAAGAAACATCCTCCCTCCCATCAGCTGCTAGTTCAGGATCCCAAGATGTTACTAATGGAGAGTCTTGTCCATCATGAGCAGCATGTGAGAAGCCCAGCCCTGGGCTGTCCCACTCAGGGAGCTGGCTGGCACACTTCCCATCCTCCCAGAGCTCCTCAGGGAGCACCACCTTCTCAGAAAGAGCAATTTACCCTTGGCAAATGCTGCTTCTTTCTTGTTGCTGGGGTGGCATTGTCATGATAATTCAATTTACCTTTTGTTCTTCGTATTATTTAATAGGGAAACTGAGAATCAGGGTGATTCTGGGAGAATCTAGGGGAACCTTCAGGCATGGACCTTCAGGCACTCCTCACTCCAGGGGCTGTCAGTGAAGCTCCAGACCAGGTCTCTGGACCATGCTGCCCATGCAGTTCAGAAGGAGACCAAATGATGTAATTAAGAAAAGATAAATTATTTTTACACCTCTAAGCACATGAAACACTGCAGCACAGCCAGCCTTGGGGAAGCAGTGGGTTATCTCTTTTCTAGGAAATCTTACTTTTTTTTTTTCCTCTCCACATCTAAAAATGGAATGCAGGCACTGAAAATAAATTCCCAGAGAACAAAACTGAGAAAACACAACGGGATTTGAATCAAAGTGTTTGGATTAATTAGCTTAATCTGAAAGCTTTCATTCTGATTTCAGCCTTGGCCCTGTGTACAAAAAAATTAAAGCAGCAAAGCTTTGCAAGTTGAAAAATCAAAATGTTCCACCCTGAAAATATCAAAATGAGATGCTTAGCCCCACTGAGCTGCTTTGTTGCTTTCTAAAAGGAAATGGCATCAAGACTAACACCTTTACAAGCAGTTTGGCTCATTAAGAGCTTCAAAAGCAACCTAGATCAGCATAAGCAATTAATATCTTAGTCAGTTTTTCCCTTTATCTTCCACAGGAAAGTCTAAAAATATTGATGTTTTTCCAAATTACAGAAAGATTTATTTAAATATCTTCCCTTTTACTGTAGGGTTAAGCTTGAGCTGCATGAATTGGATGGGGTGGTTAAAACAAAACATGTCTTTGCTCAGGTGCCGGGGTGGGCACTGCTGCCATCAACACTTGCTGGGCTGGTGGTGGGGAAAGCAGCACTGGATCTGCTCTTTGGTGCTGTGTGTGCAGGAGGGGGCTATTCTGGGATGTTGGAAGGCAAGTAATATGGAGGTTGGGATTTCACACGTTTGTAGTCTGAAGATGAACAAAATGAATTTTTGCCACCATTTTCATCTTGTGGGTGAAATTGAAAAATGAAAAATGGGAGATCTGGGGGGTTGTGCTCACTTTGTCATTTCTCATTCTCCTTCCTTGTTCTGTTTGTTTCTGTTTCAATGGCAAAATAGGAACAGGGTAAGAGCAGAGTCAGGGGAGAAAAATAAAGGAAAAGAGAGGCTAGAAGGAAGAAATATAAGGAAAGAGAGAAGTTTAAATTAAATATTTTGAAAGTTTGATTTTCTAGAAATATTTCTAAATTCAACACATCTCATTTGGAAACATCTCCAAGGAGAACAACTGATGTTTTGAGCAGTTTTCTCTTCTGACTTTCCCTCAGTTCTACCCAATGCAGCACCTGAAGGAGCCGTGGCTGCACATCCCGGGCGGGGTTTCCGGCCACGTTCCCTGACCCGCAGGGTCTTCATCACGGAGATAATAAAATCACTGCTGGGAACGCGTGCGGCTTCCCTGACTGCTCCTTAGCGTGGTGCAGAGAGACTGGGTTTTGCAAGTCAGCAACCAGCATTTCCCAGCTGCGTGCTCACAGCAGTCCCTTGCGGATGGACTCCAGAGACTCATCTTCCCTGGAATTCTCCTCCAGACCTGGCTGCTCACTCCCATGTCCCCGCCGAGCCAGACGTTGCTGTTCAGGAGGCGGTTTCCCTGTTTCAGAGCCTTTCCTCATTTTTCCTTGCAGGCCCAGCTCTGCATTCCCACAGCACTTGCCCCATCCCAGGGCTGTTTCCCCACCCTGTGCAGGTTGCTGGTGCCCGGGAGCTGCAGGCAGCAGGGCTGGGGTCTGGCTCCGAAACCGTGGGGAGCGGGAGGCTGGTGGTGCGGTAGTTGCTGCCATCTAATGGCTCTGATAATTAATATGCAGGAAGGGGAGAGGAGCCTGGCTGCTCTGTGCACCTCTGCCAGCTTGGTAGCTGGCAGCTCCTGGGCTCTCCTGTGGGGCTGCTGCGTGCACACTGAGCCTGGAAAGCAGCACAAGGTCCCACAGAGTGACCCTGGGCACAGAAGGGAAGGCAGAGATCAGGCATTCCTATTTAAAAGCCTAGGACAAGATCCATAGAGGGGATGCTTGCTGATCCCAGCAGCTCTCCTCTTCCTGGGGGAGGTCAAGTGCACCAGCACATCCTGCTCCCTGCTAACTCATGGAAGCAGCAGGATTTGCATGCTGACAGTCTGCATCCAGACTCACCTTGTGATGTGATGGGAGTCTCCCAGCAGCCAAGTGCCCCTTTTGCAGTGAGGAGCTGGGCAATGCAGCAAGTCCCAGGCAGGGCTCTGCTCCCAGCACTAGCTGTGCCTGGTGCTGCACATCCCTGCATGGCAGATCCCAGCCTCTCCCATGGGGAACCCTGGTCCCCAGATGGTAGAACCTCAATGCACTCACACATCTCCACTCTGCTGACAAGGGCTGCCCAGTGCTGGCTGCAGTGCCCTGACAGGGACCCTGCACACACCCTGCAGCTGGTGAGCAGCCACCTCACGTGGGCCAGAAGAGGTGATCCCTTTGAGGTCACTCCAGGTCCAGAGAGGTGGGCAAGGCAGGAGGCCACCCAGACAGACCCTGCCTGAGCTCACCACCCCAGTGTGGGCCTTTATCAGCACCTCAGGTCCTGCCAAGCCATTCTCAGAGAGGTCTCTGTCTCCTTCAGAGGCTGGCAGCTACCTGCCATCAATTCTCCTGCATTATTGATGGGGTTAAGGCCATCAGACCACTGAGAGAAGATGTGACTGGATGGGGCAGCAGGAAGGGTGGAGCTGGGGAACCTCTTTGCACTAGCTCTTTCATCAGCTAAGAGAGATCAGGTGGCCAAGAGACACTTTTCACCACCTGAGGACCATCCTCTGCTATGAAGACCAGGTGGATCTGGCTGCCAGCTGTGAGTTTGTCCTTGTGGGGCTGATTCCTAACATGGGTGGCCATCTTGGCTGGGTGCATGGCAGTGCCAGCTTTCACAGTGGTGGGAGAGCTGAGAAAGTAGTGATAGGGGTGAGAGGGAGCACAACAGCTCCAGGGGAGGCACTGGTTAGCAGGGCTTCTCTTCTGCAGGTGACATGGAGAATCACTGCTCTGGGACTGGGCTGTCTGGGAACATGGGACAAGGTGGGAATACCAGCAGGACATGACAAATCTCCTTGTGTCCCTTTGTGCCCTCTGCTGGGGCACTGGCATCCTTGTGCACGATGGAGTTCCATCCCACCCCCCAGCCCTGCAACCTTGTAGTGTAGGCAGTAGGGCCCTGACATGAGTCAGAGAGGGCTGGGAGGTGTATCCTGAGGGTGTGCAGCAGTTTCATGAGCTATAAGCTCATCTCTCACGGAGGATGGAAGGCCCAGGCTTCCCCTGTAACCTTAGATAAAACTGTTCTAGAGGCAGAAAGAAGTTTTCCCCGATAGCCTAAAAATGGCTGTGATGTGTGATGCTGTGGCTGTCCCCCCTGCAGCTGTTGCCAAAGCAGAGGTGGTGCTGGAAGGTGCTGTAGCTCTGCCTGTTCCTGGATGAGGGTACCTGAGCAAGGTAGCATGTTCAAGTCTGCTGGGGCAGGATGGCTGGGGAAGGGAAGAAGTGATCAAAA
This sequence comes from Chaetura pelagica, assembly GCF_000747805.2. Lineage (NCBI taxonomy): Eukaryota > Metazoa > Chordata > Aves > Apodiformes > Apodidae > Chaetura > Chaetura pelagica. The sequence goes on from NW_009953964.1 coordinate 4,891,878, forward strand.
GAGTTTGAAAAGGCTTTGAGTAAGGGCCTTGATCTGTACAAGGCCGTGGGGCTGTACACTTGCCACTGCTGCTCCTTGCTGCTTTACTACACCTTATCATTAAGCTCTATAGTGAAACTGGTGCCTCTGAGACACCTGCATGTGCTACATCACAGTGGGACTTTCCCCAACACCTCCAAACCTTCCTGCAAGCTGAACTGCAAGCTGAAAAAAATAAGATGTTTGCACAGGGCTGAACTAGAAGGCTCCTTGCAGCAACAAGTGCCAGGCAGGGGCTGCAGCAATCTTCAAACTGTGGAGCTCAGCTGGTTGGCTCCGGTCCTTCCTTCTTCCTTCCCAGTCCTTATCTGTGGCCTCCACTTCCCTGGCTCTGTCTCCACTCAGTCTGGAGGCTCCCCTGGGTGATGACGCTGTGCTGCTGCCTTCCAAGCAGTGGTCACGCTCTGAGAGCCACAGGCAGGAGCAGGGAGGATGCTCAGGGTGCACACCCCAATGCCAGGGAGAAGACCTCCCAGCAGCAGCCTGGGCTGCTCCCTGCATAGCTCCCCCAGCACACAGTCAGCCTCTGTATGGGCTGAAGGGTGGTCCCCGCCTCCTGACCCGCCTGGGCATGGTGGACACACACAGTCTGTTTTCCAAGAGTGCTTACTTCCTCTGCCCCTGCCTGAAAACAATGCGAGAGGAGCAAGCCTCAGCATTTCTGAAAATGAAGCGCTGAGTTCAGCTCAGTTCAGCCCCAGAGCCTGCTTAACCCTTTAGCTACAGGATAAAGCAAATTCCCCTGCGTGGGCAGCAGCTTCGGATTGCCATGTGCTGCACGAGACAGAGAAAAGCAAGAAAGGTCTTAGAGGTGCAAGAAAAGCGTTGAGTGAGAGCCAACAGCAAAAATAAACACCTGAAAGCCAGGCCTGTCTGGCTGCATTTCAGTGACTCGCCACACTGGTTTTGCTGCAAAACCATTTCAGTTCCCCTGTGTCCTACAGCTGAGCATGAACCCTCTCCCTTCTGAGCTGCCCCAGCTGTCAGCACGCCAGGAAAGATGCTGTCCCAATGCCACCCAGTCTTGGTCAAGCAAACATATGAGTGGAGGTATGTGGGAGCAGGTCGGTGTCCCCCAGGCTCCTCTCCCCCCAGCCAAGCAGGCAGGCACTGACGAGCAGCCTGAGAGGCCCAGGGTTGCAGGAGGGGGGGCACAGTGTGGGCAGGTGCTTATCACTGCTCTGCGCCCATTTGCAGAGGGCAAAAGCTAAAGCAGAGAGTGCAAGAATGAGGAAATGTCCCCACTGACCCTGCCGGCTCCTGCCAATGTCCCTGCAGCTTCCCTGGCTGCAGTGGGTGCTCTGGCTGGGTGGGATTTCAGAGGAGGGAAGGAAAGCACTGCTCCACCTCATGCCAAAACGTCCCCCCACCCACATCAACAATAAAAAACAGTGAAAACAAGAGTTTGTTTGGCCTGCAACAAAATGTTTCATCTTGTTTGTTAGCTTTTCTCCCCAGCTGAAGTCAGATTCAGGCTGACTTCCTTTTTGTTTCAGGTTCATTTTTAAATAATAAAGTGAAAAGCAAGGAGACTTTGTTTTAAATATGCCAAGGAATGGTCAACTTCTGAGTGTTCCCAGGAGGAAACAGGAATATTAGAAAAGCTTGATATTAACTCTTCCATTGTTTTCAGAAGAAAAAAAAATAATCCAGTATTTTTCTCTGCTAGCCTTGTTTGTGGAGTTTAGCCAGGGTGCACAAATCCTGCTGGGTCCACAGATCTCTTGTTCTGTATTTGCTTTTTGTCAGAGAAGGGGATTTCAGAGCTGAGTGCCTCTGCCACCTCCCCGGGATGCCTGATCCGTGCCGCAGGTAGAGCCTCTCCCGGGGCTTTGCTGTAGCCGTGGGTCCCAGCGGGGACAGAAGGTCCTGAGCCCCAAGGACACAGCGCCGGGGGTGGGAGCAGGGACAGGTGAGTCCAGGAGAGGCTGCTCGTGCAAAGCAGCCCCTTGCCAAGGGAGGGAGCGGCTGGTGCGGGCACGCTGGGTGTGAGCAGAGCCCCGGGCTGCTCCGGATGCTGTGCCCGCGGGCAGCCTTGCCGGGCCTTGTTTACCGCAGAGCTGGGGGGAAGGAGGTGCCGGGGCGTTCACGCTTCACCTCGGGAGCCGGCGGAGCTGCCGGCGGGCCGGGCTGTTTATAGCTTAACTCGGGTAACTCATTGACCTCGGCGCCGGCCTCTCTCCTGGGAAGTAGAGGTTCCCAAGATAATAAGGCGCTCTGGGAAGAAATTCCTTCCGTCGTGCGAGGGAGTGGCGGGGCCGGGCGCGCTCCCCGCC
>NW_009953964.1:4894463-4898867 GCF_000747805.2 Chaetura pelagica
AAAAAAATTCTTCCGGTCGTGCGAGGGAGTGTCGGGGCCGGGCGCGCTCCCCGCCTCGCAGACACGTCCACAGCCCCGCGCACACGCGCGGCGGGCGCTGCGACCCGGAGCCGGGAGCGTCCCCTTGGGGACCCGGCCTGACAGCTCCGAGCTTCGTGGCCAAGAGTTCTCCAGGAGGAAAGCGGCTCTGGGGAGCAGAGCACGGGGCCCTGCGCAGGCATGTGCGGAGGAGCAGGTCAGTACAGCCGCTGGCACCGCTCTGCCCCTGCCAGCGCCGCGCCGGGTCTGCGGCTGCCGGTCAGACCTGTGCCCTTCGGCCCCAGCTGAGCAAACACAGCTGGGACGTGGCAGTGGTAGGTGCCTGGAGAAGTCCAGCACACGGACATGGCTGCATAAATCCATGTTGGGGCAGAAAGTTTGCATTTTTTTGGTCCTAGCTGAATTTTAGGCTCAGCTGCAGTGGAAGGATAGGTTTGCTTTGGGTCTTTTGTGCCCAGGAACTGATAGAAGGACAGGAGAAATCACAGCAGCACAATGGATTTGGGAAGTGGGTTTGGGTGGAAGGGAACTGCTGTGTGACAGCCCTGGAGCCTGACGGTGTCTGCAGCAGCTACTGTCCCCCAGGCAAAGGGTGCCTGGATGGTCACCCTGCCTCCTGTTTTGCACCCTGGGCAGGGCAGCGTGGCTGGCACCCTGCCTGCAGAGCCTGCCCGGCTGCCATGGGAACACTGGGTCTGCAAAGGGAGCAGAGACCCCAGAGAGTTCACACGGGCAGAGACCCCCAACCAACACCAGCTGAGACCCCCAGGAAATTGCTTCTGTACTTACTAGGACTGGGCTTTTCCAGAGAGGCCAGGCTGAGGGCTTGAAGCAGCAATGGGAGCTCCCCAGTGGACATCCAGGGGTGGTAAGCTGAGGAGTAGGGAGTGAAATGGGATGTTTTTGAGTTGCTGGAAAATTCTATTTCAGGTCAAACAGGAGGCTGATACCTTTTGCTTGTAGAGGGCTGGGATTGGTTGCTGAGTTACATAGGTAAACTTGAAAGCAAAAAGAAATTTCAAAACCACAAAGGAAGACATGTTTGTTTAGAAAATGAAACATAACATTTTGGTTTAGAAAATGAAAACATAGCATTCTGCTGATTTTTAAAAAAACCAAACTGTTTTCCCCTGTGTAAAAGAATTTTATACTAACTGGTGGCAGGTATTGCTAAAACCAACATCATGCTGAGTGCAGCAAAAAGCTTTGTCTGAAAACGCCTGCCCTGTTTGAGTGCTGACCACTCTGACAACATGTGCCCAAACCAGCAACATCTTCCATGTAAAGATGTGCCTGACTCCATCCCAGAAACTGGGTCTGTGTGCTCTGAGCCCAGGCAAGATGAAGCCCATGCCTGGATCTGAATTCCCTCTGTTTCCTGCACCTTCAGAGCATCCCTAGGTAGAGTGAGGGAGTTTTCTAAATGTGGAGCTTTCCAGGGCTGGAGTGCAACAGGAACAGACAGTGTCCTTGCCACAGGGAGAGCAGTGCCAGCCTGTCCCAGCAGCTCACCTTGGTGCAGGTCCCTGCGGCCACCCAGCTTTGAATAGGAGACATCAGCTTGACTCAAGCGTGCCAGGAGACAGCTGCAGCACTTTGCACCCTAACATCTGGTGCTGAGGAGGATGGGTGAGCTGTAGTGAGGAGGATTGGGAGGATGGTCCCTTCTCCAGGCAACCCTGACATTTTGACATCTGGTTTCTCCTGAGGAGGACTAGAAATCTGCACTCATCCAGCCTTCTCCTGGGTAGGCAAGATGGTGCCTGGCCAGGACTGCACAGGTGCATTGATCGTTGCAGCCTTCCCTGCAAAGACTTTTGGTTTGACTTCACTTTTGTTAGAAGTTACCCAGCCAGCTTCCTGAATGTGGATTCCATCCTGCCACAGCCTGTCCCACATCTAGCTACTCCTCATGCTTTGCTTTAGGAATATTGCCGTGGTGCCAGGCAGCACCCATAACAGCACAGGAATCTGTCCAGTGAGAAATTATTCACTGAAGTAATTACTCACTACTCTGGAGAAACTCAAGACCTTGTAATGAATTGGGATGCAGCCTGGCTGTCTGGGAAAGCCAGCAATGCTCCTGGAACACACCACAGCACACAAATCACTGCTGTAGTGGCACTGGCATTGGCTGGCAGCTGAAGTACAGGCTCCTCCCTAAAACACTTCCCAGTCTGTGACTTCTCTCCCTAGACCTTTTGGGTTTTGTTTTGCAGGGGCTGTGTTGCTCTTCCTAAGAGATGCTCTGCAGACATATGTCACCCGTAGTGCAGTGAAACCACACAGATGGTCCTGAGTCCTGGTCCTGGAGTCTGGAGAAGGTCAGAGCATGTGAGTGAAGATGGAATGAGACTCCATCCTGGGCAGCCCAAGAGATCCCTCACAGCAGCCAAATCGGTCCCTCCTGGTGTTCACATCTGGTGTTCAGACAGTACTGCTGTCAGAGATGAGATGAGCCCTTCCAGCCCCACAGGAGCCCACAGTGCCTGTGCTTGCAGAGAAATCACCTGCATCTTGCCTGGACCTAGCTCTGCTCTGCTGAGGGTGGCGGGGAGGGGCCAGTGCTGCCCTGGCTGTGAAACAGGGAGCATTGGGTCCAGCAGGAAGGTGGTCCAGGAAGGGCTGCAGAACCAGCCCTAGATGGAGGATGCTGGACAAGACCCAGTGGGGTGTCCCTGCAGGTGAGATGGGTGCTTGCAGCCCTGTCAGGAACTTGGTTGCCTTTGGAGGTGGGAGGAGATGAGTGTTGAAGCTCTCCAGAGGGGTCAGCTGGAATCTCAGGCAAGCTTGGCAGAGGAGGAATGAGAGGAATGTGCATGTGGGCCAGGAAACAGGCTCCCAAAGACAAGGAGGAGAGCAGAGCCCAGGGGCAGTGGTGGGGCCAGTATGGGGCAGCAAAGCCAGCTATGGGATGAGAGTGCCCCAGAGTGCTGCATGCAGCTCTGTGACCCCCAGCATGAGAAAGACATGGACTGTTAGAGAGGATCCATAGAAAGGCCATGAAAATTCTTGGAGAGCTGGAAGCCCTCTCCTAGAACAAAAGGTCGAGAAGAGGAGGCTCTGGGGATACCTTATCTCAGCCTTTCAGCAGCTAAAGGGGGCTTAAAAGAAGGATGAAAAGAGGCTTTTTACTCGGGTCTGTAGTGACAGGACAAAGGGCAATGGTTTTAAACTGAAAACACATAGACTTAGATTAGATAGAAGGAAAAAAATATTTACTATGAGGCTGATGAGACACTGGAACAGGTTGCCCAGAGAAGCTGTGGATGCCCCTCCCTGGAAGTGTTCAAGGTCAGGTTAGATGGGACTTTGAGCAACCTGTTCTAGTGGAAGATCTTCCTGCCCATAGCAGGGGGGTTGGAACAAAGTCTTTATAGGTCCATTGGGAGACTTCAGCTTACCAGATGTCTGCTGGAAATACAATACAATGGAGAGGAACATGGACTGTGCGGAGAGTAAATTTCTCATGCAGCTGTAGAGGGAGCCAACAGGGGAGGACACGTCTCTGGGCCTCTTGCTTGCAAAGAGAAAAGGACTTGTGGATGCTGTGATGGCTGGGGGCTGTCTTTGGAACAGCAATCATGACATGAGAGACTTTTTGATTCTCAGAGAAATAAGGAAGGGGGTCAGCAGAACTGACACCTGAGACAGTAACAGAGAGCAGACCTTGGCCTGTCTAGGGACCTGCCTGACAGAGTCCTTTGGGAGGGAGCCCTGAAGGGCAAAGGAGGCCAGGAAGGCTGGATGTTCTTCAAGAAGGAAATCTTCAAGATGCAGGTGCTTACCATAACTCTGACTCTTTACAACTACCTTAAAGGAAGTTGTAGAGAGGTCAGTGTCAGTCTCTTCTCCCAAGTAACAAGTGATAGGGAGAGAGGAAATGACCTCAAGTTGTGCCAGAGGAGGTTTTGATTGGGTATTAGGAAATATTTCTTCACTGAAAGGGTTATCAAGAACAAGCTGCCCAGGGAAGTGGACCTACTGCCTGATGGTGTGAGAAACAGAAAAGTCCTTGACTCCATGTAAGCCCTGCTCAGCAATAACAAAAAAACAATCTCATATTGCCAACACTTTTTTTCAGCACAAATCCAAAACATAACCCCGTAGTATGAGGAAAATTAACTCTATTCCAACCAAAACCAGCAGAGTCACCATCCCTGGAGGTATTTAAAAAGATGTGGCACTTAGGGACGTGGTTAGTGGTGGATCGGGCAGTGTCAGGATCGCAGTTGGACTCAACGATTTTAAAGGTCTTTTCTAACCTAAAGGCTGCTCTGATTCTAACCCAAGCCGCTCTGTGACTCGGTGCCCACCGCCCCCGCCCGGCGGGCAGGCCGTGCCCGCTCAAAAGGGAAATTGTGC
>NW_009953964.1:4898884-4934583 GCF_000747805.2 Chaetura pelagica
GCGCCCCGCCCGGCCCAGCCGCAGCCACCTCGGGGCTGCCCGTGTCGCTGGACACATGGGCTGCTGCCTGGGGACCCCCTGGCATCAGGACCTGTCCCTCGGGTGCACAGGTAAGCCATCCATGGGAACGCCATGGTCGAGCGGGGCGGCCGAGCTCCCTGGGGCTGCTGTCCTGTCTTCCTGAGGCGGTGAGGATGTCCTCTCCTCTTGCTCTGTCACTAGGTTTGAGTGCCTGGGCAATGAGGAAGGGCATTTTGTCCAGGGAAGGGAGAGGATGACTCAGGGGGTTGGTTTATTCCCGTGCTGTTGGGTTTTCAGGAGCTCCCTTGCTGCCTCTGCTGCCCAGCAGGACCCTGAGGACCGCAAGGCTGGGAGAGCTGCCGGTGCTGCCCGGCCCCGCGGCGCCATTCCCGTACCAGCCCTTCCAAATGAGCCCATGGGGCTGTGCCAACGGGCTGGAGGAGGGAGGTGGCTCAAGGCCAGCAGCTGTGGCCACACATCCCCCGGGAGAGCTGGTGCCCGCGGGTGCCACCAGCGCCTCAGCCCCCGCTGCCAGGAGCGCAGCCCCGAGCACCAGGACCTGCCCTGAGCTCTGGGCTGGGGCTGTTTCCTGCCCACTGTTACAAAACATTTCAGCACTGAGGAGGTAAATGAGTCACTGACAGGACTGGAAGCGGCTCCCGACCAGCAGTTTCAATTGGTCTCTTGAAAAAGCTCCCAGTTCCCTTTCTCAGCCCGGCCCAAATGAAAACAAACCCTGGGTCGGTGAGTGCTGTGAGGAGAAAACCCGTTTCTCCTCTCACCCAAGCAAGCCTGGCCCTGTGCAGACCCACCAGCATGCTTTGTCATGCTGCTGGCAGAGGTGACATGAGCAGTGTCCAACCTGCCACGTCCTTCAGCACATCATGTGGGGACCTCTCGGACAGGGAGGATTCTGCCAGGGACCTGAGTGCCTCTTCCCCCTCCTTCCCAGGCAAAGAGTGTGACTCCTGCTGTCCCCACTCGCCCGTGCTCCTGCCCCGCTGGGACCGCCTGCAGCCCCACACAGCCCAGCGCCAGGGAAAATGGTGGAGGGAGAAGATCATGGCTTCAGGTACCTGTCCCTGGGGAAAAGGCACCCAGCTGGGGTCTGCTGGGATGCAGTGAGGAGGGGAAGAGAGGGAGGGAAGGAGAGAGGAGTGAAGCAACCAGCAGACAAGCCCAGGCCAGGCAGGAGCCAGCTCGGGTTTAGCTCTGCCTCTGGCTCGTTTTGCTTCTCTGTCTCCATTTCCCCCACATGTGGAAGGGGACAGAGTCACTGGATGAAGTCCTTTGTTAAGTGTGTTCAAATCTGCTGTTGAGAAGTGTAGAGCCTTTTCTTTCAAATAAAAGCTCATTCATTGCATGTCCAGCCATGAGCCATTCTTTCTAACTATAAATAAGGTTTATAATTCTGCATGCAAATACCCATTTATTTCACTGACTAGCAAAACTGGCTCAGTAAAAAGAACTGCAGAGTATAGTTGTGGTCACAGAAGTGACTTACAAAAGCTTCTGCCTGTTCCAGCTCCAGATCTCTGATTGCAAGTTTGTCTTACAAGTCCAATCTGATTACTGACAAAAAATGTTGTTTTTTTTTATCTTATTATCCCTCCACAGCCAATACAGCTGTGGAAGAGCAAGCTGGATTTTTATGTCTCTCAGCCTTCACTAACATAATTACTGCCTAAAGTTTTAGTTCCTGAATCCTTTATGGCAATAGTTGACAATGTGTGAAGCAGAGAGAATGCAGCTTGGATTCCAGATACTGACCAGAGCAGGCAGGGAAGAGAATCTCGTTTTGACTGTCAAATTGATGAGCAAAGAGTTTTGCAAGTCCTCTGCTCTCCTGGGCTGGGGGAGTGCTTTTGCTCTGAGGTTTCCTCTCAAAAAAAATCTCAGTGACACAGGGTCATCCTTCTACCAGATCTGCTCAGTTAGGACACCTGCATCTTGCCTCCAACCCTGAGCATGATTATGATTCACACAATCCCCAGCCAGATCTGCAGTGCAATACATGTCCTTTGCTTTCAGGTGACATGGTTGGGCAGAATATCATAGACCACAAAATCTGACAGCAGCTCTTCTGTCTCCCCCTCCTTGCTAGGTAAGGCTGGGGCATTGGAGCCAAGCAACCCCGAGGCAGCAGAAGGGTCACCAGTCACCTCCTCAGTGCTGCCAGCTGCCGGGGAGGGCTTTCCACCAGGTGAGGTGCTGCCTTTGGCAACACTCAGGTTTCCAGTGTCTGGTTGTAGCAAGGCCTGGCACTGCAGCTCACTGCCCCTGCCACCCCTGGAGTTTCCCATCCTTATTGCTGGAGGGGGATGGTGGGCTGGGTTTATGTTTTTTGGGGCTTTGCAGAAAGGCCAGGGCTGGAGGCACTGGTGGGGCTGGCTGCAGGGAGGCAGCTCTGTGTGCCATGAAGCTCCTTCTCCCCCTTGACCCTGTATGTTTCCTTTTCAAGAGATTTCTCTCTTCTTCTCCGTTGAGAGCCGCTCCTCCCGCTGCCTCAATTCCCAGCTCCAGGAAGCAGCCCGAAAGAAGCTGTGGGCCCTGGAGAGTGATGATAGAGATGTTTGTGCCCTGTTCAAGGTAGGAACCCCAGCCTGGCAGGGCAGAGCGTTGTACTGGGAAGCTCCTGGCATTATGGTATATATGATGGGACACCAAACCCTGCTGACAATGAGAAGTTCCTCCAAGGCTGTGGCAGGACATGTTCCTGCACAAAGGGACTCTGTAGGGGACTGGGATGCTGGGGAAAATGAACTGGTAATGGGTGAGAGGCAGATGCAAAGCTGAGCCTCAGGTGAGGCCCCTCGTGTTGAAGCCTCTGAGCTATCTGAGAGATCATTCAGATCCTGGATTGAACTTTCCTTGCCTGCTGTTTTTTGAGGCCCTGGCCCCTCAGGACTCCCTGCAGAGCTTCCCAGAAGATCTGTAACAGTGCAGATGTACTAGTGCCACCAATAAAGAAAGGAAAGCTTCTTTCTTGAGGCACAGTTACTGCTTTCAGCCTCAGAGCTGAAGTCTGGGAGCTGTGCCTGTCCTGAATGAACATTAAACCAAGAGTAGTAGTATGGGTTCTCCATCCTTCCTGGCTGAAGGACTTGGCTGGCTGGAGAACCCTCCCTTTTACCCCAGGCAATCAACTTGCACAGCTTTGGTCTCAGCTATGCTAATAAATGAGTGCCTAGTGTCATTCCAGGATCTGTTATTATTCCTACACTGACCAAGAAGACCCATTGTCAGCATCCCAGGACTGTTCCTTAATCTTGATTTATCTTCCATGTGTAGGAGCTGTCAGCCAGGCTGGTCTGTATGCAAGCACAGGAGGATCGGTTCCTCCTCACCTTCAAAACCCTAGAAGAAGTCTGGAAGTTCTCCACATACCTGACTTTAGGTAATGTGTTCAAGGTGTGAGAGATATGAACAGTGTGAGAAGCATTTTTTGAAAAGGTGTTATTTGACACCAAAAAGCAGTGGTATAACAAGGTGGACAGATAAAGAACATGAATTAGAAGGCCTTGGCATCCATCTATATGAAACCACTGCCTGAATCAGTGAAAGAGACTCAGGGTGCCTTTTTGTAGTGCCTCTGTTGCATGCTGGAGATGGAGACAGAACTGGAGGCTGTTGCTTCACAGCCTGTTTGCAGATGACAGACTGGGAAACATCCAAAGAGCACTTCCTCCTGCACAGTGAAGGAGGGTGCTGACACTGCTTTCCCTCATGGTTTCTTAGGGTATGTGGGCAGCTGCTTGGAGCAGCTTCTCTTTGACCGGGAGTACTGGCTAAACTGTGCTCTGATGGAGGACACAGAGATCAGAGTTACTGTGGATGAAGATCACTTGGCCACCATATACGTGGGTCTGCTACTCCAGGAAGGTGAGAAGTGACTGCACATCAGTGAAGAAGGGACTTCCTCAAAAGCATCTCATCAGGGCTGTGTTGTGGCCCTGTGCTGGGCTATGTCTTGCAGTGATGCCATTGACCTAGGCATGACTCTTTCTATCTGCAGGTAACTTTTTTTCCAGAGCAGTGCCTGGTGTCTGGCAGCCAGAGCAGGAGGGAGAGGAAGGCCTGCAGCTCTGCAAGAATGAACTGATACATGTGAAGAATGTTGGAGAGGAGTCCAAGTGGGAAGGGATGTCCTTACTGACAGGTCAACGAGGCCTGGTGCCTGTGACAGCTCTAGAGCCAATACCTCAACCATTTTACCAGTAAGTGGATGGGTCAATGAATTGTGCTCAAGCCAAGATTCCTTCCTGATCCTGGTGCAGGAGCTGGCACGGAGCCTGGGGTGAGGAACTGGTCTTGCCTCTGGCAATGGGCAGGAGCTACATCATTCTGTGAGGATATATGTTATGCATAAAGAGAGCCAGTGGTAACAGTTCAGGTCCTGTTATGGGACAGAGCAAGGACATACCTCAGATATCATTCTTGTATGATACTGATTTAGGTCATACTGGTGAACAGCTGGGAGAAAAAGCATAGCCCAAGGCCTAGGTAATGCCAGTAAAAGTGGGGCTTCATGTTGGACACTTGGCTGAGCCCCAAAGCCCACAGCTCCTCCTGTACTCAAACAGTGAAATCCGTCTTATAGGCTGGCGAAGTGACTGTGCTGTGCAAAACCATAACGTGCTGTGAGGCTGCAGTCGTGAGGAACCAACTGCCTTCTATGCCCAGCAACACCACTGTAAGGAATAACTGGGCTGGCCCTGCTGGCCATGCTCCATAGCAGCTCCAGCACTCCCAGGGGACCGAGCATCTGTCCTGCTTGTGAGAGACCATCCCTGGTGGTGGCCTGAGGACAAGACTGCTCAGAGAGGACAAGTGTGTTTAACCTTTGCCTTGCAGGTGGTTCCTGAAAAATCATGTTCTGAGTTTTGGCATCTCCCAGGAGATCAGAGGGACAACCTCTCAGCCCATTGGTGAGTGATGGGTGTCACACGGCTGCGCTTCCCAGGGAAGGGCACAGGTCTCACAAACCCGGGTTCAGCCACAAAAGCAAAGGGCCCATCTCTTGTTCTGACACTGACACTCCATTGCATGGTGCTCTGCGGGAATACTGCACCCTTGTCTCTCCTGAGTGGAGAACAAAACTTGCAAATTAACTGCACTTGGCAGGGAGATCTGAAGAGCAAGGCCAGCTGCTGATGGCATCCTTCTGCCACTGGTTTTTTCTATTCTGGTAAAATTTTGTCCTCTCCTTTAATTATTTCAGGACTCAGGTTTTAAACAATTAGACCTACTTCTGTGTGCATGTGAAACCTGAGGCCACCATTCACCAATTAGCCCCAGGCCATTTCTGGTTGGACATGGGCACTGTTCAGAGCATGCTGGACATGGGAAGTCACTGCAGGTGTGAGTTTGGCGTGTAGTGTGATCAGCATTTGCACTGTTAGAGATTTCACTCCTGTCAGAGAACTGCAACAGTGCAGCTTCTGTGAAGCTCCAGCAACTTCGTGGTCCCAGCCACCTTTCATGCTGCAGCTCTTAGAGGTTTCAGTCTTTTGCTGTCTGGGCTTTATCCATGCCTCTTGAATATTTTGTCATAATCCTCAAAAAGAAACTGCAGAGACCTGAGGCTGAGAGCATAATACATTTTAGGGGACAGAGAGGCAGCCTTCTTAAGCTGAAATCATGGTCCTCCATGCCCAGGTATTTTCCAGCAAGGAAGTTGTACCAGTGGCCTCACACTGAAATGCTTTTGTTTGTCTTGGTTTCCCAGTCAAAGGCAGGTGCACAGCCACAGAGGACCACAAAGGAGCAGCATGGAATGAACTGAGTTTCTCCAAAGGAGACAGCATAGAAGTCATTGGCTTCCTTATTCCAGGACTCCCGTGGTTTGTGGGAAAATCCCTCAGCAGTGGGAGCATTGGCTTTGTCCCAACCGGATACATAAACCCTGAGGCTTGCGAACCTCTGTAAGTTAACTGCTACCATCTAGATTCATCTAAACTCAGGAGAAAAGGAAGGCAAGACTCCTACTCCCAACTCAAGGCTGTGATAGAATCTAGGGCAAGTCATTAGCTTTGCAAGGCCCTCAGAGAGGATCCATTTGAGGTCTGTCCAGAAGCCTTGGCCAAGTTGTGCTGCCAACACAGTGCAGGAGTCTCTGCCCAGACAAAGCAATTGTATTTCACTTGTCTCAGGTAATTCTGGGAAGGGAACAGATCTGGCCCTGGGCTATAGACTTGACTTTGTGTTAAGGCAGGCCAGGACATCTGTGTACTAGACAAGCTGGCTTCACAGTTTCAAACTGAAATGTTCTTGACTTTGTAGCTTTGTCTGAGGGGCTGTGAGTCTGGCAAGGATGGGGAGAGTAATCACTGCCAAGAAAACCAAGTCCTGCTTTGCTTCCTTCTGCACCTCTGCTTTCTGTGGGATGTTGAGGCAGAATCACCACTGGCACAACTCCTCACTGAGCAGAATTAAACACCCGTCCAAGGATGCAGACAAGAGTTGTGTAGGGAGAGGGCGTGTTGCAACCCCACTCTGATGGGCAGTTGTCTTTGGTTTTGGCTTAAAGACATAACTCCAGTTCAATACCCAGCAAAAAAGTCTTCTCCAAGAGTGTGTGTGAGAGGATGAGGTCTTAGCCTGTTGCTAGGACTGTTGGGCTTTCCTGGATCAGGCTGACTGAAGGTAAGTCTTAGGCACTTCTCCCTGATGCTACAGAAAGCAGAGATCACGTGATGCCCTGGCCTCAAAGAGAGCTTTTGGAGACACAAAAAGCCCAGTAGGTGTCTTCCTCTGGCACACATCAGCTCCTCCATGGAGAAGCTGGATCTGAGAGCCCTAATGGGGAAGGTGTCCAGACTCATCTGCAGCAGAGCTTTCCTAGTGGGAGGAAGAGGAGGGATGAGAAAGTCCATCGCCATCCCATGGGACAGCTGTAGTGTCAGGGGATGGGGGAGCACTAACTGCTTTCTCCTAATGTCTGCCTCAACCTAGGGGAAAGGGCTTGGTGTTTCTGAGTGAAGAAGAGAAGTCCCCCCTCCTGCACCTCCCCTGCAATGGTGGTGAGCAGCATTTCTCCTCCCTCCTCAGTGACCTGGCACGCACTGACATCACCTCTGTGTATCGCCTGGGTGAGTTACCTCCCTGCTGGCCTGCCCAGCTCTGGGCTTTGCAGAGGAGACAACTGCTGTGGTTGAGGGACCCTCCAAGCCATCTGCTCAGCCTGGTTGTGGAGGTTGTGAATATCCTCAAGAGCTGGGCCTTGCCACACTGCAGTTTGCTTTCAGGACAGCTCCTCAACTGTCGTTCACCCTGGCAGATGCTGCTCTCAGCTGATCCTGGCTGTAGGTTCCTGCTGCTGTCTGACCTTTGGGCGTGTATCAAGGGGGATGCACAGCTAAAGTGACAGATGACATCATCTCCATGCCCACAGCAGGAACCAGGATTCCTGGATGCTCTTCTCAGTTTCTCTATGCTCGCTGTGTGGCCTTTGAATGATAGCTAATTTCTCTGTCTCTGCTTCTTGCCTTCACGCTACCTAGGAGCACAATTTGGCCATGCAGGGCTGAGCCTGGGATTCTCTGGGGTTCAGGAGACCTCCCAGACCAGCCAGGTACAATGAGCCTAGGGTAGAACCTTCAGAGATGAAGACGTATCTGAAACCTCCAAACAAAAAAGGCTTTTAAGAGAGACAGAGCTGATAAAACCCTACCTTAGAAAAATAAGTCCTGCTTGTTACCAGGTGACTATAATGTTACTACTGCTCACACCACCAGCTAAAAGCTGTTTTCCATGATCTTACACAGAGCCAAGCCCCAGCAGACAGGGTTTGGAGCTGCATCTGCATGTGATGTCTGAGGGTAGAAGTGAGCCTGCTCTCCCACCTGTGGGTCTGAGGTTTAGCAGAGCAGCAGGAGATCTCAGTAAGGTTTGAGCACTGTGCCTGCACATTAATACTGACCAAGGTGGGGTTTTTTCTGTTTGTCTGTTTGTGCAGATGGTTTTGAACCCACAGCTACGTTCCCAAAAGTGTCCTCAGGTGAGTATGTGGAGGGGACAAAATGAGATGCTTTGATGATGGCTTCTGAGGGTAAATTATGACATGGGGAAACATCCCACTATGGTTTGCATGTCTCTTCCAGAGGCTGTTCTCCGTGGCTGTAAAGATATCCAGCTGCTCCAGTCTTGGGAGGAAATTAATGGCTTGGCTACCACTAGCACTTCTGAGCTGTCTAGCCCTGGGAGTGAATCAGCCCCTGCTACACTGGAAGATGTTCTCTTGGAGAAGCTGGATGACTTTGATGATCCCAAATTCTTTATTGACCTGAATGCTGGACACATAGAAGATGCTGATGTCTTTGACCCCATATTGACCTTTCTTAACCAAGACAGTTATGTGCCCAGTTTTCAAAGCCTCTATGATCTCAGTTTTTCCTTTCTCAGTTCCACTTTTTATGGCTTCTCTGATGAGGATGAACTGGTCTTATACCTTGAGACATCCAGGAACTGGGCCAAGAAGACTCATTCAGTTTGGGCTCATGTCAGGCTCTGTTTCCTCTTGGGTAAACTCTGCATTAAAAAGGTCAAGTTCTCCCAGGCTCGAGTCTATTTTGAGGAAGCCATGAGCATCCTGGACAGGGGTTTTGGAGACCTGCCCTTGCTGGCTGCATTGCATGTGAACCTTGCCTCCATCTACTTGAAACAGAACATGAAACACAAGTTCTCCTCCCTGCTGGGAAAAACGGTGGCCTTGCTTGTGTGCTTGCCTGGCCACTCCTTCAGCTCTGAGAACGAGCTGGAAGTCATGATGTACCTCCTGAGGGAAGCCATTGCTGTGGGTAACACTCCCCTGGAGGCAAGGGTTTGCTTCCTTATTGTCAAGCTCTTCCTACAGCTGGGCAAAAACGATGAACTGTTGCCCTTTACTGAGCATCTTCAATGTCTCACCACCACTTTCCTCAGCCTGGATGCCAGCTGTGTGCCACTGGATGCCACCCCCATCTTGAGCTACCTGTATGACAAGAAATATTTGCCAAATATTGCATTGGCCTCTGCCAGGTTGTTTGTTCCCAGTGGTGTCAAGGGAGGACAAACACCCATTTGGAGGGCTGGCTTCATCCTCCAAAATGCCTCCAAACTTCTAGGAGGCCAACTGGAGAGGAGCAGCATCCCAGCACTGGCTTGTTTCTATCTCAAGCAGGCATTGCACTTCTCCTGCAAGAGCAGAGCTGTGCCCACCCAGAGGACACTGTGTGCCATCTTGTCCAGGATGTACCTCCAGCATGGTGTGTTGGATGGGGCAGTTTGTTATGCAGCCACAGCCGTAACCCTCAGCAGACTGATGGGCGAGGAGGAGGCTTTTGAGTCTTCCCTCTCTCTGGGATGGATGTATCTCCTGAACAGCCAGCCAGGCCCAGCTGCAGACATCATGGGGCAGCTCTTGCACTCCCTGCATGGGACAGACAGCGTGACTGAGTGGGGAGCTGTGCACAATCTCCTGGCCATTGCCCTCAAAGGAGAAGGGCAAGTGCAAAAGGCTGTAGAGAACTACCTAAGAGCTCTGCACAAAGCCAGGGAGACTGGGAACAAGAGGAACCAGGCTATCACCTTAGCTAACCTGGGGCAGCTGAGCCTCTCACGTGGGGCAAACCAGCTGTCTGAGCTCTACCTGCTCCAGTCGGCTCAGCTCTTTGCTGAGCTCCAGGGCAGCGAAGACCTGGAGATGGAGTTGGTGCAAGTGCTGCTGTGGCTAGCACAGGCCATAGTGAACAGGCAGAGGATGGAAGATGGCAAACTCTGTTATGAACTGGCGTTGGGTTTTGCCCTGAAGTGGCATAATGTGAGGAGTGAGTACAGCTCTGCTGGCGGGAGCCAGGGCAGCATTCATTCATCTCTGTGCAGCACCCTGCCAGGTCCCCAGCTCAGCCCTCTGACCTGTCCTTTTCCCTTCCCTGTACCATGCAGGTCAGCTGCACGTCACTGAGTGTCTCTGCCATTTCTACAGCAAAGTCTCACCAAATCTCCAGGCCTGCATTACCTACCATGAGCACTGGGTATCCTTGGCACAACAGCTCCAGGACAGAGAGATGGAAGGCAATGTCTGGCAGACCCTCAGTCAGCTCTACCAGGCTTTGGGCACATCTGAGTAAGTCCTATCTGTGGCTTTAGATGCTGTTAGGGTAGGGTCCATGGTCACCCAAAGCAACAGCAGTGGCTTTCCTGGTGTGTCCCAAGAGAGGAGTGGGGAAGGTGTGTGGTAGCTCAGGCACAGCTGAGATTTGTGAGCTGTTGCTGTGCAGTGAAGAGGGGAACAGTTCAATGTCAACCAGAGCCGTGAGAGCAGGACAAGTGCCAGGCTGATAGCTGGGGCAGAGCTGGGGTCTGGCCAAACACAGTTTTCCAGAGAGACATCCAGCCTTGATAGGAGGCAACCCAGAGACAGGGAATTCATCACTTCCTTTGGAAGCTAGTTCCAGTGATTAATCACCATTCACCAGTAAAAATATGTTCCTTATCTGTTATTTGAATAAGAATGGCTTCAGCCTCTAGCCACTGTGTCTGCCCTTCCTATCTGCTGGAATATTTTCCCCAGGGAGGTAGTTAAGACCCTGTATCAGCTCACCTTGCAATCTGCTGCTTGACACATGGAGGGAACTCATTAGATTATGTGAGAGGGGAGAGAAAGAGACCTGGACAGATCACAGACTTCCTTCAGTCTTTGAAGGCAAATGTGTCAAATAGTGGAGCACTAGCTGCCATGTCCCTGAGGGACAAACGGGCAGAGGCTGTCATTAACTTGCATGTTAACCTTCCCATGCTAGGTCAGAGTGAGTTCAGAGGGAAGGAATTTAGGAAGCAGATGCCTGTCATGTGAATGGTGCTATTTAAGATCACAAAGCACCTCATTCCCTGGATTTGAAGGACAGCTGGAGCACAGTTACCAGCAGGCAAGACACCAAGCAAACAAACATGCCTTGGGCACTGCTCATCCCTCCCATCACCACACCTGCCTTTTCCAGGCAGTGTGTCCAACCCACTTGCCCATCCCACTGCTTTTCCCTTTGTCCTCTAGTGACCCAGGGCTAGAAAAGAGGCTATAAGGTCTTGCACATCTGCCTCTTGGGCTGCACCAAGGTACAGACTACAGGCAGGGATGTGGTTTTGGGTGTCAGGTGCTGTCTGGAAAATAAATGTGTAAGCAGTCCCTGCCTGTCCTTCCATGGGTAGCTGGGAGTGACTTTGGGGCTTTGTTTAAGGGTTTGCAGATGACCTGGACAAAACCCTCTTTATCAGCTGAAAGGGGGTGGTGCTGCCCTGTTGGAAGCTGGCACTGGGGTTCCTTAGACCCAGGCTGGCCAAGGATTGCCAGATGATACACACAGGTGCACCAAAGCTTGGAGACTTCCACGATTTTACCAGGACATACTGCTCAGAGCTGTGGCTGTCAGGATTGCCATTGGAGAGAGGTTGTGGTGGCTTGGCAACTGAGTGCTGAGGGTGTCTTGGGATTTCTCTGTAATGGCTTTTTGCCTGTTACCATCACAGGGCTTTGAGACAGTCCCTGGATTGCACCAAACAGAGTCTAAGGATCTTCATTGACCTGGAGGAGACTGTGAAAGCAGCAGAGGCCTGGCTGCAGGCAGGAAGGCTCTACTATCTTATGCAGGAAGATGAACTGGTGGAAATGTACTTTCAGGTATGGAGGAGTTGGCTGGAGTAGTAGTCCCATTCTCACCCTGGCTAGCTGTATTCCCATCATAGCTGTGTGGCTTGATAGGAGCCTTGTGGGGTTGGAAGACCTAGAACAGAATTCTTACAAGCAGTGTAAACCTGCTGCTGGAAGGAGGAGCTGTTTCCTTACAGTCATGTATTATCTGGCACTAAATTTCCTGTCTTTCCTTCCATACACTGGGTTTAGAAGGGTTCTTGGGTGAAAGTAAGTAAATTTATTGAGTAAGAAAATGATGTAGGGGTGCCAAAGGAAGCTGGAAGTGCCAAGTGGCCAGTTCCCATTGAAATACCCATAGATAAGGGGTACGGTGCCAGGGAAGTGCTTGGAGACTTCTTGGAGTAGAAGACTACTGGCTTCTTTCCATCTCTAGCATTTTTCTATCAGCTGAGCTGCAAACAGGAAGAGCAACTCCTTATTGAGGGAGAAACTTCTATTAAAAGATGGGAAAATCTTTCACATGCCCTTAGTAATCAGAGCAGAAGGCTGGTTGGATCTGCTGGGGTTGCACTGAACTGGGATATCTAGCAAAGCACCATCCTGGACACATGTAGAGGATGTTTTGGGTCCTCACTCTGTTACCCCAGAAGCATCTCTGAACTGGTGGGGCTGGATGAGTGTGGCACACAGTGGTGGGAGCAAGGAGAGAAGCCTTTCCCATCAACCACACCAACCTGCCCCTAAATCAGGGTGGTAAAGGCAGGGAATTACTGGCATTGGGTGGCTGTCAGTGACCTGGGTGAAACTAATGGGTACGTTTGGCATCAGCCTGTTTTCTAGTGTTGACAAGGGAGGTCTGAGGCCCATCACAAAGGGTCGTCATTGCCTCCTTGGCTCATGACTGCAGCATGACTAAAGGAGGGGTGACCTCCCATTAAGAAGGCACAGTCAATGCCAGGTCTCAGTAGGGCATGCCTGAGACCCTGAAGGGCCCCTTCCCAGGCATGGTCATTGGCAATGATGTAAATTGTCATGGTGTAAGGGACAATATGTTCTGGCTGGAAGGTGGCACCAGGGCTAAGTGCATAATTGGCACAAATAGCTGTTCTTCCCAGAAGTTAGCAGAGCTGCCTGTTTTTCTGCTGGCTCTGTCCTTTCTCTGTGGAGCTGCCTGTTGCCCTTGTCAATATTCACGTTGGCTCCATCACACCCCTGACAGGCCAGGGCCAAGAGACCCCTGGCTGCACTGTCCCAACTCTAAGTCCTGATGCCACTGGATATCCCAGCTGATGAGTATGTCACAGTGACCTTGCACAGGGATGGGGTGTCTGGCTCCTGGCTCCATCTTTACACATATTCCTTGCAAATGAAGCACAACAGCCACACACATCTTCTGCCCAACCTGTCTCCATGCTGTTTGGAGCACTGGTGCTCACGCTGACATTGACTAGTGTTTATTTCATGACACCAATGTCTGTGTACAAATGGCTCTTTCCAAGTCTCACTCCAGTTTCTTCTCCTTCCAGGCAGCCATTCAGACTGCTCTGAAATCCGAGAACTTCTCCTTGGCCATGGATCTTTACGAAAAAGCAGGTGACACATTTTTTAATGGCAGCAGAAACCGAGATCGAGCGGTGGAGTTTTATAGGGTACGGGTCCCTCCAAGCATTCCTGTCCCTGTGTCCCCAGAGGCTGGTGGCTGTGGAGAGCTTTGCCCCAGGGCTGGCTGCAGCACTGCATGGCCAGGCAGTGGATGGAGTGTGGAGAGGGATGGGGTCATCCTGAGTGTGTCCCAGTACAAACATTGCTGAAGAGGGGAAGCCTGGAGCACAGACAGCTTTTGCAATGGCTGCAGCTCACCCCAGAGATCACCTGGGAGGTGGGAACAGGGTCCTTTAATTGCAAACCCTGGCAGTGTTGGATGTGAGGTGGGTGCTTCTGGGGATGTTCTCATAGTCAGAACTTCAGGCACCTGAAGGAAAGGCAGAGAAATGAGGGTCAAGTTTTGAGAACCTGGGATTTGAAACACATTTTCAAGAGAAAGAAGGGGCTAGAACCTGAACCTGCAGCACTCAACCACCCCATCACCTGCCTGCCATGCCAAGTGCATGGTCCATCTCCTGCTGCTCTATCCCCCCTCTGTGGGCACTGCTGTATGGTACCTCCAGGAACAGCCTGGACTCATCATTGTCTCTCCTCAGGGAGGTGCTGTGTCCATAGCCAGGAAGCTAAAGGCCACTAAGACAGAGCTACGGCTGTTTAATAAGCTGGCAGAGCTGCAGATTGGGCTGCAGGGCTACGAGAAGGCGCTGGAGTTTGCCACACTGGCAGCCAGGCTGAGCATCAGGGTCGGTGAGTGCTGCACACCCACGGGGCACAGGGAGCTACTGGCTCCTGCATATGGGGTTGCCTTTCTGGATGAGAACAGCGTGCACACGAAAGGGGGATCTTCTGCTTTCATAAGAATGCTGGACCTATTCTTATCGTGAGTGGTAACATTTTTAAGGCTACTTCCCTTTTTAAGTTGCAGGACAGCCATATGGTAGCGTGCCTGCCTTGGCAGTGGTGGGACCAGCTGAGCAGAGGATTGTTGCTACACTGGAGCACAGGAAGCCTGATGAAGACACAGCACTGAAGAGTTCCTCTTTGTTGTGACTCTTCCAATAAACTCATCCCTTCCCATTACAGAAATAGTTTGAATGGGCAAAATGCCAGCATAAATGTCTTGTAATAACCCTTTCCAGCACCCAAGAAATCCACTAGTTGAATGGTATCCTCCCTGGGCAATCTGTCCAGCCTTGATATCAGCAACCCTGCCCACAACTCTCTTTGAACCATCTTCAAACCCAGTGTCTCCTTATGAAGATACCCATGTGCCCAGTCTGTTGAGCAAATGAATCTCCAAGTGGCTCAGTGTGCCAGGCTGGGGATGTACTGTGAGCACACTGCAGGCTGACTGTACCACCATCTCTTTTCCAGGAGATCAGCTGCAAGAGCTGGTTGCATTCCACCGCCTGGCTACAGTCTACTATTTTCTGCATATGTATGAGATGGCAGAAGATTGCTACCTGAAGACACTTGCCTTGCGTCCCACCTTGCTGCAGTGCTCTGGAGAGGCCCTCTACTACTGCAAGGTGTATTGCCACCTTGGCAACCTTACCCTGCACAAACTGAAGGTAGGAATCCTTTCCATGATGCTGCATTGAGCACTCTGGTCCTGACAGAGCCTTGGAGGTGGAGAATCACATCTGCTGCCAGAGCAGCCACACCTGTAGATGGCTGCATCCTGTGACTGATTCCATCTGCAGCTTTAGAATAAATACACACAATGCTGGCACTGCCAGGTTTTGAAGGGGAAAAGGCAACTTGGAAAGAAGTGCTGGCACTCAGCTGGGACTGTATAGAGCCCATTTAAATGAAGTCAGGTGTCTCTGGGTTCTGCCTGGAACCACTGGGCTCTGCTCCAGCTCCCTTATACTTTATGACCTTAATTTAAACCACTTCCTAATGACTGCCCTGTCCTTTACCTGTAGGATGATCAGGATGCAGCAGCCTACTTCCTGCTGGCCCTCGCTGCAGCAACTGAGCTGGGAGACCAGGAACTGCAAGACCTCATTCGAGCCAAGCT
Source organism: Chaetura pelagica (assembly GCF_000747805.2). Taxonomy (NCBI): domain Eukaryota; kingdom Metazoa; phylum Chordata; class Aves; order Apodiformes; family Apodidae; genus Chaetura; species Chaetura pelagica. The sequence continues at coordinate 4,914,163 of NW_009953964.1, forward strand.
GGGTGGCATCCCTGGTGCTCCACGGGGGCCCAAGGGCACACCAGGCTGTGCCACGGGCCGGCCCAGGTGGCTGAGCGAAGGCGGCCACATTGTCTGACCACCTTGTCACCCCAGGGCCTGCAGTGGGAGCCACCAAGCAGCATCGTGCCCTGCTGCTGGCACAGGCTCACGTGCTCTCCAAAACTACGAGGCCAGGAGAGCTCCTGCACCTCATTCTAAGGAGCTGGCAGTGTTTGGTCCTCTTGTCTCCAACAGGCAAGGGACCAAGCGCTTGGGACCCTGCCCTCATTTTTCAGGAGCAGGGCTGTGCACTGCAGCACATCAAGGCTGGGCATCCAGGCAGGATGAGGCCCCAGCAGTGGTGCTGGAGCATGCAGTGCAGTGGGGCTGAGTGACAGATGGCAATCTGGGGATTGACTGACCTGCCCGAGACAGGAACAGGAAAGTGTTGTCATGTGCCTGCTCGTTCCCCCCCACCAGCTGCCCCAAACACCTCAGGACCCATGGGGCAGCTCCACCTGACCCAAATGTGTTTTAACTTGAATAGCAACTCCTTTATTTATTCCTATCTGGTTTCTGTCCTGTCTTCTCTGCTGAGGTCCATGACCTGTACCTCTGCAGAGCCTGTGGCCTCTTTCGTAAAAAGCACCACCGAAGTGAGAGGCAGAATTAGGGAAAGGAGGAGAAATGAAAGAGGCTGGTCAAACCTGGCCTGGAGGTTGAGCCCCCTATGCAGGTGGGAGCGACTGCTCAGGGGGAGGCACAGCCCACCCTCACCCCAGCCCTGGTGTTCAGCCTCAGCTCTGGCACTGGAGCAGCCGAGGTGGCCTCTTATGCCACACAGCCCATGTGCACTTTCAGCACCTAACTCACGAGCAAGTTGTGGGTCCTGCCCAGGAAAAGACCTGTCAGTCTGGACCTGGCCCAGGATTTGCAGCCTGGTATCCTTCCCAGCCTCTCCTCCAGGCTGCAGAGTCCCACTGGATGCAGGAGCACTGGCAGGTGAGGCTGGTGCACTGGCCTGCGCTGTGGCACACAGCCAGCCCCATGGGCAGGGGTGCTGACGGGGCGCAGGGGGTCTTTTGTGGGGGAGAGGCAGCTGCATTGCCTTTGCAGAGGTCAGTGGCAGCCCAAGGAGAAGTCCAGCAGGCAGCAGGTGGTCTTCAAGTGCCCTGAGCTACATGGCTGAAGGAGAAGCAAAAAATCCTCTGCAGAGCAAGCAAGGGGAGTGGGAGGCATGGAGGAGACTTCTCCTGACAGCAGCACACAGGTCTCCTCCACAGCCCATCTCACCACCAGAGAGCAATAAATGCCCACGTTTGCAGCCTCATGCAGGCGAGTGCCGCTTCCTGCCTAATACTGACACAGATTTTCAGCCTGGACTGGTGCAGTGTGAAGAATGAGCAGTTTTTCCAGCTCATCTCTGTGTTAAATCTTGACAGACAACCCAGTGGCCAGACACTCAGCTGGGCTTTCACAGGGAGACCCTGTTCCAAGCCCTTCCACCTCCCTGACTGGCTCCACTGCTTGGAAACACTCAGTGCAAACCATTTCTTTCCTTGCTGCTCTTTGTAAACCCTGAGTTCATTTTCCCCTTCTAATCCCTGAGAGGCATCCATCACGGGGGCAGTGAATAGTTTACTGCTTGTTTACTGAGCATCCCTGCAATGCTATTAGGGGAGGCTCAGCCCTTAAGCTCAGAGGAGGTAAATCTTCATCCACTTGGAAATACATCAACTCAGGGAAGAACCAGTCCAAAAACCTTCCTGCCTCGCTCCATGGAGCTACCTGTTCTCAGTTCAGGTGGTGGTGCTCCATGTGCTGGGGCAGGATTTTTTCAGCAGTTTTTCAGATCAGTTCCCATTTTTCTTTTCCTACACAGGGAAAAGCACAATCTCACATCTTTGTACCAGAAAGCAGGTAAATGGCTGCACATAAGGCTATCGAGGGGAAGGGAGAGAGGAAGGCTTTGGTGGCTCTGGAAGACCTGCAGGTCTGTTTGGTGCAGAATTGCCCTGCTCTGGCACCAAGGTCTCCACCCATCTCTCCTGCCATCCCCCGGCACCCTGATTAGGGATGCTGCCCAGCCCCATGGTAGCTTGCCTGCACCCAGACTTGTCCCCACAGTGCTCTTTGGGACCCTGAGATAAGGCCCAAGGCCACCACGAAGCTGCTGCTCAGGCATCCCAGTGGGGCTTTTGTTGCCAGTGATTGTGGTGGCCTGTGCTGTGCTGCTGGCCAGGCTCTGCACTTGGGGGTGGGATGCAAATGGCTGGACTTCTGTCTGTGTCAGAGCCCTCACACCCACACTGGTGGCCAGTGGCTGTTGTGGTTCTTGTGGAGGATGAATCATGCAGAGAACATCCTCACTAAATATCCTTTCCAGTGCCAAAACCCAAGACTGTTCTGCCCAGCACTGCTGAGGAAACATGGGCTTTGTTTAAACATAGAGGGTCAATGTCTCAGCTGGTCTAAATCAGCTAAGCTCCACAAAGTTAAACAGAGATGTTCTGATTTGCAAGGACTGTAGATCTGGCCCATGGTTTTCAACCAAATGTGTCCTCTTTAAATTACAGCAAACAAATTTGTGGTGCCTGAGGAAAAAAAAAAAGATACTTGCTCCTTGAGACTGTCCCATAAAACATCATATCCCCTCTCCCTTGTCCACCTGCTCCCACCCTCTGTGGCAAAGCTGGGCTCTCTTCCTAGTGTGTTGAGAGGTCAGGGTGGCCAGGGCTAATTAAACTCTGTAGTAGTAGTAGTGGCAAATAGAGTGAAACTTGGAGCAGTTGGTCACATGTAGAAGCTCCTGAGCCTGTGCCCAAGGGAGGGTGATGACACCATGTCCCTCCAGCTGCCAGTGCATTTTCATGGGCAGAGAAATATGCTTTGTGGACTTGGTGCCAGAGGAGGTCACCAGGTGATGGCTCAGGTCCTGGGGCATCCAGGCTGGGGGTTATCATCCTCCACCTCTTTCTGGGTGGTGACTGGGAGCTGTCTGCCTTTTAGACACAGCAGGGAGCACCCATGTGTGTATGTAGGACAGGGACCACATAAGGGGTACACACCCTAGGAGCTGCAGGGTGCAGAGCCTGGCCAGAGCTGTGATGTTGTTCCAGGAGTAGGTTGGAAGAGCAGGACAGTAGAAACACAGGAGGTATTTATCCTACAGTAGGCACTGGCCACCAGCATCCAGCCCTCCTTCACCAGCACTAATGTCAGCTCAAACATGAAGGAGGAAATAGGGGAAAGGGAAAGGATGGATCAAGTCTCCTCTTAGGCTGGTGTCATTATCTTGCTGTGGCTCATGACTTATTTCTGTCCATGCCCAGGACCATGGAGCAGAGTCCTCAGCCAGCCCAGCCATCCTTCCTTCAGTCCTCAGCCAGATGAGCTGGAAATAGCACTAACAGGGACCACATGCAGCAGCAGGTGCCTTCACATGGCTGCTAAAGCAGAACCTTCCTTTCCAGCACTTCTGAAAAGTGAAGGGTGCTGTAGGAACCTTCTTGCTCTGGCTTGGTGTTTCAGTGTGCTGATGTCTGGTTGTGGAGCCAACCAGTCTCACCCCAGTCTTTCCCCAGTGCAACACTCCGGGCACCAGGGCTGCCAGTCCTGACATAAGCCCACCTAAGAGCTGGCACTCTGCCCCTGGCTTTGCTTAATGCCTCAGGTGGCCATTTAAGGAACTGGATCTCTTTAACATATGGTCATTCTTGGACAGTGGAAATACCATTACAAAAATAATTCTTGGATTATCTTAGCTCCGGTGTGAGCCTCCTGAGTGTTAGGGAAAAGGAAGCACTGATCTGTAAATACAGATTTGGACAGAAGTGTAGAGAGAGCCAGATTATTTGGGTTTACACAGAAACCACTCTTCCTGCAGAAATTAATCACCCAACAATAATTCAATAAGGGCAAGTGTAGAATCTTGCATCTGGAGAAGAACAACCCCATGTACCCCCCAGGCTGGGGGCTGACCTGCTGGAGAGCAGTGTAGGAGAAGGGGACCTGGGGGTCCTGGTGGACAGGAGGATGACCATGAGCCAGCAATGTGCCCTTGTGGCCAAGGCCAATGGCATCCTGGGGGGCATTAGAAAGGGTGTGGTTAGTTGGTCAAGAGAGGTTCTCCTTCCCCTCTATTCTGCCTTGGTGAGGCCACATCTGGAATATTGTGTCCAGTTCTGGGCCTCTCAGTTCAAGGAGGACAGGGAAATGCTTAAAAGAGTCCAGGGCAGAGCCACAAAGATGATGAAGCAAGTGGAACACCTCCCTGATGAGGAAAGGCTGAGGAAGCTGGGTCTCTTTAGCTTGGACGAGACTGAGGGGCGACCTCATCAGTGTTTACAAATATGTTAAGGGCAGTGTCAGGAGGATGAAGCCAGGCTTTGTTAAGTGATGTCCAGTGATAGAACAAGGGGCAATGGGTGCAAAAATACCCAGCTGAGATTTCATACTTGCTTGTGCTGAGATGGCATCTGGCATGGTCAGCTCTGGAGCTCTCATCTCTGCTGTCATGGGCCACCAGGCACCAGGACTTACTAACTATGGAGTCACTTCCAGCTCTCAAGAGCACTTTGCATTCACCAGGAGTGACTGGAGGCCACTGCTAGATGCTATGCTGGGCTTTGCTAGGGGAAACCTCTCTGAGACTGGGGAGAGCAGAGAGAGTGAACTGGTACATGTGGTGCAGAAAACATTATCCCTTCCAAGCATTCAGAGGGTAGAAACCACATGTGCTAGTGAGAGGGACACATGGAAGGGCAACTGGCTCTCCTGGGCACCTGCTGATGGGCAAAGAGCTCTGTGCTGCTGCCTTGTCCCAGCTCTGCAGACAAACATGATGGTGCCAGGGTGCACTAAAGGTCCCATTTAAGCTGCTTATAGCTCCTCAGCTCCTGCATGATGTCCCAACAGCCTTGGTTCCTCTGAGAGGGAAACACAGTCAGCAAACCTGGCAGCAAGAGACTCCCTTCACAACAGCACTGGAGACAAGTGTAGGAAACAGCACAAGTGTCTACAATTCCTGTCACACTACAGGAGAGGGGGGGTGGGGGGGAAGGATCTGTATTTGGCTGCCATGAAGGCTGTTGGGATACAATCCAGGAATTAGGATGAATACAAAGAAATGAGCCCATGAGCACAAGACAGTTTTTGAGAAAGGAAGAATAAACTTTTACATAACCAAATTCCCTCGGTGCACTGCTTCTGGCATGGGGGTTTGATTTTGCTATTTTATTTTGCTCCTGCCCTGCCAGTGGCCACACAAGAATGCACAAGCACACATTAGTGTGTGTACGGAGCCACAGCTGCAGCTTTATGTCCTGATTCTAAGGTTTAATTCCACCTGGGACACCTTCAGTTCCTTGCAGCTGGTTTTGATTGCAGCAAGACTTTTTCCAACTGCTGTCCAAGATCTAAGCCCTGCTTGATCCCAAAGTATTAGTACTACATTAATCAGGTTAATAATAATAATAATAATAATAATAATAATAATAATAATAATAATAATAATAATAATAATAATAATAATAATAATAATAAAAAAATCCCTGCAGTGCTTTGGGAAGGATTTGCAGAAGTTCCTTTATGACTCCAGTGCATTCAAGTTCTGAAGTCTCCCCCAGACTTCCCCAACCCACTAGCTTGGCTTTCCCATCTTGTTCATCTCGTGATATGACAGGAGAATAAACTGCATGTAGTGGTGGTGGCTTCCCCTGGGGCAAACCATGCAGAAACACCTCTGAGGTGCAAGGCAGCTGCAGGGATGCTGTGTGCCCCTGGGCAGCCAGACTCAGTGTCAGTGCATTGTGACTCATCTCTGTCCTCTGAGTCTGCATCATCTTATGTCTGTTTTGGAAGCTATTTGATACTCCAGAAGTTCCAGTTTTGGGGGTGACAGCATCTGCTTTGTACCTGGCTGCTTCTGCAAAGTAGGGTTTGTGAGTCTGTCCTGGCTGCTGTCAGTCCCTCCTGTGTCCTGTTGAACTCCTCCTTACATTACTTATGTGAGGGATTGACATCTCCTTGTGCTGTCTTGATAAACTAGTAGGCATGAGCACTATCATTATGGTTTGTTCTCACATTCTTTCCAAACCTGACTTGAAAATTGACACATAACTACTCCTTTGATGCCATGTCCCTCTGTGTTCTGAGTATTCATCTCAGATAGGAAATCTCGTGATCTTTTTTATCTGTTGTATTTTCTTGTGGAAGGACACAATGGATAAAGAGACACTTAGGGAAGAGTATCTATTAGATACTTTACAAATCCTAATAGTGTCTGAAAGGACATCTGGTGCTTTGCATTTGCTTTTTTGGCAGGAATGTTATTGTGTTTGGAAGTCAGCAGGTGTTCCTTTGATGGTGAAAATTTAAGTTTTCAAAACTTCAGTCACTAAAAACTCCATCTTTCTTTTGTCCAAGCTGAAACCTACTCCTGCCTCTCTCCAAAGACCTAAGCCAGGGCTGTGATGGGCGATGTTTTCAGAGCCTTGCCCCAGAATGTCATCTCCTGCCCTGCCAGCCTGGCATGCTGCTGGAAGTCCTCTTCTTCCACTTGCATTTTAACTCAGTTTTCTGACTGTCTATATCTGGCTGATAGAGATAGAAAATGTCACATGGAGGACTGAGAATGGGTGAAGGGCTCTGCCTTGTTGGAGGAAAGGCTTCTCTTCCAATTTACTTCACTCCCTCCCTTATTTTTACTTCCAGTGCAGTACATCTTCCCTGGGCAGATCCTGTACTACATGAGTCATTCCATTCTCTTTACTGGTAACATTTCTATAAGACTTGTCTTCCTGGAAGTCCATCCTGGATATTTTGTGTTAGTAGAGGCATGTCACAGCAGGACACTCGCATTTGACGCTTGCTTGTGTTTTTCTTCTGTGTGTAGCACACACAGACTTTCTCTGAGGTTTGGTGGCACTGGGTTTGTGAGCTGGTGGTATCACCTGCACTACCCAAAGTCTCTGACTGCACTGCTTCCCACTGAGGTTGTGGGGCTTCCCACCCTGCAGCTCATGCTGTGGTTGCACCAGCACAGCCATGGCTTTGCCTGCTTGGGCTGTGCCATGTTCAGCTCCAAAGAGCTGAGGAGGTTTCTGTTTGCCCACAAACCTTTTGGACACAGAGCCTGAGGCTGCTCTGCACACAGCTGCCTTGCTATGCCCCAGCTAGGTTGGGCACTCACTTCTCTGCAAATTTCCTCTCCCAGCAGTGTCACCCATGGGGCTAACCTGAAACCCTCAGTCATGCCTTTGACAGGGTGATTCTTTCCCTTGCTTTTCTGCTCTGCAAGCTTTAGGATAATAATTTCTCTTGCCATAGTGACAGTACAGGAATCATGTGCACGACATTTTCCATTGCCATGTTTTTCTCAGTACCACCCACTGACCTTTCTTTGCAGTTATCTTTCTCTTCTGCTTTTTATTTCTGCGTATTCTCTCGGATGTGTTTTCCTTTTTTTTCTGATACTTCCTCTGCTGGGCTGTGGGATATTGCTGAGCCCACTTCACTTGCCCAACAAGCCTGGCCCTGGATGCCTTTTTTTGACAAGCTCCTTCTTCCCATTTGGTAATGAACAAACACAGCTCTGAAGGCTGAATAATCTTACAGGTCAGGTGAACTTCATCCATAAATAAATAAATAAATCTGTTGGTTTGTAGGCTTACAACTGGATGTTGTTTTTCTGGATCACAAGTGTTGAAGAGGTGCTGCTCACAGCAATCACAAAGCCTTTCCCATGCCTACCTGCCGGTTCTGTAGGTGGGATGCTGCAGGGCTTTCCAGAGCTGCTAACAAGATGTGCACATGCAGCCTTTGCCCGATTCTCCTTGTGACACTGCTGCTCTGGCTTCACCACCCTCTCCCAGGCAGCCTTGCTGCAGTTCAGCTGTCTCCCCACTGTACTCTCAAGCATGCCCAGTTGCTAAACATTTCCCTTCCCTTGTCAAAGGCTTGGGGCCTGGCAGCTGGTGTGCTGCTGTGCATGTTGGTTTCTGAGTGCCATTTGTTTTCTGTTTGCCTTGCTGGATTCCTTGGCTTTCATTACTTGTCTGCAGAGGACAAGGAAATGAAGATGCTTAGATGGCAGATGAACATGTGGGAAATGATGGAAGGTGGGTCTGAGAGATTTGGACCACAGGGGAGAGAGAAAACAGCAAAGAGAAATGCACATTTTTGGATGGCTGAGATGTTGCCAACACCCCTTCACCCATCCTCACCTGAGTGTCTGTGTGCAGGGGGTGTATGTGAGAGAGAGGGAAGCTCAGGAATAATTAACAGCTCATTATTTCCTGCTCTCCAGGCTAAAGGCCATTACCTTGGGCAGCCTCACAGATACAGATCTGCTCACACAGGCATCCTGAACCCATTCCTGCCAAACCACAGCTGCCATTCCTGTGTGATTGAGGGAAACAAGCCCTTTCCTTTCCCTTCAAACAAGGGTTAGAGACCTTGGCTGATGCAAAAATAAACATGAACCATGATCAGGACAAAGGCGAGTCACTGGGCCAGCTACTGTTGTAATCTGTGACTTTCCTCCATCTCCAGGCACCAGATTTTCCTGGAGGTTCCCTCCAGCCCCAGCCAGCCAGGCTGTTCCCCCTGCATGTGACTTCCCTGCCTTCTTTTGGTGTCACTTTTCAAACAGCTCACAGCTGGGCTGATGCGTGCAGTAGTGCTGTTGGGTATCTGGGTGAGAGGAAGAAGCTGAAGGCAGCAGAGAAGGGGAACTGGAGTCTCTGTTCCCTCCTGTGAGCTGTGGGGATTTGAAGTATTGCTCTGGCACTCATCCACCTGCTATGGCAGCCTTTCCAGGACACTCACTCCCCAGGCCTGGGAGCAAATCCCATCTGTACCTGTCATTGCAGTGAAGTGTCTGGGAGGTATTTGCTGAGCTTCCCAGCTCAGTGGTAGCCCATTTGCACTGGACTTTGGAACAGATAACATCCTTACTCTGTCCCATCCTGCTCACAAGCTGGAGAAGACGAGGAAGGGATGGTATGTGGAGAGAGGTGCTGGCCTGAAACCAAGTGCAAGCAAGATGAAACATCTTCAGTGGACATGGAGTTGCAGCCCTCCTTTGGGATGGAGGATCCCCTTGGTCAGCCCTCCAGTGGTCTCTCAGTGGAGAAAAGATTTCCAGAAGGCTACACACAGCTGCCCTCAGTGTCACCCTGTGGGCTTCCCATACACTAACACGTTTCTCTGTTGGCCCTGGACCTCCTGGTTTATCCTTTTGAAAAGACATCCTGATTTTCAAAGCCTGCAAGTAACAGTGAACCACTGTTCCTGTGCATGTTGTTCTGCTCTTTAACTACTTACCCTGCTTCCTATTCTGAATTTGTCTAATTTCAATTTCCAGGCTTTGGATCTGCTACTCGGTTGAAGACCTTCTTATCATCACAAAGGTTTTTCCAATCTGGCATTTATGGTCTGTAATCAAGTTACCCATCTGTCTTCTTGTTTCAAAGAAAATAGATTTTCTTTAATCTGCTACTGCAAGTCCAGGTTGCCAGATCCATTTTATTTTCTTATACATAGAGTGCACTTTGGCATAAACTGTGTCATATACGTGCTGAGAGAGCTTTTTCGGGGGAGGAGAGAGAACTCTCCAAAACTGGCTGTGTTTTGCATTTGGGACTGGCATTGCACTTGCTGGTTTTGATATTGCCCCCATATATTAAGAAATGTGTTTGATATTCAGTTCCACAGATAAATAAACATGATCCTTTTCTGGCTGCCTTGCTTGGCAAGATGTGTTTAAACTGCAAAACTCAGCCCCTGTCCTGAAGCTTTTACAATATCATGAAGATGAGGTACAACAAGGGAAGCCATTTACACGGGGAGGTGAAAAAGCCCCAGGGGAAGTGGTGAGAGGGACATCTGGGTGCCAATGTCTGCTTCATGGTGACAGTGCTACTACACGTTTTCAGAGGAACGGAAATCAGCACTGACAGGAGGGAAGCACCAGCCACAGGCACATGCAGGCAGCCCAGGAACAACACAAGTTACTGCGGGTGAATCTGAGCTCAGTGCAGCTGTGTGGGAGCCCAGTGCCAGGAGCCAGGCAGGGTCTCTCTGGGCTGGCAGCCACTGTCTCCTTCAGCTGCTCTCCGTGGGTGGGAATGTTCCTTGGTGTGCTGGGAAGAGCTGGCTGAGGCTGTTGGGGTACAGGGGCAGCAGTGGAGGAGGAACTGGACACAGAGGGGGAATTGCTGATAGGGCTGTGCATGGGGATGTTTTCCAGGGCAAGGGACAGTACGTTCACCCATTTCTTGGCTCTTGTTCTGTGACAGATTGGCCATGCCAGGATCCTAGAGCTGTGACCACAGCTCTGAGGGACATGGCATGAGTAGACACAAACACATAATCATTGCTCAGTGACCTGTGAACAAGCCTGGCCATGACTGCACTTCCCAGCCCTGCCAGTTCATCAGCTCTCCATGGTTTGAGACTGCCAAAGAAATAAAGAAATAGATTTAAAACCCATTCTGGGAAGTTCAAGTCTGCAGGAGGAGATTCCTCACAGCCCCAGGGCAGAGCCTTCCACCACCTCCACCTGCACTTGCCTCTCTCCTGCCATCCTGGATGGGGGCTGCAGGAGCAGCACGAGCCACACCAGGGCATTGCATTACAGGGTTCATCATGAAATGAAACCCTCAGACAGGTAGCTCCTGGGATAGCCCTCTGTCTGCTTCCTTTGTTCACTCCCACAAGATCAATACAGAAAGCTTTGCTTTGAAGAGCATTTTCTGCATTTTCTGAGGGTGCAGGCAGGCTGTCCTGGGAAGGCTGGGATCTGCATTCAGTGGCCTGGCCCAGAGGGTGGGTTTGTGAGCGATAGTCTCTAAAAGTCAGAGGTTGCCTGAGAAAAAGCACGAGCTGGGGCTGGCAGGTGGGAAGGTGGCAAGGGTTACCACGGCAAGGAGCACTGGCTGCTCCCAAGCAGGGTTGTGCTGGGTTGCCCTGGACCTCCTCCAGAGAGAAGTCCAAACTGGAGCCTGTAGAAATCATTGCCACCCATCAGAGCTGCTTTACAACAGGCATACACCAGCTGAACCTGTTAATTCAGTTTTAGGAAGACAGTAATTGCATGTTTATTAAAAAACAACGTATTTTTTAAAATGACTAATATTCAGTGACTGCCCAGGAGACATGGATTTATTTCCTGCTTGTCAGCCAATCTTTAATTATCATTATGCATCAGTGTATTTAGTTTCATAAACAAAAGGCAATGAAAACCAAGGAGATTAACATTAGGTACCTATAACCTAATTTACGTATGATAGCTTTATTAGCTCAAAGCCTGGAACATTCCAGGAGAGTTTTAGCCCACGTCCTCGGGACACGAGCCCTCCTGATAGCTCTATGGCAGCTTTAACAAGGTGTGTGTCCCACTGCCTTCAGCAGAGGCAGACTCCCAGAGAGGTCAGCAATCTTCTACCACTCCTGCCAATGTCTGCAGTGCCCAGGGAGGCAGAAGCACCCTGGGGTTCAAGTGCCCCAAGTTTCTAGGGAGGCATGTGCTGTTCTCACTTGAAAAATCCCTCACATTTCAAAGTTTATTAGCACATTATCTCAGAAAGCTTGTCCCACACCTGCTGCTCTGCAGGATGCTTGAGGGGAATGCCACACTGGGGTACTCAGTGGCCCTGTCATTTCTTGTGCATGTCATGCCTTCATCATACATCTTGCTAGTTCATTAGAGGACAGAAGAGCGAGTGGCAGAAGTCAGAAAGGTCCTACCAAAATGTGTGAAAATGTCAAATGAGCTCAGAAAGCAAAGCCCAAGGTGCTGCCCTTTGTGAAAGACATTTGGGCATCTTGTTCCTGTCATTTAGGATGAACAGGGAATACAGGCAGATGCTTGTGCCGTGCCAGGGCAGCTGTGTTGGTGGTAAAACATGCTCAGCACAGCACCTCACTGCTGCACCGTGCCCAGAGGGCACCTGGTGTCCCAGGGTGGCCATTGGCAACATGCCACGGCCCTGGCTTTAAGCAGGAACTATCCTCACTGCAGAACAGGGTAAAGGGAGCATCTCCAGGTAGTGTCCTGTGCTGGTACACCCTGCCTGCCCAGGGCTACCCTCCAGCTTTGAAGGGTGACTTCCAGCATTGCATCATTTTTACAGCACTGGAGCTGGGATACAGTGCCCTGGGGAAGCCAAGATGCTTGTTAGTCATGCAGTGGGTGATGACTGCTCTGCTCCTGTTTTGCTGAGCCCTCTCTGCCAGCCTCATCTCTTCTGTTAATTCATTTACTGAACAAATAAATGGCTTCTCCCCAAATAAATGGCTGCAGTGATGCACACTCTCAGCTCCATAGTGCAACCAGCTAGGGAAGCACAGACTCCTGGCCCCACCAGAGGAGGAGGACATGAGAAGGTCCTCAGCTTCTGTTCAAGCAGGCAGTGCTGAATGTGCTTCTGCCCAAATCTATTTGAGAAGTGAAAGACCTTGCTGTAGAAGTTCCACAGTGCTCTCCTCTGCAGCCCATGCTGGGGGCAGTGCATATGTCCTGCCCCAGGCTGTGGGAAAACAGGAAGGCAGGAGTCAGTCCTGCACTGCAGAATGCACACAGTGCTTTCTGGAATGTGCTTTGCCATGTGGTCTCTGCCATATTGATTTTTAAAACCTTTCTGCTGGTTATTTAGTTCTGAAATCAAGCAGCGTGCCTATAAGCTTTAAATTTTGGGGAGTGTATTTTACCTGACTAATTTTATAGTCTGCATTGCCTTTTATCTTGGCTTGCTATTAATTTAATAGCAAATCTCTGTGTTTGTCAGTTTTGATTCCTGGGGTACCATATAATTTCATTTGTAAATTGATTTGTGCTTTCTGATACTTCAATAAACCCATTTGGTATAAACACAGCTCTTCATTTCCCTGAGAGTACGTGGTGAACAAGCAGAAACTGAGCACAAAAATAGACATTTATTTAACCAACAAGTATATCAAGGGGAGGGCAGCAAGAACTGGGCAGTCAGACCAGAAGTCTGCTGACAGCATTTAAACAAGGTGCAGATTACAGTGCAAACTAACCAGCAGTCCTTCAGGCAGGACCTACTCAATGCAATATCCTACTTGCTCACTGCCTGCTGCCTGCAGGCAAGAGGTTTTTGGGCACCTCTGGCCTCCTGCAGCCTGGTGCCCCAGTTGTGCCCCGCCCAAGGTGCCCTCATGTTTCCCAGCACTGACACCTCTCTGGGTCTGCTACATACCGGAGAGGATGAGAATGGGTGGTTGATCAGGGACCAGGGGAAACCAAGCCTAACTGGGAGTGGGCTTGGTTCCCTGTCTCTGGGAGGTCACCCAGGCTTCCTGCTCCTTTTCCCCACTGTGCATGTCCCTGTCTCTCAGTGCTCATTCTCCCCATCCCTTTCTCATGTCTGATTTCCTACCAGCCTCATCAGCTGTGTTTGGAGACCCCAGGCACCACTGCCAATGGGGCACAAGAGGACAGGCTGGTTAATTTAAATTTCTTTTTAGCAAGCAACTTTTCGTCTGTGTTACCCTGCACGATGCCAAGGCCACAGCAAGAGCAGCTTGTCCTTCTCACCCTGCCCACGTTCCTCACGGGGAGATGGGCTGCAGGCTGAGGCTCAGGCAGATGGCTCTGAGGCCACCACAGCATGTTCAGTGCACAAGTGGCTCTTGGAAGCCTGCAGTAATTACTAATTAAATTAATTTGATAGCTAACATCTCAGCTTTAGGTGATGGGTGATTCACAATAGGGCTCTTGCTAGCTGTGTTGGCTCAGAAACGTTTTGATGCTGGGCACCATGTGAAACTCTGATGAACATGGAGGAGAGAGACACGGTGTTCTCAGTGAGGAGAGGGGCTCTGCTGAGGGTCATGCCTACAGGCTGTGGTACCTGCCCAGCCTCCTGGCAGGGGAAGGGTGTGGAGCAGAGCACCCTGTGATGGACAGATCTCCAGCTGAATCCCTGGGCCAGAACCACAAGAGCCAGGAAACACCAGGCAACATGGACCACATGCTTCAAAGCTGGAGGCACTGGGACTGACCACCCTGGTGTGCCACTACTACCACCTTGCTGAGAAAGACCAGGAGGAGGTGAACAACCATTCCAGAGGCTTTTAGCAGCAAAGATGTTGATATTCACATGCATTTATCTTCTGTGCTGCTCATGCAAAGGAACTTGCAAGAAGAGCATCAGGTGTTGCTGACTGCATTCCTAAGGATTTAGGTATCTGGGATGCAACAGGTGCCTGCAGGAGGAGCAGGGCACCACCCTAACCAAAGCACCGAGGGTCAGGAGAAAACATGCCAAAAGCTGTGAGGATTGGGGGGACATGAGGAAATGCCCAGGTATGTGGGACTGCACTGCATCCATGCAGTAAGGTAGGCCCAGGAAAGGAAAAGTTGCAGAATATCTAACTACAGGCAAAGGAAACCACTTCTGTAAGCTGCTTTTTAGTGTGCTAAACTGATAGACCTTTTGTTTCTGTGAAGTGAGCCTTCAACACCTCCCTTAACAATCAGCAAAATGCAGGTTTTGTAAATGTTCTCCTTGTGTCAGTTCTTTTCTCCCATAAACCCAGAAAGCCCTACAGAGACACACACTTTGATTACTCTATTAACTCTCTCTTTGAAGCTATATGTTTTATTACTTTTTACCCCAGTTAATGAAGCTTACTTGTATGATTGCAGATTGCAAGATGAGAGAGCTAGAAAAGTTTTATTTCAAATAGCTGCCAATTGTCATTTAGACTTTTGTTATATTCTCTTCTTCCAGATCAATACTGCTCTTAACTACTTCAGATTGGAGAAAAGCCATAAAAATATTCTATTTTCACAAAAGACATATGATTAGACCACTAGTTCCAAGTCACCAATCATTTTTATGTTAATGGTTTGTCCAAAGGCACTTTCTTTTTCATTTCTGATACCTTTTTTTCAGGAGCAGAAACACCAAGAAGTGCAGCAAACGTTGGTTATTTTTTGGGGGGTAAAGCATTTGGAAAAATACAGATAAGGAATTTTAAAACTGTAAGAAAAGGGAGCCCCTTTCAATCCTCAGAAGTAAACCAACATGTTTTCTGAGATAATATTTTTTATTTTTTTTTAACAAATCCATCTTCACTCTCAGCACTGACAATGGCTGGCTGGGAGATGTCTGCATGGGAGAATTAAATTGCCCAAGCTCAGCCATGTTAATGATGTCAAGTAGGACTTTATTTATTTATTTTACTCTTTTCATCATGCAACTTGTTTTTTTGGTTTGGGTTTTTCTCATGGATCTAAAATGCTGAGGGGAAGGAACTGTGCAAGGGAGGAAATCAAAGAAATCACACAGGTCAGGACAGAAAACAGTTGGCTCCATTCCCTATGTAATGATGCACTGCACTGAAAAGGGGTGGGATCTGTGGACTGTGGTGGAAAACTTGGGAGTTCAGCAGCAGCTCTGAACTAGTGATATCAGAATATGATGCCTGGTGCAGCTGTGGCTGCTGACATCTGCATCTGAGGGGTGCAGGCAGGGAGTGCTGCTGGTTGGGCAGAGACCAGCCTCCTACAGCTCTTCAATGCATTTTTTTTCCCTTTTGGTTATCCCATAGCAGAACAGTGCAACCACCTCCTCGTGGACAGCAGGAGATGGCAATGACCACTGTTGGGTCTGCCAGTGGAGTCCTGGCTTGGGTGGTGGCAGCCACTGGCGGGGGTTGGGCTGAACAGAGAAGGAAGCTCAAGTAGCTGCTTTAACAAAATGTGTCATTTTTCTTTGAAATTAATTGGCTGAATCCAGACAAACCCTGTTATTAGAAGAGCACCCTCGCCTTTTTAATCATCCGAGCTGTCTGTAAAATGCTCCCAGAAATGGGAAATAATACCCTCTCTTTGGCTCTTTTGTCTATTTCCATCTGGGGGAAATTCACGAGAATTCATTAAAAAAATTATTGGCACCCCAGAGCAAAAGGCAGCAGGCCTCTCAAAATGTCCAAATAAAAACTGGTCTAATGAATAACCACTGTCAAATGGCCTGGCAAAAAGGAAAAACAGGACAGCAAACAAAACTAAACAGAAACTTAAGCAGTTGCCTGTGAAGCGGGGGCTGCAATTAGGAGTTCAGTGATTCACACATCAACACCCACCCACCACTGTTCTCCAACAAATGACTCCAGGCAGATAACATCACTCTGTTGCCCTGGGGCTTGCCTTTTGTCTGTGAAAAGAGAGGGCTGAAGGCAGTCAAGATGCTCTAAACCCAGAAATAAAACTTAAATTGTGAGAGTAACTCATCATCTTGCTCATTGCACAATCCAACCAGGAGATGTCAGTGAGTCAAAGTCTGCCTTGAGTTACCCTCTTGCCACTATGGGGTGGGCAGCAGGTGTGATGAGGTTAGTGCCTGATGTGGGGAGCTGAGCCTGCTGAAGGGCAGGGAGAGCATGACTTGGTCCTGGATGGTGGTGGGAGCGTGGTGTCTGTTAACAGCTAGAGTAGTGATGGGAAGAAGAGTAGAAAACAGCCTGTGTGTTGGGCTGTCCTACACAACAGAACAGCCTGGGTCTCCATGCACCAGAGACCAGCATCCTACGTCTTTACATTGTGCTTGTTTCTCCCTGCAGGCAGCTGGCAGGCTGTGGTGATCCTTCCCCAGTGGCCCATGTCCTCTGTCACCACCTCCATGGATGGGCCAGGGCAGGAGTGGGCTTTGCAGCATTTGGGCTGCACTTGCAATGGCTGCATCAATATTAATCTCTTTGTAAACATGAACTGCCCCTGCTGCTCAGAGTCTCTTCAGATTATTCATATTGATTCAGCACTGTTAATGATTAAATACAATGTTCTTCAAATCCTGCATTTAACAGGAAAGCTTGATTGGATTTACCATTTAGAGGCTGGGTGGGTTGTTTTCAGTTACGTCACTGGTTTTGGGGTTTTTTTTGTTGGTGGTGGTTTGGTTGGTTGGTTTTTTCTTGTGGAACATCGTGTCATTTTGCAAATGAAGAATTACCCTCTTGACTTCTAATAAAAGCTTCCATCTCTGAAGGATTCACATCCTCCTGCTTAATCAGAGAACTGATACATTGCACACCCCGCTGTCATCTCCGGGGCTCTCTCCTCCACAGCCATCACCAGCAGAGCAGCTCCTGCAGGATGAGGCAACTGTGCCCAGAAACCAGGACAGGGGACAGAACAGGTCCCAGGGCAGGCAGACAATCACAAAGTACCTGTCTGTGGATGGCATCCCTTGGTTATGAAGAAAAGCAATTACAAAATCTGGTGCTTGTCCTGAAGAGAACTTAATGTCTTTACAGAAGAACTCAGAAGACAAAATGCTAAACAAGGTGATTTAGTTGATGTGCCCAAAAGCCTCTTGGCAATGCTGGGAAGAAGCCCCCAAAGTCCCAATGCAACACACTGTGAAGCTTTGCCTTCCAACAGTTCATCCACTGTCCATCCATGATGGAGTCCCAGTCTTTGTAGGAAACATCCAGACTTCAATCTGAAGGAGGAACACGTTTCCATACAGGACCAGCAGGATACAATTGCTGCACACATTTGGGGCAACAGCTATAGGTGAACTAGGGTATAGTTTTACTAAAAGCTGTAATTGTATTTATTTTTCATCTGGTCTTTAAGTGAGGCAGCACGTGAGGGCTCAACCATGGAGCTTAAGAAAGGAAAGCCAAGGCAAGAACACAGCAGTGAAATTGCTGACTGGCTACTAGTTAGGGACAGTTTAAAAAGAAGATGTGAAATCAAAGATTCAGGAAAAGAAGTCCCTGACCAGACAAAACAGAAACCCTCTGAGAAGCAGTGGAGGGAAGACAGATTGCAACTCAGCAAGATGGGTTGGTGGCAGGGAGCAGCACAGCCCAGCACACCCTGAGCTGGCAGCCTGCCTGCCCAGGAGACGCGCTGCCCACCCGGCACTATGTGCACCAGCAGTGCCTGGGGGCTGCCTGTGCGTGGGCAGGGACAGGCTTCTGCTCTCAGGCCTCTCTGCCTGATAGAAGATGGACAAATAGAAGTGACCCTAAGGCCCAGGGTTACATCTGGTTAGACTCAATGAGATGAAATCCATTTTGGGATCTCTAATGGCCCCCGCTCAGCAGTGTCACGCTGGAGCCAGGATATTAAGGGCACCTGTCGGGGCTATTTTAGGAAAGAGAGGCCTCCTGCCTGGTGCCCTCCTCCCCTCTGCACTGAGCTCACAGGATGTCAAATGAGGTCTGCTGGAGGAGGGTACACAGAAAGGTGTGTTTTAGTGAAAAGCCTGGGTGCTGGGTGAGACAAGTAGCTTTCTGAGCCCCCTTGTCACACACTGCTCCAGCCTGGACTCTGGGTTCATTTTTTATAACCTCTGTGCAACTTTCCCCTGCCACTTTTGAACCCAGCTGCACACGTCAAGCTTTGTGCATCCTCAAGGACAGGAGGAGGGCCAAGGCTTCTCCTATAGAGCTTCACAAGGTAGCTACCTTGTGAAGCTGAGCTGTTATCTTATCCTGTGGGGAGAGCCAGCCAGGGTGAGAAGGGAAATTAACTCAATGTCTACACATGGGGACTTCTCTCAACACAATGAAACAGCTTGTGTGCTGGTCATGTAAAAACAGACAGAGCAGCTGGGTTCTGACCTGCCAAAGTGCAATGCTTTGAGTTTCAGATGTTGGTCTTGACTTCAAGCCCACCAAGAGGCTGAAACCCCTAAGGACATCATGCCTTGGGGGGTCTAGCCTGGCCCTGCACCAAGATAAAGGCAGCAGTGGCTGTTTGCTCTTCCATGAGAGCTATTTCTGGAACTATCTACTACAACTTTTCTCTTCTTAATTACTGCCACAGATTACAGTTCCCTTGGTTTTGAGCAACACAAGCTAAGCTTACCTCAGACACCTCTACGCAGGCAGTCAAGCTTTGGCTGCAGCACAGCCAGCCCATACAGAGCCAGAGGTGGTTGGGAGCACTGCAGATGCAGTGTGCTTTGCTCGATCCAGAATTACAAGAGCATGTAACAGAGGGACAGAGTATAGTTTAAAACAGAGACTACAAACAGAGACTACGAGACAAACTTGTTAAGTGGTCCATATGCAAAAGCAGGAGGAATCCTTTGAGCTGAAGAAAGATCCTGCTGTGACTTCGAATGTGAAATGAACTCTTGATGAAGGAAAGTAGGTGTACAACTTCTCATCAAATTACTAGATCAGGCAGCTAAGAACACATTTTCAAGATTGTGTTGCAATTAATTCAATTTTATGTTAGATCCCCTTTTTTTGTTCTTCTCCCATTATCTCCTCCAAGGCTTTGTCAATCTGAAACTTTTTTCTGCTTCCCAGCCTTGTGGAAGTCAGCACTTCATTTAGGAGACGCCTGACCATCTCTATTAATCCTGAAATCTATCACACCACGCCATGAGCTGGGTTGGGATATATTATCCACCTTTGGCTTTCAGCCTCCATTATTGTCAATGTAAATTTAGCCCTTTCTTCTCTCAGACTAGATACAGGGAAGATGCTCCAGGGAGCTTTTTATGCCAAGGAGTTGGGATTTTTTCAAAGCCACTAGTGGTTTTGGACAGGGAGCTCAAGTTCATAGCCAGTCACACACTGATGGTTCATTAAGTCTCCTTCCAGAGATGGTTTGATTAATGAGGGGTCTCATGGAGTCATGCCTACCAGGAAGCACATCTCCAGCCACCTAGCATAGTGCTACTGAGCATGGCTTCCAGCTCTATAAAGGCATCTGGAAATAAGCAGGCAATGAAACCACTTCTGGCTCCTGACAAGAGGCCCCTTCCTGCAGTGAGGCTACAGCCCCCTGCCACACTGCTCACATTCCCCAAGGGAAAAAATATAACACCTTTTTCTCAATGCTGTCAATACAAGACTTAGCTGCTTGGAAATCCTCCCAGTTTCTCCCACCTCACTTTCTTTCCCCTCTCCAAACTCACACCCTTTGAAGGACTGAGAAACACCAGAACAACCATCAAAATCAGAATGTGCTCCACAAACAGCAACAGTAGGCTCATTCCCATAACATTCCCTACTCCAAACATAAAAGAAGCAAAGACAAATCTTTCCCAATAGCTGCAGCACTCTCCTCCCTTAAGCTTTTTGCCTCTAAGCTGAATTTAAGACCTCCTCCATTTAATTTTTATTTTACTCACCTGCAGAGCTATTTTAGCAAAGCACCAGCTCCTGTGTCCTCCACAGCACACCCAGACCCCTTAGAGCTGTAGATGGAGGTCAGCTCTGGACAATTTAAAGATTCATCTGTACATGATTGGCTGCTGGCAGGAATAAAGACATCACCAGCTGTGAAGTTTGGGTTTGTTTCTAACGTGGGTTGACTGAGAAGCTCTTAGATGACTTGAGCTGCATGGTTATAGCTGAGCAAGTTTCTTCTATCTCTTGTCAGAGCTGCTCCTTTCTGTCTTTCTGGTAGGCATTCCT
>NW_009953964.1:4935049-4965713 GCF_000747805.2 Chaetura pelagica
GCATTCCTGATGATCCACACATTCCTCCTGTGCTGTTAGTGATCTTGTGCTCCTGGGGAGCTGCTCTAGCCAGCTGGCTGCAGGCAGGAGCAAGGCTGAGCCCTGTGGCCAGGGTGTGCTGCCTCTCCTCTGACCCTACTTTTGGGTGGAATATGGCAACCTAATCATTAGGGTATCTTCAGGGCTGGTGTTTCTTCAGGATTGAGTCCTTCATGAGATTTCTGTTTGGAGATGTCTGTCCCCATCCCAGCTGCTGTGGAAGAGCCCTTGGGGAGCCCCTGTCATGGGGGGCATGGCCACTTACATCAATTTATTTTAGTTCTGGGGAGGATTGAAAGAGCTTTGGTTTAGTTCCTAATGTAGGAAATTATTTTCTTGCTTAAAAATTCTGTTGCATCAGCAGACTTTTGTGTTGCTGAAGGCTGTGGTAATCACTGAAAGGCAGAAATACATCTCCCTCTGAAATTTATCCCTGCACATGAGCAGGGAATTCAGACACATCTCAACCCTCTGCATCCAGGGCTAGAAGGAAATTACCCATTTAGAATTCCTATTGTTTTTCCTTGATTTGGCTTTGAAACTGTTGAGGGTGGAGGAAAATGGAAGAAAACAAGGGTATCCACATGGGTGAAGTTTGAGCTTTGTCCATCTGTTTCTGGCAGAAGGCAGCAGGGCTCTGTGCTGGGTCTCCTGGCCCTCTGCAGGCACCACCTGAGCTGTGGGTGGTGAGGAGCCCCTGTGTTCCCCTCTAGGCTGTAACCCCCTGCTACCTGCCCCAGGCAAAGCAGGGACCAGCTTTCAGCAGGTGAGGGTTATGGGCAGGCACAAAGGGCACTTCTGTCATCAGACAGACATCTGCCCACAGCAAGACTCAGGGAGCTCCTCCAGCAGGCACGGCCCTGGAGAGATTAACCCCAAAAAGGGGGTGGAAAACCAGCCTTGATGCCAACCTGGATTCCCTGTTATGGACTCTGGAGGGAAACTCAGCCACAGGACCTGGTGAGTCAGGCTCTGTTTTCTCCCCTCTAATACCACCCCCAGAAGGGTCCCTGGGACTGGGTTACGTGAGGTTGTGGGAGAGATTTCCAGGAACAAGAGGAGCTTCAATAACTCTGGAGGGTCTGGCTGTGTCTGAGTCCTGCGGGGGCTGGAGTGATGATGGATTTACACCTGTGTCAAGGAGACGTGAGATCCAGTTTGGATGAGTCTTATCAAGAAACAGCACACCAAAAACCAGGCACATACATATGCCTACAATATCTTCCAGCCTGCAGAGCCTCCATGGAAGTACCCACATTAGAGTCTTTCTGTTCCAGAAGACAAGCCAGGGAATAAATACTGGGAAAAGCCATGAAGGATAAATTGCTGCTGAAAAATAAATCTCTTCAGCCTGGCAGAAGCTCTATTTACCTCCCAAAGACTTCAGTTTCTCCCAGGGGAACATTAATGGAGCTCGTTAGGAGCTCCCATGACAAACAAACCTTTGTCACATGCCAAGAGAACGGGTGAGTCTGCCAGCTCTCTGCTTCCCCCCCAGAGACATGAGGGGATGCTTCATGCTGGAAATGTCATGCCAAGGGACAACGTGGCAGTGCCACTGAGAGACACATCTGCGTAGAGGCTGCTCAGCAGGGCTGCTAATGAAGATAAGACCCCTCTCCCTTGAGGTGCTGTGGACTCGCTGCCCCCCTCCATGTCTGAGGAAGAGGGCTGGAGGTGGCAGCCAGGCTCCCTGGGCTCCATCTGTGCATCCACAGGAGGTACCACGAGGCTGGGCTGGTGATGCTGTGTTTACCTCGGCTTCCCCTTGTTACTCACCTGGCTGCTATGGATGGTCCCCAGGTTTGAGTTGCTGACCCAAAAAGTGTCTCCACTTTACGGAGTCACCTTTGATGAAGACCTGTAACAAAAGCTGCCACTTGTACCATCAGGCCTGGTCCTGTTCCCTTGCTCACCTGGTGCTATTGTTCATGGGAGACCATCTTTCTGTGGTAAAGTCACACTCTTGTCAGGTTATATTACTCAGCTATTGACTACACTCATTAGTGAGCTATTGACACACCATGCTGAATGAGATGAGCAGGACTGCTACAGTGGCTGCTTTATTCCTTGCTGTTAAAAGAAATCTGCTCCCCATTTGCTTCTCCCCAAAAAGCTGAATATTCAAAAGGTCAGAAGGATGTCTCAGCATGAATCAGGCAAGAGACGTATATCTAAGATCAAAAGGATTGTCAATCCAATTAACAGCCTGGGTTCCAGCAGCAGCAGCAGGTCTTTTACATATAAAACATACACTACGTGGTGTTTTATCTCCAGGTCTGGATGTCTCTGGAAGTCTTTCTTCTCAAATCTTTTTTCATATCTCCCTGCTGTCCCAGACATCCCTTAGCTAGTAGGAGCAGTTCTGTTAAAAAGTGTGTGAATTATCTTTTTTTTTTCCCTTTCTCCTTCCCCAGAGCTAATATTTATTTAAAAATTATTATTTATATATATATATATTTAGGTTAATTCAAGCTACCTCATTTTCACAATGCAGCTGCCTGCCCAGCTCAGAGGGAGGAAGCTCAGCATGTCAGGCTGTAGCAGAGAGCCAGATCCTGGGTTTCAAACCATAAACAGGACATGAGCTGAGCAACCAGGGGCTGAACATCTCTTCCTCTCTCTGGGGATGGGGATCACAGTGTGGGCAGTGCTCAGCACTGCCCTGTGGAGCACTACCTGCCCTGGGATGGCAGCTCTTTGCCTGACTGCAGGTAAAGGCACCATGGGTTGATTTAAGCACAGCAGGGGCATTAGCTCTGGGGAAGCTCAGAGAGATGGGGAAATGTTGTTGGATATGTACAGGGAGCTGGAAGAAGCTTAAGATTAAAGTCAGTGTGCACCACGTGTAACAGCTTCTCAGTGGAAATTAAGATGGGCTATTAACACTGCATAAGTGCTGGGTCCTCAGGGACACCCAGGGCACCCACATTAATACCCTATCAGCACATTAGGATTCATGTGGGCACAAGAGTCTGCACCGAAGGGGTGAATAGTGATGAGGCCATTATTTTATTGTGTTTTCTGGAAATATCCTGTGTTCCTCGTGTGGGATTAGCATAACCAGCAGCAGTGTTGTAGGCAGGCCAGGAGGATTCAGTGGGCTGCTGGGACCTACAAGCAGGCAAACTTCTATGGATACAGGCTCCGACAGTCTGAATCCTTCCCGGATGGGAGGTAGGAAACCTCTCCAGAGCTGCTGAGGTACTGCCTGGAGGGTTCCCTCTGGACAAGAATGGCTTGTAGGAGAGGAGGACTTGACACTACTTTTGCACTGAGGCCAATATCCTGTCCCTGATAGTGGCACCTGAGGTCCCAGAGGAAGACGGGGAATACACAAAGCAAGCAAGCCCTGGCCAAATGCACAAGGTTTTCCTGTTCCTCAGCCAAGTTAATAATAGAGCAGGATTCAAAGCCAGGGAGCCACGTTGTGTTTTAACCTGATCCTAATTCATTCTGAGGAGCCATTAGGCTGCACTCAACAGGCTGGTTCCCTGGCCATGGGATGGTGGGAAGGCTGCAGAAGGGCTGTGCTGGTGCAGAAAAGCCCCCCTTGCATTGCTCTCCGATTCCCTCATCTGGCTGAATCTGGAAGTTCAGCCTCCCAATGGACAGGACAAATCAACCCCAATGGGTCCTCTTCAGATTTTAGGACAAATATGTGGAGATTTGAACCAGGATTGCCTAAACTGTTATTGCATGGGCAGAAGGGGACATAAAATGTCTAGGAAGATGTGCCCATGAATGGAAGGAGACTGTTTCTTCTCACCAGCCATGTAGAAGACTGTACGGATCAGTGCTGAGTTGGAAGGCTCCTTCTGCAGCCTCTGGCAAAGAAAAGGTGTGGGTGGGCTTTGAGGAAATACAACCCCCATTAGAATGAGAAGAGGAAGAAGACAAAACAGTCTTAGAAAGGAAGGTACCACTCAGGCAGTTGCTCCATCAGGCAGATATAAAGTGCTGAGCTAAGGGGAATTCACAAGAAAGAAAAAATTGACTTTAAAAACATGTTTGCTTCCCTCAAAGTTATCCAGCAAGTGGTTTCCTATTAAAAGTAACCTTGGAGATGCAGCCTGGCAGGTTGACTCAGCATTGCCCAGGTTGGCTGTGCAGTCCCCAGCTGTGCCATGGCCGTGCTGCTCTGGTACATTCTGTAATTGTTAATCAGTGCTCCCCAGTGTGCAACCATCACAGGGATCGATGCTTAAATAAGCACAGGGAGGTCTTAGCTAATGAAATGGGTGTTCATTTCTATTTTGGGGACAGGCTTGTTCTCTTGTTCCTGAGAAGTATGGTGGATTTCTCCATGAAGCTGAAGTGTGGCAGTTATGACTCCCGAGCTCTGCATCTGCTGAGATCCTTCCTGTGACACGTTTGCAGTGGCATCTTGCAGATAAACCTGGGTGTTTCTGGCACCCTGCCAGCACCACCTACAAGGCTCAGCGGCAGCAGGAGTGTTGTATGTATTTTTTTCAGGGTGTCTGTCCATTACATGTGGTCTTACAAAGCAATTACAAAGATGAAAATGGGAGCAGAACCAGAACTATGAGCTTCCCCTGAAGTTTCAGGGCATTTGTCTCAGGAGAAACACACCTTGGTTGCTGGGGGGGCAAGGGGTGGAGATTGTTCTACCCAGATGGAAGGAAGCACTGATGAGGTTTCAGGACTTGGCATGAGCATCCTGTGGGCTAATGGTCCCACCTCCCTGCAGGACCCAAAAGAAGAGGGAAGGCTGCAGGCAGAGTCAGGGCTCCAGGTGACAGAAGAAGTGGCATGTTTGTTTGCAGCAGCATGAAAACAACACTCTGAAAGCTTCCCAGGGACTTGCCCTGCTGGTTTATCTTTATTAAGAGTGTCAGCTTTGGAGCTCCTCTGGGATCTCTCATTGCCACCACATGATCTGACTCCTATTGCCAAGAAAATCCTCTCCTGTGAAGTTCCTCTTGGTTTTTCTGCTCTGTGCAATGACTGTCCCTTTTCAAGTCAACTTCCTTGATCCTAGAAAAAGCATCTCTTCCTTCTGCTTCCCTCTTTCAAAACCCCACCTAGAGGCTGACTCTCTCTATCTCAGCTCACTGTAGATGCAGGACATTTTGCTCAGCATCATGTGGGCAGAGAAGCTTCACCTCTGGCCACCACTTTTCTGCCATCCCAGGACTGCTACGGACTGGCCAGTATTGTCCTGATAGCTGGTGGTGGTGGGTGCTGAGCACCTTCCACTAGACCCACTCCCTCTGTGCCTGAGGAGGATCAGGTTAGTCCTTCCTGCACCCAGCTGGGGCAGACCTTGCTGCCCAGCAAACCTGAGCCCTCTCTGTTCATAACAAGCCTGGCTGTTCAGCACTTGGGGCACGTTAATCCTCCCTGCCCTCAAGCACACTCCAAAAATAGCACTGAGCCTGACCCAACAGCAACAGGTGCCGTGCGGGGCTCTGGGGCCACCGCGGCCACACGGGCTGCTCGGAGCACATTGGCACCCCAGCTACTGGCAAATACACAACTGGGACATGTCAGTGGCTGTGGTGCAGGTGGCAGCACAGGAGGGCAAGCAAGGTCTTCCCTCTTTCCAGACATTTACTTGGAGTACTATGTTCAGCTTTGGGATCCCCAGCATAAGAAGGACATGGAGCTGTTGGAGCAAGTCCAGAGGACACAAAGATCAGAGGGCTGGAGCACCTCTCCTGTGGAGACAGGTTGAGAGAGTTGGGGTTGTTCAGCCTGGAGAAGAGAAGGTTCCAGGGAGACCTTAGAGCACCTTCCAGTGCCTGATGGGCTACAGGAAAGCTGAAGAGGGACTTTTTGCAGGGGCGTGGAGGGACAGGATGAGTGGGGATAGTTTCAAGCCGAAAGGGGATAGATTTAGATTAGATATAATGAAGAAACTCTTCACTGTGAGAGTGGTGAGAGACTGGCCCAGGTTGCCCAGAGATGCTGTGGTTGCCCCACCCTGGAAGTGTTCTAGGCCAGGTTGGATGGGGCTTGGGCAGGTGTCCCTGCCCATGGTAGAGGGGTTGGAACCAGATGATCTTTAAGATCCTTTCCAACTCAATCCATTAAATCACACTGCACTTGGCTTCCCACGTGTCCCACACTGCAAACTATCCCCTGGGAATTCAACACTGTAGGTGACACAGAGCCACATCAGAAGGTGAAAAGCTGCAACTGGGTTAAAATGGCAGGATACTTGCCATGAAAACCAGGCAGGGCACAATATGATATTTGCCTGCAGAAGGCTGACAACTGAGGGAAAGTGAAGAAACCCAAAGTAGCTGTTGCACACTGGTGTCCACAGCCCTGCCAATCTTATCGATGGTGCTGGAGTGACCCTGGGGATTTGTGTCCTGGGGGCTGAGCATGGCATAGCCAGGCTGTGTGGCCTGAGGGTGTCCATCATCTGGAGCTTGATTGCCAAGTGGGATTCTCAGGCTATTTACCAAAACCATCCAGAATTTGTACAAGGACCAGAGTGAAGTATTCAAGTACAGCCACAGGGTGGAGAGCTGGAAGTGCCATTTCTCTGGTTAGCTACAATTTGGGGATCAAAGAGTAAGATTCCATCAAAACCATCTTTTTCTCAAAAAATTAAAAAAAAAAAAAAGTCATTTCTGACCACACTTTCACAGTGGGATGTCTTAAAAAGAGCAAACTTCATTTTGGATTGACGCATTTTGCTTTGGTTTTGGTGATAAAAGAAAACTGAAAAATTTAATTTCCTCTTTGCTTGCTTTGTCCCTGAATGCACTTGTTGAGATGATGCTGAGGGTGTTCTCATTCTCCCCCTTCCCCTCCTTTGTTGTTATAAATCACAGAATTTAGCCAACTGAAGGAGTACAGAACAGACTGGAATAGTTTGCTGGTCAGTGCGTTAGAAAGGGGAAGAGGAAGGATGTGGCAATAGGGATGATTTTTTAAAATAAACCTCTGAAATTATTTTTCAAAGATGACAAATATTCCCTCTAAAAACCAAACCAAACCAACCAACCAACCAACAAAACAAACAACCCCAAAACACAACTTCCCAAAAATCTGCCTACGCAAGCTTGGTGCTTGTTGTGCAGTTGCTTTCAGGTTCTACAATTTTTGCATGCTTCTTGCAAGCAGCAGCAGGAGCTGCTCTTGCTGGGCCTGTGCAGTGGTCAGGCATGTGCAGGGGGGCAGAGGGGAGTGTGCAGTTCCCCAGCTCATGTGTGCAACCCTGGGAAGGCTGATGCCACGCACAAAACACACCCCTGCCATGGAGCCAGGTCCACATTACTGTACTGATGCAGGGCCATTGAAAAGGCTGCAGAGAGCAGAGTGACCAGATGCAGACGTCTCCAGCTGAGCTACTGCAAAGTGCTTTTGTAATCTTGGTAGAAAAATAGCCTGTAGAGAGAGGCAGTTGGTCCTAGCAAAGGACTGTCATAACATCCTAATGTTTAGCTGACCTCTGCTTAACCAAGGCATACACTTAAATCCTGTTTGCTACACCTGGGTGGCCTCATCTACAGGCTTTCTATTCTCCTACTTATCTACTCTTGTCTACTTACATCTTGACTTTCTTTCCCACAGGGCTGTGGAGCTCCCTGCTTTGGTAGCCTCATTACCATTGCTGTTGCAAATTGGCTGTGGTCCATAGCCATCTGCACCCCTGGAAGCCCATACAGCCTTTCCATTGGCTTGGGTAGGCTTTCAATGAGGATTAACTCTTCAACACACTGGCTCCCAGGGCAGGCTGCAGTCAAGACAAGCCGCAAAAGAGTTAACAGTTAACAACACCATTAGATGTTTCTCTATTCTTTCAGTTGCCAGTCACGACAGTCTTCACAGAAGCAGCAGGGATAAACCAGCCTGGCGTTTGAAATGTCCAGATGCATTTTTGCTGTTATTTTCTGTGTTTTAATTACCATAATTTCCATTTCTGTAACACCCCTTCTTCCTGTTTTTAATTTCCTGCTGTCAGATGACAACCATGTCTGTGCAGATTCACTTTTTCATTATGAATTTCACTGACAAGACACGTACAAAAAGAAAAGCAGACAAATAACCCAGCCCCCATCACTTCCCCAATTGATGAGGCAAAAACATTTCCCTCAGCTTCAGGATTCTGCACTTGAAAGGTGACCTCTCCTATCAATTTCCATGGAGACCAGAAGAGAGCATCTGGGATTTAAACGTTCTCCCATAATAGTAAAAATTATGGTAAATTACCAGCACAAAGTTATTTAATCCAACATTTAATGGGATTTGTGTCAATGGAACTGAAAGGAAATGTGTTCAGGAGACCCAGAAATCAGCTTCTGCCTGGGGAAGGCAGAGTGGTGCCAGCTGGGACTGCTAGAAGAGGATCAGGAATAACATCCGTGCTGTGTTAGCAGAACCCTTCAGGGTGGTGTCAGGCCAGGGAAGTGTGACAGGGAGCAGGACACATCCTCCAGAGGTACACATAGGGTGTAGA
Organism: Chaetura pelagica; assembly: GCF_000747805.2. Taxonomy (NCBI): domain Eukaryota; kingdom Metazoa; phylum Chordata; class Aves; order Apodiformes; family Apodidae; genus Chaetura; species Chaetura pelagica. Next base: position 4,943,526 of record NW_009953964.1, read on the forward strand.
GCAGGCCAGCTGTGTGATTTTTAAAAGGATGCTAAAACATGGAGGATCATGGAATTGAGGGGATGTGGCTGCAGCTGGGAGGGACCAGGGCTCTCGGGTTGACATAGGATCTGAGCCACCCTTGTGGACAAGGTCCCCCCCATTCCTTCTCTCCATCCTTCAGGAAAATCTGTGCCCCAAGGAGGGGCACATCCTACAGGGGTTGCTGAGGACCAGGAGCCCTGCTTATGTGACAGCTGACAAAATTATCCTAAAAGCTGCAGCTGGAGCATGTAAAAGTATCTTTTGCTGCTGGCTGCACATGAAAAGCCTCTGACTTCTCTGTAGCCTCTGCTGTTTTCCAGGTAGCATGAAAGCTTGCCAAGTGTGGAGGCTTTTATTAACCTGCTTACATTTGCAAGTTATGAGGCATCTCAGCTGCTGCAAGAGGTGGTGGTGCCAGAGCCTCGAATGAACAAACAGGTCAGAAAACAAGGAGCAAAGAGTGAATCTGGTGCTTGGTGCTGGTGGAAAGGAGTCACTGGATTCCTGGAAGGATTAAACTGACTCATAAAATAGTCCCATTCAGACAGCAGCATTTGTGAGCACTGACATCTCAGCTTAACAAGGTTCTTTACCAGCCAGTTAAGAAAGCAATTTTACATGCTGCTCTCAAGAGGTTTAAGTTGCCATAACTCATGTTCATACCTCTAACCATGAAAGGATGAAGAAAAGGTTTATTGCAGTTATGTGCTGCAATAATCTCTTCACAGCTCTTTCCTCTGGATTGCTTTAAAGCTTTAGGAACTTGAGAAAGTTATTTGGACACATTCTGAGATGTCTGGAGGCAGCAGGGTTGTGTGTGCTCTTGGCAAATAAAACTCACAGTTTATCCAGTCCCAAAACCCAGGGATGACCCTGGAGCTCAGTAAATCCAGATACAAAGTCTGGGACACAGAGAAAATCCATCCTATTAGTTTGCTGAAGGCCTGCAGAGGTTAAACAAGCCTCTTCAATGTGGATGGGTAAGTACATGGCTGGCACTTAAGTGTCTGAGCTGTAAGTGACTTTGGAAATGTCCTTAGACAGTGGAGATGAGAAATTCTGAGTTTTTGTGGTTCACAATCACACTACAAAGTGCAGGTATGGCACTGTGGAGACCTTCATACAGTTATGTAGGAGTTCAAGGATGTCTCTGCCCCCTGGTAAAGAGATACCAAACTCCCTTGATAACTCAGCATGTAGATCCCACCAGAGGACCAGTCCCCAGGCTGAGGGGACTGGCAGGGTAGATGCTGCCTGAAGCCACATGCTTGCTGCCACAGACCAAACCCACTGCCTTCAACATCTTTATGTATTAGGGCACTCCAGGTCCTCCAGTGTTTTAAGCTAAGATCATTAATTGTCTAATCATTAATTATATTGGAAACGTGTCATTTAGATTCTTTCTTTGGAGACCAAATTCTTCCCCTAACAATTGCTTCTGAAAAGCTGAAATGTTGTCACTACCACTCTGCCCCAAGTCACTGGGAAGAATCAAGGTGTTTCTGCTCTACCACTGATCTGAATTTGGGGCAAAGAACCAGCCCTCAAGAGCACACACTGCCATGTAGGAGACTTCAGATGCCTCTGTTGTCAACCTGTGAAACCCTTGAGAGACTCAGCATTGCGCTTCATCAGTTTTTTTTTTTACTCCTTGATTGCTTTGACTTGACCTCCTCCTGTTCTGCTCCACAGCACCTGCAGAACTGGTACCTACAGAGTGCCTTGCTGTTGCTCAGCTCCTCTCTAGCCTTGTCCCAAGGCCCCATTCTCACACTGCCTGTAGATATTGCAACCCGTTACCCATCAGCATCAGCAAACTCTGTGAAGAGGCCCTGCAACCTGCTCTGTGCACTTTGTGTTTTGATTTCCCCTGGCTATGCTGTCTACACACTCTCTCTCTCCCCCCAGTAACCCCAGCACCTCTCCATGAGCTGCCCTGGCATCTGCAGGTCTGCACAGCAACTTTTTGTTCCCAGCATCTAGCTGCAGCCCCTTTCTCTGGTGCTGCTTGATGAATAGCATTTAAAAAAAAAAAAAAAAAAAAAAAAAAAAAGAGTGGGCAGAGGGGAAACTTTTCATTCTTTATTTGTAGGAACAATTTGTTCGGTGAGAAGAACAGAGCTCTTACAACCACAATGGTGCTCCAGCTGAATACTGCACACACAGATTCCTCCAGCAAGCTCTCCACGTGCACTCAGCCTGCTGAGCCCCAGGCAGCCCGTGGGCTACCTCGCTGCTGAGCTGCAGCTCCAGCTCATGGATTCAGGGCAGCAGATACCACAGACCTCTGCCCCCCACTCATCCCCAGGCAATACTGGAGCATCACCCACCTCCAGTGCTCAGCTTAGGCTTCGCTGAGATGGCAACTTTGCTGTGTACCATCCCTAGCAGGCGCTTGCTCCCTGCGGGATGGGAACGCTCACTGCCAAAGCTGATCTGCTTTTGGACACATCTTTGTGTCTGCTCCTTTTCTAGCATCCCCACATCCGTTGCCACGAAGGAGGGAGCTGCCCCAGAGTTGCCAGGGGAACCAGGCATTGCCAGAGGTCCCAGCTACTCTGTTTGTGGGTGTGGGCCCCTCACAAGCTCTGCACTGCTGAATTAAACAAACAGGCTCATTCTGTGCCAAACTACGGGAAGGACAGGGAGCAGCAGCCATCAGGGAGACAGAGAGGTTCTTGGAGGGGGAAAGGGGAGTGCAGGTCAAGTGGTAGAGTCTGACCAGGACATAAGAAGCAGCAGGTATTTTAAGAGCATCACAAAGAATAATGGAATGAAGTTTTAAGGAAAAAATGCATGTGGAATACTAACAGCAGCTCCTGACTTGGTCTACAGAGCAAGTCTCTCAAAGGACAGCACAATAACCCCAATGTCAGGGCATTTAAAAATAGACCCAGCACACCACCAGTAAATGTAATGCATGGAACAAGCCTGAAGGGTCATAGGCTGACAGATTTGTTATATGTCTCTTCTATCTCCAACTCTTACCAGCCTGCAAGGAAACAATGAGCAATGGTTTTGGGCCATGCTGACAAATGATCAGAGTAAGTGTATCCATTTCACTCACTGCAACCTGCTCTGGCAGGAGAGGATTTGTGAGAAAAAGAACTGCAAGGGTAGTGTTTCCAGTATATAGTAAGTGACTAGAGCGAACAGGAATCTTCTGAGGAACAGGTTTAGTTGGGAAATATTTTCATTCAGCAATCACACAGGTTTGGACAAAGCCTTGGTGGGGCATGTCAGAGGGAATGGGAGAAGCCAGGCTGCCCTGGAGCAGCCTGGAGCCCTCCCGACGGATGCCCAGGAACCCTGTCTCCTTCCTGAGTGTAGGAGCTGTGAGAGAGCAGCTGGACATGGAAGAGAAATGGTTCCTCTCTGCACTGGGACACACAGGCTTTCCATAAAATAGGGTATCTGACTACAAGCAGGTGCTGTAGGTGTGCCAGTTTTTTAGCAAAATAGGTAAAACAGGCAAGGCTGAGCATGGACAGCACAACTACAGCACTGTCTGGAGAGGCCCATGTCTGCTGGTCTCAGACTGGCTGTGTTAAATGAGTCTGTACATGAATGTCCCTTTTGGACCGAATAGAAAAGACTGACAAATACTAAACCTCTGTGAGGACCCTGGTGGGAATGGCAATATGGCCCTGCAAGTCTCCAAAACCAGGGTGATGCACACGCTGAAAGTTTGCTTCATTACAGCTGGGAGTGCTGGGAGGACAGGAGCTGGGCAAGCAACTTGCACAGAGACACATACCCCACACCAGCACAGCTGCACAGAGAAACCCTGGCTAGAAGGGCTCTGCAGAGCTTATGCAGCCTCCAGCTGTCCCTCCCAACAAGGGCTCGCCCTGCCTGTTCTTAATTCTCAGATGCAAGTTGCACGGTCAGCCCAGGAAAAGTACATCTGCTTTAACGACAGGCTTCTCCTCCTGCCACCTCTATCAACCCTGAAGGCGTGCTCAGCTCGATCTGACCCCCCCAAGGGGCAGACCTGCCCCTCCACAGCCCCCCCCATGCACACAGCATACACCCCCTCCCTCCTCTTTCAGCTGTGGGGGTTTATGGGGAGGGGGCTCTGTTAGCAGCTTCACATCAAGCAGCAAGAAAATAAATAAATAAATACGATTGCACATGAAGGAAGGATTTTGCAGCTGGAAGCCCAAGAGAGAAGGTCTGAGATGGGGCTCCCGGCACAGTTCTGTACCAGCACATTTTGCCCAGGCCTCCAGGAGCAGTTTGGTGAACAGAGACCTGAAGCCACTCAGCTGGGCAGGACAGTCTGAGCTAGGACATCACCCGCAAGTAAAAGGTGCACATTTTCCTCTGGTTTTGAATCAGTTTTTCCTACAATTTCTTGTCTGAGCCTCCATCACTCCCTCCATCTCTGTCTCTTTCTCTGCTGAATGAGATTTTCAAAATCTGTGCTGCAGGAGGTGAGTGCACAGCCTGCCATCGTGCTCATGTCCACAGCTACAGGAGAGGAACAGATGCTCTACAAAGTTTTGGGGCTCAGGTGTTAAAACTCAGCTCCCAAGTGTGCCTTGTTGCACTAGCTTGCAAGACTGCTTGCAAGAAAGGGAATTGCCAGGCTCAAGCCTTTCTCCCCTCTGAAGTCCAGGTGCTGCAGTTGCAATTTGTTGGCAAAGGAGCAAATGAAGGCCACATTACATCTGCACTGTGCAAAGTCAACCCTGTCCAGTCATGACACTGCACTGGGCAGCTCAAACCTGCACAGGGAAGGATCTACCCTGTACTTCTCCTTGTTTGTGAGGGTCTGTGCTCCACATGCAGTACATGGAGACCTAGAGAGAAAAAGAGGTAGACAGAGAAGACACCAGAAAGAGAAACAAGCACAGAATAGACCAAAGCAGTCTTCCATGCTCCTTCTCTCTCAGCCTTGGTCAGATTCCAGTTTTGACTGGAGCCCCAGCCAACATGGACAGGCAGCTGTAGGGATGTCCTGCTGGTCTCCTGACCCGGCAGTAAGGCAGTGGCCTTGCTGTGCTTCTTCCAATCCAGCTGCTGGAGACAGCCACATGGTACTGATAACCCCTTCCTTTTTGGAAGTGCTTTCCAGGGATTCTGTGCCAGGGAAACCCCTCAGCATCTTTTGTGGTGATTTTGACATTCACCTCCTTCAGTTCACAGGGCTCCTGTAGCTTCTTCATATGCATTGACTCCTGCCAAGTGCCTCTCTTAGTGCTGGTCCTCCATCTGTGTCCTCCCATGCTTGAAGTGCTAGTAGAGCCTTTCCTGGTCCTCTGGTTATCCTTCATCAGCTTCTCCTTCAGGCGATGCACAATGGGCTATGGGTTGGGATGAAGACATTTGCCAAGGCAATCACTTCCCACAGCATCCCCAGGCTCAGAGAAGCAACACCATTCTCCCATGCAATCTCTTCAGAGCCCTCATGAGCTCAGGATGGTGAGGAAGAGAGATCAGCCCATTCAGCTCTCAACCATTCCTGGACACCCAGGGATCTCTGTGAGATAAGGAAATAAAGAAAAAAAAAAGGGGGGGGGGGGGGGGAAAGAGCATCAGTTTAGCATGATAGAGGTTGGGGTAGAGCAGGGATTCAAATGCTGAAGCCAGGAGAGAGATAACATTTACCCAGGACTCATTGGTCCTGCCTAGTGTACACCATGTCCACTGGCTCTCTCTCAGCCTTCAGGCACCCACCCCAGTTGCTGCTGAACAGCCTCTAAAAGGCACCTGTGGCTGAAGAAGCACCATGAGCAGTCCTGTCTCCCTATGCTGAGGGGGCAGAGCTGGGCTCTGACTTTTCCATGCCCATACATGGCACCATGTGCTGATGCTGCACTGCCTCGAGGTGGGAAGCTTCTGTCCCCAAGGTTTGCAGTGATGTTTCTACAGTGCTGTTCACTCCTGACCTGTGTGGGTGGGATGTCTGACCAAGTCATTTGGTTGCATTTGGGTCCTTTAGTACCCAAGCCATGAACTTCCCACAGTAGCTACTTTATGCAAAGCTTCTTTGCAAGAAGTAATTTGAATAAACAGATGCATCTCTACATGTACACTTAGGTCACCTGCCCAGGAGATGAGAACACATTTCCTTCTGGTTTGAATATCTGTGAATCTACAAAAGAGAACAAACAGGGCTGTTTCTTGGTTGCAGAGATATCTGAATGACAGACACATTAGATGGAAAATGGGAAATTAATATTGAGATAGAGAAAGGAACAAGTACTGGATATACCTATGGTTTTATTTATTTGAAAGTGTTATTTTAATAACTATATGTCAAAGATTATAGTCTGTGTGCAGCAGGGTGTGTGTGTGTGTGTGTAAGCAGTGTTTAAGCAGAGAATGGAACTGGAAAAAAGGGGGGGAGGGGAAGGGAATTCTGCTCTTTGGGAACACAGTGCCTCTCTCAGAAGAATTCTGCGTATCCAAAATGAAGCTGTATTTCTTGTCCAAATAGAAGATGAAGTTCCAACATAAGAGAGATGATTTGCAACAGTGTTAGTTGCCAGCATCTCTTTAAAAGGACTATTCACACTCCATCTGTCCTGCAAATATGTCTGTCTCTTCTTTCCTTCTTTCCTTCCTTCCTTCGGAAACGCACTCAGCCCCAGCCTCCACCACCCCTGATTGCCAAGACGATTTTTACTTTGCCCAAAATAAGGAAGAAAAGTCTTTCACCTTTTGTGTTTCCTCCTCCTCCAACAACTCCATGAACTGCAATTACTTCTGCTGGTATAGCCTGTGCAATGAAGTGTGGGCTGGAGCTGGCAATCATTAAACACCAAGCTAAGGAGAAACTAATTTGCTGTATCAGCTGGAATTAGATGATTTGGATGTTAATTTTTACTGTTTTGTTTTGAACATGGGGCACTGTGGGCTATCAGAACCTAAAGGTGTCACAACTGTAGCCCAGAAACCTTGCAGATCAGCTCTTCAGAAAACTCTCTGAGATTTCCCATGTGGAATTATAGCAGCTCCACAACTCCAGCCATGTCCACAAGCAACAACCCTGCAGTCATGCAGCACAGGATCAAGGACTGACAGTTTAACCAGGGAACAAAGCTATACCCAAATATGAAGTAACGACGATGAAACCAGTGACTTCCTGCAAGGCGGGATGCTAACCCTGCTGGCGTTTTTCCAGAACAAAACTGGAATCTCTCCGTGAAGCTTCTCTGTCCTTTTTCATCAGCTTGAAGCCAAAGGGCTGTTCTTTGACTATCCTATAGGTGGAGCTTGTAAGCTTACAAGGAAACTTGTACCAAGCTGTAAGATCCCAGGGCAAAGCCACTGTAGTAGAGAGCTCATTTGGGAGGAAGAGGGAATTCACTTAACAAATTGCACATCTGCATTCAGGGAACAGCCATGAAGAAGAGCAAGGTAATGTTTCTGACTCTGTATCCCTCAGCTACTGTGATTTAATGGCTTCCTTTCCTAACTGGAGCTTTGCTCCCTGCAGTGGTATTCTGAACCATCCTCATCCCTCACAGGCAAGTCCCTGAGGTCTTGACTTAGTTCCTCCTTGGAACCCAAAAGAAGCCAATGTGTCTTGATATCTTTATATTTTATGACATAAGTATTATTATAGTAACTTACTGGTATTCCAAACCCAAGCCACACTGATTAGTTTTGATAGGAGATAGTTCACTGTCCTCTTGCTGGCTGCCCCATTGGACGAGATTCACAATCAAGCTCCAGTTTCTATGGCAATAATCACAGTTTTGTTTCAAGACTAGTAAACTCGGCTGCTCCCTGCCAGCATCAGCTGGGTTATTCACCACTAGTGAGAACAAAACAGGTGGGAAAACTGGGGCCATGCTTGCAGGGCTCTCATGTCATCTCCATGAGGCCACCTCCCAGCTGACAGTTTGGCCAAGAAGGTGAATGTGAGTGAGGTACTTCCAAGCTGCTGTGGGTCACAAGTTCAGCCTGGGCTGCTGAAATCCACTGCTGGAGCTCTGAGCAGTCACCAACCCCATGGCTCTACAGCATGGATGTGGGAACCATCTCATTCACCCTGAGGATGGACATGGAGAATGGTTTTATTTCTCCTGTCAGATAAGCAGTAGAAAGAGAAAGACTACACTTCTTCTCTGGTTTCTGAGGTTTTCCTGCTGCCTCTCACATCTGCCAGCATGGGGGAGGTTACTCTGGGGAGAGTGATGGGTAAAGCATGGCCTCAGGGTTTTTTAGAAAAGGAAAGAAGGTGGGCAGAGCTTAGTTCCCTGGAACACTCATGGCTTTGTCCTGCTTTGTGGCACTTTCAGGCTACTTGATGTTTCACACAGACCCTGTTTCAACTCACTGGCTTTAAAGCAGTTATGCCACACATGGCAGCATTTCACTGTTTGCAAACCAAGCTGCTCAGAGCAAACGTGTGCGGCTAAAAAAAAAAAAAAAAGTCACTTATGAACAGCTAAGGGATTGGCCAGTTGCCAAAAGCAGGCAGGTGTAAATCAGCTTGTCTCCACTGGCTTTAATGGAGAAAGGCTGATGGACACTGATGCAATCACTGCACCCTCTAACTTTCCAAAATCCAGGCCCTACTTGCCAAAGCAGTGGCTCTCCTGCAACAGGCAACAGGACTAACCACTTTACACACTAGCATTGGTTTATTCTCTATTCACTAATGACCTAATGACCTGGAGCGCTTCAAGACCCAAACTGTACTGATTGTTCAGCTCATTTGCATCAACATGATGCCAGTGAAATCCATGGAGTTCTCTCCATCATCACCACTGTGTCCCAGAGCAAACCCTGGCTTGCTGCTCAGTTACATTGTGCTGGGACATGCTAAGCCCAACTACTTTTGCTCTTGTTCTGATGTAAATCAGCAGTGACATTTTGAAACCAAGGGAGTCTGACTTTCCCTTACACTACCGTTACAGTGCTGACGTCAGTGGAGCAACTTCAGATTTATGCTTGTGTCATTGAGAAAGGAATTAGAACTAACTGATTTACACCACTGCAGAACTGATGTGCAAGGGGAACTGGGTTTGCTGCACACAGTGCTGTCCAAGCACTGATGGAAGACAGGGCTAGCTACCCAAATAACAGCATAGTATTTATGGTCTCTGAATGTGTGCGTGCACGTAGGAAAGAGGTTTGGAAGATGGCAATTAAAATAAACAGCAGATCATTTCTCCTAAACATCTGCCTCGTAAAAGCAGAAAATCAGATGTTGCCCTGGAACGTGTGCTATTTGCTGTGCTGAGTAACACAGAGAGAGCACAGCTCGCCTGACCTCTTCCAACATTTCCTCTGCCCTGGGATCTGAATTCCTCAGGGTTCACAAGACAAAACATAATATTCAAAACAGAAGTTGGCTGAAGAAACCTTGCAGCCTCTGGTCTTGACCAGTGCCTGTTCACCTGTGGGAAGCTTGGATTTGCTCACCAGACAAATACAAGAGGGATGGACCACCTGCATCCCACAAAGCAAGGGATGTGTGGAGACAAGCCACATGCATTCATCTTGCTCACTACACAGTCAGCTGGGTATCACTAACTTACATTCCCTTATTTTGTTTCAGTAGAGCCCTGAAAGAAGTGGAAGAATTAAAATGAAATCACTTTTGGTCGTTATTCATAATACATCCTAAGCTCAAGGGCAAACATTCTGCAGGGCAAAGATCTAATGAGAAAGTAAAAATGACTTTTTCAATCAACAGGAATTAACTATTGCCCACACAGTCACAGTGGGACTGTGAAATGCCTCCTAAGGGACATTTCACAAGGGTCAAGCAAAGGATGAAGAGCAAAAAAATTCCCTCCCTGGCCCTCAGCTGCATATTGGCAGTAGATTGTTTTAGTGGTTTGCTAAGTGGTTTTGTAAATCTTTGAAGACTTGCTTCACTTAATTTGAGACACATACACTGTGGAAATCTCTGTCTGAGCTAATTGTCCAGAAAAATGGGCTCTTCCAGGAGCCCAGTCCTCAGACTAATGTAGCTATCCACAGAGCAGCTGAGTAGCTCTTCCCTCAAGCATCAGCTGGGTCAGGATGGAGTGAGGGCAGAGCAAAATGGGGTTTCACTCTGTAGCCTTCCTGCACTCCAGGCAAAAGGACAGTCTGTCAGCCTTGCATTGCACAGGCTCTGCATCTAAATGGGGGGCTACCAGCCTAGTAAAGATTGGCACATATTGTTTACAGGTTCTCCCCTCTTTCTCTTCCTGCCTCTTCAGTCTCTCATTGGAAACTGACTATTTTATCATGTTTCAGCAACCTGTCATGTACCATTTGCCAACAATTCTTCCTATAAACTTTAAATAGCATATGCTAAAAGTGCAGGGTGTAAAAAGAGTCCTCTAGGGTACAACATGAAATGAAGCATCAGTTGCTTCTTCATGGATCAAGATAAAAGAAGAACCAGTTAATGAGTGATAAGAAGCTGAGGTAAACATAAGGGCACAAGGAAGCTCAGAGTGTGCCAATCTCACAGTTAGGCTATTTTATGACCAAGCTTACTTAAGAAAGGAAAAAATTACATTTCAGCCCTTTTAGTTTGCTGCAACCCAAACCTGTGCTTTAGGGCATCTCTGTACTTGGCTGTACAAGATGATGTTCTGAGTGACCCATGGTGACACTACTTGTTTTGCTGCAAGGCTCTGATACAGCATCTATTCTCCACAGAGTTCATCCATGACCCCTAGGCACCAGTCACAGCCTTGGGAATGCCTGGCAGTGCCTCTCAGCACTTTATAGTGCATCCATCAGCTCAGCGGTGGTATTTCTTTCCTGTAATTTTCCCCTGCACCAGTCTGTGCTTATTTTATATTCCTTTTCCATAAAATCTCCTACAGGATAGGGATCCAGCAGCCAATACAACAAAGCCAAACTTTGATACAGCTTCTCAATTAGTGTCAGCTCTTAGCACATGTCCAGTCAGACACCAGTTTAACCACACATCTCCAGTTGTTGGTTGTGGTATCAAACTCCTCTGAAGACCTTAAGTCCTCTTTGTCCTTTATTACCAGTCGAAGAACATAGATCTCTCACCACTAGGGTATCATTCAAATCTGCCAGAGACTTGATGAAGACCATTGGCCCTTTAATTGATGCAGTTGGCAGTCCCATCTCTAGACCCCAAATCTTCATTTACTTTGCCGAGAAATAATGTCCTCATCAAATTCTAGGTTTGAAGGACTTCTTTTCTTTCTGGGCATCCAAGTAACTCTGGAAAGTAGCCAGAATGTGAAACAGCTGCAAAGCAACAGGATTTTAAAAGCTGTGTTATCTTATTTCTCTCTTGTTTGCTTGCCTAACATTTCTGAGGAGGCTGTTCATTTCTTGTTTATTTTTGGGGAAGTGAGAGGGACATGGTTTGTGTTGCTTTTTTTGATCATTGAACAGATTGAAGGTGGTTCCCAACAGGGCAAAAATTATCTTTGAAACTATTAAATAAAACCATAAAATCCTGCAATCCTCCAGCAGGAGCTCTTGACTGCTGGAGAGCTGGGAGCATTGTGTAATGCTTTGCTCAGGTTTTATGTTTTTTGGCAAATACAGATTTTCCTCCCTGTGTTTTCCTGACAATAGCGCAACATGCCAGGACATGTGCTGCTCTTGTACACTCAACCCTTTGCAGATGATAGACTTCATTTAAATGGGACATTAACTGTCAGGGCAAGTGGGAGGACTATAGAAAGGGAAGATACTTTTGGAAGCCTAAATGGAAGAGGTTAACTCTGAAACATGAGCTACTGCATGTACACATGATGTAAGTGTAAATTACCCTGTATGTGGGATCTCACTATGCTCTCAAGGTACAGAGGATTGATTTCATGACTACACAAAACCCACATCCTTGTGATGCTCTGCAAACCTGAAATTATCACAGAGGTGAGCATGCTGTTATAACCAAGCCCTGCAGGCCAGATAATGCAGGAAATGCTTTTGTCTGGGTTTGTGACACACTGTCATCTTCCCTCCTTGGTATGATGCCAACACAGTTTAGAGTTGTCCTTAAACTGGGCTTGCACCCAGTCTTCTGTGCAATTGTTTCAACTCATACAGACTTAAACCCAAATAAAATAAGTTACAATGAGCAAAACATCCTCCTCTCCATAGGAATAACAGAACTCTAATGCAGCACTCTTACTCCTCCATCTGCCTCTGAACTCCACATCCTATGGAAGGAAGGTGCTGGGATGGGATTCCAACTCCCTTCCTGCCCCAAGCAAAGGACACTGCTCTGAGCAACCTGTTCTCATTGACCCTGCTTCTAGCAAGCTGGCTGGATAGGGTGGTCTTCAAAGGTCCCTGACAGCCCCCACTACTCTACAATCCCATGAAATACAGCAGGAGGGAGCTCTGCTGTGTGCAGGCTTCATGTCACATAACATGAAAAAGGATATAGTGAAGACACCATCATCTCTTCTTTCCTGCCAGCCAGCTGTGAACTAGCACAGGCTAAGCATTAATTTTCCTGTGAGATGTCTGGTTTCTGCCCTCTGGGCAGCACACTGAGCTTAGGCAGTTGTTGAAATATATCCCTAGGGGCTCTTGATGCTCCCAGTGAATTACAACAGCATGGACCCTTCAGTTAAGTGTCACTGTGGCATTTAAGTGATGGGCATTACCAGCTCAAGTAGAGCTCCACCACTTATTTACATTTTCCTGCTACACTGTGATTTGTTGCTGTATAGGTTACTTGCAAATAAATAATCAAAATAACCAGTATCTGATGGAAGCTGCTATGCTGAAGGCAGCTGATGCCATGCCCAGAGAGCATGGCAGGGTTGTTTCTCAGGTTTGATGAGGTGGTATCTCACTTAGGGTCTAGAAAGTGGTTAATCCTCAAGGCTCAACTGGTTTTTTTCTGGCCCAGGTGTATTTGAGTTGACAGGCTGCCAGCCTCAAGAGACAGTGATGGACACCATGAAGAGAACCAAGAGGCCATTATGACAGGTATTAAACCCAGGTACCTTCCCTGCTCTGCTTTTAGATGCAAATCTATACATGAGAATGGCAAACAATGGTCCTCTGGATGAGAAAAGGCCAGGGATATGACAAATGTGGCACAGTGGCTTATCAGTAGGTCATTCTGGGCTTGCCTGTGAATGTCTGGAGGGGATGCACACTAAAAAAGTCCAATGAAGAAAGACACATTTGCGGACATTTGGCCTCAAGCAATGAAAATCTTTCTCCAGACTTAGCATCACCATTGTGGAATTCATGTCTGAACTCTGATTTCTTCCAACTGCTCAAACATCCAAGGATTTCTAGAAAACCTTGTAAATGGAGTGGGCTGGTCTGTTGCATTGTTTTATGTAAAGTAACCTGAGATCAGGGGAAAATACAAAAAAAAAATATTTTAGAAAGTCCAATAGTGTCACGGGGCTGTTCTCTGGTAATGCACCAAGGCTCAGCCAAGGTTTTATTTAATCAGGGGTATCCTCTCCATACGGCCTTGTGACATGGGGAGATGCTTACACAAGAGGATCCTTCTCAGCTCTGCTGAGAGATTCCATCAGTTGGCAGCAGCCACCACAACGCTCCAGTATGAAATTGAGTATTATCATCTCCCTCTTTGGAAACACAGACTTAACAGCCCCATTTATGCTTTGCTGTGAGCTTCTGTGATGCTGCTGTGGTTCCCTCAAGAGGAAGCAACAGACTGTGAGACACAGAGGCTGTTCTCCCTCCCTCCATCTCTCACGTGCAGCTCTGCCACTGCCTCTCTCGCAGGCACCGTTCCCAGTGCGGACGATCTCTGATCCCAAGGGCATAAGTGGAATGGCCTCAGATGTGGGAAATGGTCTACAACTGAGTCCCTTATCCTCAGGCAGCCTCCAAACCTCACGCCAGGGGCCAGTCAGCAGGCAGGCATGCTGAACGGGACATTTCATCCACACTTATTAATTGCCATGCCCCACTGAGCTGCATTTGCCTGTTTGCACCAATGCAAATTTCCCTCATTTTTGAAGTGGTGTGTTTTATCTGCTGACCTCAAAGTAGTTACATGTCCCTCCCAGGAGATAAGGGTTAGGATCTAAGCATGGTTGCTTAGAAAGCCAGAGCCACTAGTAATACAAGTCTGGTTTTCAAATCTCTAACCCTCAACCAACTCTCTGTGCAGCTCTAACATCCCCTGATGAAGGTGTGAGCTAACTCTACTGCTAGTTTATGACTAACATGACTAATGAGGTAACATAGTTTAGACTCAGAGACACTGCAGATGCCATTTCATCCACAAATAAAATTATTTATTCAAATAAATCCATTACTTTCCCTTAGAATAACTTATTCTCCAAAATTGCCACCTTGGGATTTGGACATGGCAAAGAGGACAAGGGACAGGGCTGTAGCTGCCTATGAGAGGCAATTATGGGAGAAATTCAGTTCTTGCAATTTCAAATCCCACCGTCTTGTTACACAAATTCATATTTGGCAAAAGGATCCACGTCATGGGACATCTGTTCCTAAGTATTACTTTGGTGATGTATTTTTAAGCATCACCACTTGGGAGGGAAGGAGGAAGAAGCCATCAGTTTCTGTTCGGCTTTCATCCTCCTGGAAGGGGACAGCACCTGGAGATGTGGAAATATCTGAGGCTCTGCCCAGGACAGATTGGGTTTGTTCAGGAGCTCAGGCTGCCTTTTAGCCAGACTGTGGCAGGTGCTCAGAGCAAATGGGAAGCTTCTCTGATGAATGGGAATCAAAGTAGAAAGAGAAACTGGTGAAATATTAAGGCTGCAGCAAGGGAGGAAGTGCTATCTCTTCTCAGAAGTGGTTACAGGCCTCTTAAAGGTCAGGGTTTCTTTTTTAGTGGCTAAATTTTGACAACAATTGACTTGGTGAGGTATTGCTTCTGCCACTGGGAAGTAAGAGATATGGTGATGCCCCCTGGGATGGTCAATGGTAGCTTGAAAACTTGACACTGGCATGAATATTAATGAACAGAAAAGAGAAGGCAAAGAGAACAGGGGAAGATGAATGAGGAAGGAAAGAGGAAACAACAACAACAACAAAAGTAAAAAAAGAAAAGCCACATTTTTTGAGGCAGACTTTGGGGACCCATACAGTTTGCAAGGGCTTGGGGAAAGGCAGTTATGTAAGCATAAGTGATCCAGCACAAAGAAACCATCTGGAGACGTGAGTTCTTCCCCTCTGGTGGCAGCAGCAAGTCTGACTAACAGAGTACTTAAACAACACAAAGGCAGTATAAACAGCAAGGCCATCCTCATCACAGGTCACAGCCCCTTCTCCATAGCCATGCTGGGCTGTGACTGTCCTGAAGAACATGTGTGGCTCTGGGGAGGGTGGAGGTGGCATTGACCCTCTCTAAGCTGGCATCCTCCCTAACCAGCACAGGGCACAGCATAAAGCAGCTCTCTCCCATGCTCAGGGCTGTCGGCCTGTTTTGTCCAGAGACGCAGTTTCTGACATCTGTTTCCTAAGACTAAAGAAAGGCTGGAGTCTCCTGAGCAAGTGTCCTGCTCTCTCCAGCTCTCATCAGAAAGTGATGCTGAATTTGGCAAAGCCATGCATAACTGTATAGCACACCACTGAAACAGGGCCTGGGGCAGGTAGGTTCCCCCATCATGCTCTTTCCCACCTAAGAACAAGCAGAAAGTCTTATTTGAATATCTGGGCAGTGTGTTATGCCCCTCAGACATTCTACCATAGACTTTCTGAACTGCCCACATGCATGTATGCCTTCAGCATACAGCATCTCTCAGCTCTCCTTCCCAACTCCTCCTCACGGTACTTAATTTAATAAAGAACAAACATTTTTTACCTCAGGAGTAACCCAAGAGCAAACACATTCATTTTACCCTGTATATGCTGAAGTCACACAAACAACTTCAGGGAGAGTCTAAGTGGCAATTATCTTCAACAATATGGTTATATCATCAGTGCTTGGAGTACACTGCTCTTGGGAAGTCCCACAGCTCTGTCATCCCATTAAATCAGTGGCAACTGTATTAGAAATACATAACTGTGTGGGCAGGGAGAGAGATGGAACCCTGGTCATCCTTCACTTCTATCACCTTGTGCAACAGATCTCCAGTAACTTTCTCAAAAGCAGCTCCGGAACTTTAGTCTCATTTTCAAAATTGTCTTGGGTAATCATTCACTTGTAGATGAGTAGATGTTACTTTATGAGAGTAAGTTTGATTCTTTTTCCCTTATCCTACTCACCCACATCAAAGGATGTGGAGGCACAGAAGTTTGTGCCAGGGCTGATAACTACTCGCAGGGTTTACAGGGCTAAAGCTGTGTGGAAAAAGCTCAGCCTCACACAGCCCAGCTCAGACTATGCTGTGATTTCCTTCATCAAAGCGAAGCAAAGGCTGCCCCAGCAGCAGCTGGCACCCCGAGGTACTGCATGGGGCTGATGGTATCATGGACAGACACCACACAGCCTGGCAGTGGGCAGCTACCCAGTTCTGCAGCACCAACAGCATGAAGACAACAACCAGGAATCCATGGGTGGAGTGGGCATTGCACCTGGGTAAATATAAACCCAGCAAGAAAGCCTTTTTATTCCCAGAGCCCAGCTTCAAGCTGGTGATTGCACCACAGCAGCCCTCAGGGGCTTTTCTGCTTTGCTCTCTGGCAAGCACCTTCTTCAGTGAGTGAGCAAATGGTTGGCATCTGCTGGGGAGATATAAAAAGACTTCCCTGTGAGGTGGAGCTCAGCTTGTTGATGATCTCATGGTTTCAGTCATGGTGAGCTGCTGCACTTGATGGATGCACACTTTCCTCCAGTGCCCCTGCCCTTGCCCTCCTTCATCAGCAGCTGCTTCTGTCTCCAGCTGAGGTTTCAGCCAGGAGGCTGGGATTGCCTAACCCATCCTTTCCAGTGCAAATCTCAGTTGCACACAACACAACAGCAAGACCCATCCTCCCAGCCCGAAGAAAGGGGGCTAGAAGTGAGACAACCCTTGCAGAAGTTAACCAAAAGAGAGGAAAAACCCAGCAAAACCTCTCCAGTTGCACACAGAAATGGCAGGTGCAGAATGTTAAAGGCACACCAGGTCCTCATTTCAGTGATTTATTTACTGTAATTTTCCTCTCTTTAGGAAAGGCCAAATCTTACCTCACAGCATCATGACCCTGCAGGAATCGGACGCTGTGCTGTGAAGTCCAGCTGAAACCTGAAACCCCGTTTAAAAATGGATGGTCCATCTGTAGGAGTGACAGCCCTGGTATTTACCAGGGGTTCAAGTAGCTCATCTACAACCCTCTGACGGTCTGATATGGAAGGTCTTTCAAGTTTACTATATTTTAAATCAGCTGCATAATTATGACAACACTGTAATCTGCAGGCCTCCAACCTCTTATTGGACAGTAACCAGCAGCTACATAAGGTTGTCTGATCCCTCCACACTTGACCCTGTGGTACAACAACAGTGAGAGGACAGAGTAGCATTGAGGATCACAGGAGTTTCCAACAGTGTGATGAAATGGCCAATAAAGAACCGATGATGTGCAATGAAAGAGTAGTTTCTGTGGCACTGGAATCCATCCTTTGGGAGTCCGTGTGGAAATCATAACTTTTTTTTGACCTTTTCATAAATTACTGGAAGTCAAATGTTAACAATTTCCATGCAAGGAAGATAAAAAGTGGGGTGGGTGAGATGTACACATATATTCAGCTCTGTTATTCTCTTCTCAAAAACTGGTCCAGCCAGCTCTTTAATCTCTCAGCAATTCACCTCTAAATTGTCTCAGTTATAAACAACTAAGTGCTTGTTATTTGAATGGCCACCCTTTGTAGGAGCTAGGGATGGGGATGCCTGAGGTGAGCTGCATGGCACAGGCAGGGGGTGACTGGTGCAGGCAAGGCCCTGGCATGTCTCAGCTCTCCTCTTGCACAGAGAGCTCAAAAGGAAGGATCAAAACAGAATTACTGTGAGCAAAGGGGCAAAATCAAGGGGACATAGGCATAGGAAAGGGGTGTTCCAAACTCTTCTGTTCAGGGAAGAGGTGAGCACATCACCCTGCACAGGGCAAACACAACATGAAAAACTTTGGTGTGACTTCTGAGCATAGTATATCTATCTCTGTGTTTACATGATAGCAAGGAATCCTCCAGACATGTACAAGATGACTTAACAGGTCTAGTCTCTATTAGTCATTTGCTTGTAACAACCAAACTCCTGTCTAAAACCACTGGTGATTGCCTTAGGCAAAGCCATAGCTTGGACCTGGCTTTGCTGATACTATAATATAGCATGTGTGCAGAAGAGTACCATTAGCATCCTCTGACTGCTCTGAATGAATACACTAGTACCATCAGTACCAAAGGTATCACTAGCATTCTCTGACTTCTCAGAACACCAGTGCCTGAGATGCAACTGCCTCCTTAGTCTGGCTTCTTATATCCCCACAGAGGAATGCAGCATCCCTGAATGAATCATGCAACAAGCAGGGGGTAAGGAAAGTCTCTGCAAATACAACCTTTTTTGTCATCAGCTGAAGGAAGAAAATTTAATATGTCCTTAGGGTTAATGAAAACAGGAAGCTTTTATGGGAGATGCAATCACTGTAAGATTACGCAGGATGACTCAAGACTAACTGATAAATATAACACAAAATGGCTTTCTACTGCTATTAGGCAAGGGTTGCTCTCTTGATGCACAGGGTTGCATCTTATCCTTTGGTGATCTAGCCCCGGTTTCACCCTCTCGGTGGTGAGGTGTAATGACCTAGTGGCAGCTGTCTTACAGACAACCGCACAGGACAGTAGATAAGCTGTGAGAAAGTAACAAAAGTCTTTAATTGTTAAATGAAACTGGATCGGGCTGAGCTTCAGATTCCTGATGCAGAAGCCAGGAAACGAAAATATCTGGCAGTTGTGAAGTACCTTCTCTGCAAACTCCTAGACAGGGCTTGCAGAGACATTGCCCTCTCAGGCTCCATTTTGCAGCCCAGAGCTGAGGCACCACGTGAGCTGAGCCACCACAGCACAGACCTCAGTGCTCTCAATTTCTAATTTGGGTCCTGCATCAGAGATCTTTGTCGCTGTAGAATAGGGTGGTGTTTTCATGCTGTATTTCCTCCTGAGACTCAACAAGCACCTCTCGCATAAAAGCTTTTCATTTCAGAGAGGACTGAAGTCTTGTGGAATCCTGTACAAAGCCTGAACAAACGTTTCAGCACTACCAAGTCACGCGTGTTTCAGTAACAGCACAATCACTGCCCAGTGGGCAGTGTAACCCAGCCTTTTCAGGGTTGGCTACAAACACTGAAGACTTGGGGTATCTCCACGTTACTCCAATGGCACCTTGCACAGCAGAACAACTCCAGCCTGGATGTGGACCATGGATAGGTTTATACTCCTCACAGGACCAGGTCCTGCCTGTCCTGCTAGGTCCCACCTCCCTGCAGGAGGTCTGACTGTCCATGGGGCACGGTGCAGCTGCAGGCTCCTCCGCATGTCCTCCAGGGCTGCTCAAGGCAAAACCACCTCAGCAAAGCAGCACTGATGCTAATAGCCACATGGCATGTGCTCCTGTTACCACAGGCACTGGAAATAGCATGGCCATAGCAAGGCAGGCCCCTTCACCATGCTGACAAGTGTGCATGGACATACCAGGAGAGATGAGCTATGCAGACCCGTCCCCTCCAAACCACAGCTGCTGGCCAGCATGTCTTGCACTGTGGAGACACCCTGAGACAATAAATAAAAAGCAAACTAAGAGCAGCAAAACTGGGAGCAATGCTGATGCCACAGCCTGAGCAGCCTCCCTGGTGCCACCCAGGCACCCAACCCCTTCTTGCAGCTCTCCTTCCAGGAAAACCCCTTCTCCCAACTTGCACCTTGCAGCTGCATCTCCCGCTTGTCACCAAGGGCATTGGCAGGGAGATGGCTGCCCTGGTTTGTCTCCATACCTGACAGCCACACTCAGTGCAGAGGTACCCATGCCTGCAGAATGACAGAAGTGCCTGCTCCCCACCCTCCCTAATCATGTCTTGGCAGGCAGCAGAGCAGCCTCTGAGAAGGAAGCGAGTTTGCTGTTCATTTCAAAGGAAATCTTTGCTCTACACAAAGCTTCAACAACTCGGGAAGGAACCTGGGGCTGAGAGGAAATTGTGAATTACTGCTTTCTATAATCCTGCCTTGTGCCAAGGATTGGGAGGGGATTTTCCAAACACAGCCTCGACGTTGTGTCTCCTACAAGGAAGAGGAGGAAAAAGATGCTTCAGGAAAGAGTCAGGTTGTAGGACTTAAATGCCCCAGCTCCAGAAGGGGAATTGGGTGCTTGTACTGCGTCAGGTGGAAAAATTCCAGCTCCCATTTGTCATCACCTGGCGTGGTCCCAATGCATGGTCACCTGGCTCAGCCCAGGTCTGAAGCTACCTGATACAGTGTTCTCTCACTGTGCTCATTGCTCAGGTGATTTGGGTTTAAACATGGCCCCAGTGCCTTCTGCCAAGACTTGTCCCACCACCTGCCTGCTCCCTGTCTGGATCATCTTCACACAGTGCTGGCTTGCAAGGCTTCCAACACTGGCTCTGTCAGGCAGGAGGGAGGAGTAAATATTTGAGACAAAAATATTTGATGTCATTTACAGTTAAAAGCAGAAGGTTTTAATTTGGTTTGGGTTGGTTTTCCCCTGCTCTTCCTGAAACCATCTCAACACTCACCTTTCCTGCTCTGGGAGCATAAATTAAGCTGGCCACTTGTCTTGGACTACTCCTGCGATGCTGGGAACATACTGTGCATGCATTGCCTCTCTAATGGCCATCCTCACTCACCCATGGTTCCCTAGCAATTCTGTATCACTGAGAACTGCTCTCTCTCTCTCCTTTCATCCTGCTGCCTTCCTCCTGCCAGATCTGCTGAATCAAACTCATACTGCCTGAAAGAAGACAAGGAAACTAATGTAGGAGGGACAAGGCACCAGCCAGACTGCCTGCACTGAAATGCAGATATCCCACTGTTGTGGGTTGTTTCTTCTCTTTCTGTAATCTCTTTTTACCTTCTCCCTCCTTTTCCACGGTATCCAGCCTCTTGCTTTCCAGCTTTAGTTTCCTGCTAGTGCTTAAGTTTTTGTCTCACCTAGGACTGACTTCTCATCTCCATTCGTTTCTTTGTCATCTTTTTGCTCTATTTGGGCTGCATTTAATTTTGCCTCTGTTCTTTTTGCCTCTCCTCTCTCCATCTGTCCCTTTGATCATTCTCCATAGAGTCCTTCTCTTTTCATCACCAGTCTGTGGTGTGTTTATGATTTTAATGGCAGAGTTGATAGAAGAAGACATCCCTTGAAATCCCATCCTGCAGCCACCTGAGTCCCCGTGTGCTGCTCAGCAGTGCCTTTTGTCTCCAGCATGGACGATTGGAGCCAGCTTGGCCTGAGACCAAACCCAAGCAGATGCCATGCTGGCACCCTCTCTTGGGGTCCCTATAATGTTCAGGGGGGCACTATGGACTGGCAGGGAGAGCTCACCATGTCCCTAGCCAGAACTTCTGCAGAGCCCCACGCTTTGCTTCAGACCAACAATCCTTTCCCTCCCTCTCCATTTCTGTCTCTCCTGGCCAACATCCACAAGCCTTGAAATGACAGTCCCTCCAGCCCTGGCCTTCCTGCCACCACCTCTGACTCTGAGGCTGATCACACCACAGCTCTGCTCCCTGACCTTTCCTCTCTGGGAACAGCACGCACCCCTCGTCTCCCATCACTTAACCTCTCCTCCACTACCAAGCAAGGGGCAGCCCAGCCGGAGCAGCCCGGCACCCTGTCCCTCTGCCTGCCTCCTCCAGCCCAGCGTGGTGGCGGCCGGTGTGTCATCACCTCCTGCACCAGGGAGAGATGTTCACAACTGTCCCTTACAGTCTGCTAGCAAATGTCAGCTGGGCTGACAAAGGAGGGGCTGGGATGGCAGGAGGAACAGCCTGTACATCGCTCTGCTGCCGAGCACGGGGAGATGCTCATTCAGGGCTGGATGACTCTGCTGGAGGGGTTTCCGTGCTATAAATAGGTACTCTGAGGATTCCCTTTTAAGAAGGGTCTTTCTCTTCAGCAGGGACATAGAACCACACAGTCAGCTTTTAAATGAGCTGAAGAAATCATGTTACTGAGGAATGGCCTTCTGTCTCTGAGTCACCAAATGCCTTTCTTTGGTTCTACTCCCCATTTTTTCTCCCGTGTGTCTGCCCCTTACACCTCCTTGTTGCCTCAGCTGCTGTGCTGAAGTGATATGAATTAACTCCAATAGCTG